>NC_037686.1:27759912-28059912 GCF_003255815.1 Theropithecus gelada | reverse complement strand
TATTTCAGACTATTATTATTTTTGATGCTCTTTTGTCAGTGGCAGCCTCTTGGAAGTTTGCTTGTGTCCTTTGGATACAATTGCAGTTTTTAAAATCACTTTTATCCTTTCTAGCATGACAAGATGTCCTTGGTACATTTTGTGCATTTCCTGCTTTTATTTGCCAGAGGACGTGAGACTTGACCTGTTTTTATTTAGTTATTTTATTTTTTATATTTTTTGATACCAAGTCTCGCTCTGTTGTCCAGACTGGAGTGCAGTGGTGTGATCTTGGCTCACTGTAACTTCCACCTCTTGGGTTCAAGTGATTCTTGTGCCTCAGCCTCCTGAGTAGCTGGGATTACAGGCGTGCACCACAATGCCTGGCTAATTTTTGTATTTTTAGTAGAGATGGGGTTTCACCATGTTAGCCAGGCTGGTCTCGAACTCCTGTCCTCTGGTGATCCACCCACCTCAGCCTCCCAAAATGCTGGGATTACAGGTGTGAGCTTCCATGTCCGGCTTTGATCTGCTTTTATTAATGAAATGTTTTTTAGGGACACAGTATGGGGCTTGAGAGTGCTGATTGATTTCATTGTAATTTACATTTAATTACAGTTTGCCTTTGAACAATATGGGTTTGAACTGCCCAGGTCTACTTCTATGTGAATTTTTTTCAATAAAAGTTACATGAGTGTGTTTGCCTTCCCTTCCACCTCCTCCAACGCCTTCTGCCTCCTATGCTCCTGAGACAGCAAGACCAACCGCTCCTCTTCCCCCTCTTCCTCCTTAGCCTATTCAACATTAAAATGACGAAGAGAAAACCTTTTTGATGAAAACACCTCCACTTAATAATAATTGTTTTCTTTCTGTGATTTTCTTAACATTTTCTTTTCTCTAGTTTACTTTATTGTCAGAATACAGTATATAGTTTAACATACAAAATATGTGTCATTTATGTTATCAGTAAAGCTTCTGCTCAGTGATAGTCTATTCGTAGTTAAGTTTTTTGGGAGTCAGAAGTTATACATGGGTTTTTTACTGCCCAGGGGGTTGACCCTCTTTACCCCCTATTGTTGAAGGGTAGCTGTACTTTAATAATTGTTTTGTGTCCGGAATTGGTGGGTTCTTGGTCTCACTGACTTCAAGAATGAAGCCATGGACCCTCGCGGTGAGTGTTACAGTTCTTAAAGATGGTGTGTCTGGAGTTTATTCCTTCAGACGTTCAGATGTGTCTGGAGCTTCTTCCTTCTGGTGGGTTCATGGTCTCGCTGTCAGAAGTGAAGCTGCAGACCTGCGCAGTGAGTGTTACAGCTCATAAAGGCAGCGTGGACTCAAAGAGTGAGCAGCAGCAAGATTTATTGCAAAGAGCGAAAGAACAAAGCTTCCACAGTATGGAAGGGGACCTGAGCAGGTTGCCATTGCTGGCTTGGGCAGCCTGCTTTTATTCCCTTATCTGGTCCCACCCACATCCTGCTGATTGGTCAGTTATTACAGAGAGCTGATTGGTCTATTTTACAGAGAGCTGAGTGGTCCATTTTGACAGCATGCTGATTGGTGCATTTACAATCCTTGAGCTAGACACAGAGTGCTAGATGGAAAAGTTCTCCAGGTCCCCACTAGGTTAGCTAGACAGAGTTAGCTAGATACAGAGTACCAATTGGTGTATTTACAAACCTTGAGCTAGATGCAGAGTCCTGATTGGTGTATTTACAAACCCTGAGCTAGACACAGTGCTGATTGGTGCGTTTACAATCCTTGAGCTAGACACAGTGCTAGATGGAAAAGTTCTCGAAGTCCCCACTAGGTTAGCTAGACACAGAGTTAGCTAGGTGCAGAGTACCAATTGGTGTATTTACGAACCTTGAGCTAGATACAGAGAACTGATTGGTGTATTTACAAACCTTGAGCTAGACACAAGAGTGCTGATTGGTGTATTTATGATTCTCTAGCTAGACATAAAAGTTCTCCAAGTTCCCATCCAACTCAGGAACCCAGCTGGCTTCACCTAGTGGATCCTGCACCGGGGCTGCAGGCGGAGTTGCGGGCGAGTCCCGAGCTGCACCTGCACTCCTCAGCCCTTGAGCTGTTGGTGGGACTGGACACCATGGAACAGGGGGCAGCGCCTGTTGGGGAGGCTCGGGCTGCGCGGGAACGCACTGCAGGGTGGGAGCTCAGACATGGCAGGCTGCAGGTCCGGAGCCCTGCCCCGTGGGGAAGCAGCTAAGGCCCTGCGAGAATTTGAGTGCAGCACTGGCGGGGCAGCACTGCTGGGGGACCTGGCGCAACCTCCACAGCTGCTGGCCCGGGTGCTAAGCCCCTCACTGCCCTGGGCTGGCGGTGCCAGCCGGCCAGGCGGGGCCCACCGAGCCTGCGACCGTGGGAGCTCGCACTGGCCCGCCAGCGCCAGCGTGCAGCCCCAGTTCCTGCCAGCGCCTCTCCCTCCACACCTCCCTGTAAGCAGAGGGAGGCAGCTCCGGCCTCAGCCAGCCCAGAGAGGGGCTCCCACAGTGCTGTGGCAGACTGAAGGGCTCCTCAAGTGCTGCCAGAGTGGACGCTGAGGCCTAGGAGGCGCTGAGAGTGAGGGCTGCTGGCACGTTGTCACCTCTCATGGTTGGTAAAATGAGAATAGCTTACCTTGTAGGGTTGTTTTGAAGATTAAATGAGATACATAATAAACTTTTAGAACAATGCTCAGGTCATAAAAATTGTAGTCGGTATTATTTCTTTCAATTTATTTGTAAAAAAGCAAAGAAGTTTTAGTCTCAATTTCATTCTAGAAGTGTAATGTGAATAAATGGGCATTCCACTTGACAGTGTATTTTATAGTGGTCTAATGGTCCAGGATGAAGTTTATTCATCTCAGGATTTTTATAATTCATTTGTTGCATATACTGAAACCAAGGTTTTAAAAATTATTTTGTTTACGAAAGTTTCTCAGCAATTTGAATTTCCTTTGGCCTTTTAGAATGGAAAAGATGTTCCTTTGCTTGGACCTAGATATTCTTTTGTTCTCCTTAACCAAGCATTGAAACAGGAGAAGCCATGAATAAATGCACCTACACAACGAAGATGGTTGGTGGAGTACCAGGCCAGCCCTATGCTGAAGCCTTTTTCAGCATGTAGGCTCAGAGTAATCATTTAACGTATAATTTACATGTTTCTCTTTTATAACTTAGTTCTTTGTTGGTAACTCCACCTCTTCCCCCCGATTCTTCTTGGTCTTTCCCAAAGATATTGTTTACTGTGTTTGTGTGTAACTTAATACTATGTCTTTGATATTTTTCCATATCAGTACATCAACCTCTATTTCATTTTTGAACAGCTGCAGAATATTGTGTGGATTGTATGAATGTGCCATGGTTTATTCAGTTCTTTCTTGATGCTGTCGTGAATATCCTTAATGATTTCTTTGTGCATTTATGAGAAATATATCCATAGGATAAATTCTTGCAAGTAAAATTTGTAAGGTCAAGAAGCTATGTGCAATTACGTTTTCTGAGTTCTGATAGATATTACCAAGTTGTTTTTCTGAGAGGTTGTACTAATTTATGATTTAACCACCAGTGTCTGAAGGTATCTAAATTTGGTCATCTCACCCATACTTTTGTCAGTTTTAGTTCGTGTCAGACTTTAGTCTTGGTCACTCTAGTAGGTTGAAAATGGTAGTTGGTTTTAATTATTTAACATTTCTGTTTTTGTACTTCCTGTGCACATGTCTTGACTGTTTTTCTATAAGTTATTGCTTCGTGAGAACTGTAGAGTGAAGGAAGGAAAATGAAAATAGTTGAACTCAATACGTTAAAAAAGTACAAATAAGAGTGCTAAGGAAGTTTGTCTTTCATAATCTGAATTAAAAATTGTTGCGGTTTCTGACAGCAGTGTGATTTTACATGTGTTCCTGTCTCCTGTGCTGGCTGAGGTTAATGATCAGAAACTAAGTTACTGGGACAAGTAATTAAAGCCACAAGTCTAGGCCAAAATGTATTCAGTAAACGTTGATCAAATTAGGAGCTAGCTGTTGGGTTTGATTTTGGTAGATTTGACAGTCATTGTTCTCAGTGGAACTTAGTTTAGTTGGGAAGCACTACATGAAATAAAAATAATTATAGTTAGGGTAGATGTGCCATAGAAATAGTGTGGAGTGCTATGAAAGCATCTCACGGCTGCCTAACCTGTGTGGTCTTGTTGGTCAGGGAAAACTGGAGGAACCCATTTAACTGAGGTCTAAAGTATGGTAGGAGTTGGGGAAGTTGGAGGATAGTGTTGGATGTGAAGAGTAGTGTAGATGGTGGAGACCTCTTTGTTTAAGGCCTTTGGTGCATATTAAGGATTTTAAAATGTTGTCTGGAGAACAGTAGAAAATCTTCAAAGGCTTGTAAGCAAGAATTGACAGGATCAGTCCCTACTGTGTAATTTGAAATGTGAACCTGAACTCTTCCAAGGAATAGGCTGCCAAATCTGAGACCTCCTGGCAGTAGTACAGGAGTACATCACCTCTACCCACTTTTCACCCACCTCTGCTGTGGAGAAGCAGCCAGCTGTGTCTGACTGAACTCTTTGTCCTGTCTGGGACAGATAGAATCCATTGAAGAATCATCTATTGATTATATGCTTTCTGTGACAAAGATGTTGACTGACTTAAAGCAGTTTTTGGCTTACAACCACCTATCCATCCATAGGAACATGTCTTCCCCACAATGCCACAGGCAGAAGGAAAAGTCTTGAAGTTGTTTTGGAAACAGGTTCAGAGAAACACTCTCAGGATACAAGTCTGCACAGCACAGACCTTTCTTTTTTTGCCTCAGAAAATGCTGATTTCCACAAACGTGTGTTTTTAATTTGTTTGTTGCACTACATTTTTAAAATGAATGCTTAGGTATAAAATTATCTCAGGTTTAAGGAACTGAATTAGATCCATCTCCATGCTTTTCTGAACTAAAAGAAACAGGGTTTAGTTGGGAGAGAGTCTAGTAAGTTGGAGATAGCCCTGCTGTGGGGAGAGTGATTACTGTAGTAGGACTTAAAAGAGCATGAGGATACCAAGGAATTTGGAGAAAAGGGTTCTATAAGATGGAAGATAAGTTTAGGGCCTTTTAAAAGCCGTACATAATAGGAAATGCTACATAATTAACTCCTTGGTTTCAGGAGAGGTATGTGGAGATTATTAATGAAAAAATTTATTATTTAAAATTTTTTTTTTTTTTTTTTTTTGAGACGGAGTCTCGCTCTGTCACCCAGGCTGGAGTGCAGTGGCCGGATCTCAGCTCACTGCAAGCTCCGCCTCCCGGGTTCAACGCCATTCTCCTGCCTCAGCCTCCCAAGTAGCTGGGACTACAGGCGCCTGCCACCTCGCCCGGCTAAGTTTTTTGTATTTTTAGTAGAGACGGGGTTTCACTGTGTTAGCCAGGATGGTCTCGATCTCCTGACCTCGTGATCCGCCCGTCTCGGCCTCCCAAAGTGCTAGGATTACAGGCTTGAGCCACCGCGCCCGGCCCAAAAAATTTTTATAAATGGAGCTGGTATAGGTGATAATTGAGAAAACCCGAAGATTATCCAGAAAGTTAGGAACTAAGTTATTTTTGATTAATTTTTCTAGTATTTTTGAGACTATGCAGAAAACCTTTCTTCAATTCACATTTGAATTTCACTCAACTTCAAGATACTTAATGTAGTGTTCTGCATTAAACCCTTATGTGGAATTCTTTTTTTTCACCTGAAATTGAGCAGTGTTTCTGGTTCATTCTGAAAGACAGTTACTGTAAAGAACTATTTAACTCTAAAAGGTGTAGTAAATATTTTCTTGTTAATTGCTTCCTTTTAGAATGGAGGTACAACAAAAGAGAAATTCCAATTGGAGATTTTGTCAAACAGGAATTTACTGTAAGTTAATAAAAACAGTTTTCTTCTGTGTAAGTACCACTTCCCTAAAAAGCTTAGAAATTTTTAGGGGTGATTAGATGTGGGAAAGGAGGTACTACATAGAAAAATGAAAGGCAAAATTCCTGTTATCACAACTCTAGTTTTGAATTCTTTCTTCTTTCCTTGCCTATTGCAGTATTCTTAGTGTTCAGTGTTACCTACTTCTAGTTTTCCTAATGTACCTCAGGATCTCCTCCTGTTCGCCCCTGCTCCCAAATTAAAACTTCAATACTTCTCTTTTTGTTTACAAAATGAAGCTGAAACACTTGTTAGCTTGGTATTTAGTTTAAGTCTTCCTTTCTTTCCAGCTTTACACTTCATTATTCCCTCATATATAATGTACAGTGCATTCATTAGGTCATGAGCGGAGCTTCTTTCTGCCAAGGATATTCTTTTCACTAATGCTTCATCACACATTTACACATAAGACTTAAGTAGGCTTTTATCAACTTGACTGTTGAGTCGTCTTTTATTCGTAGTAGCTAATGCAGTGTCTGTGAATGGTAGATACCAAGTAATTATTTGTTGACTGTATGAGTGGCATGAGACCTTAATCATTTATAATTATCCTTTAGTTAAGTGCATTTATAGTTCCACCCAACTCAAACTTAGAGAAGATAATTAAATTATACTTAAAATTTGAGGATTTAATATGTATATACTATATAAGCAGGATATATAGAACCTTTTTCTAGTCTATAGTCATTCATTTTACCAGGGAAATAAAGGAGGATGTCCAGTAATTGTTAATAAATCTTTAATAGATTTTTTTTTCAAAATGACTTTTCTCCTGATTTCCTTGTACAAGACCTGCAGTAATGCTCATTCCTCCCATTGATATGTATGTGTGTGTATATGTACATGTACATATTTATTTGTGTATGTATATGTGCATGTGTGCATGTGTGTGTGTTTGTGTTTCCTTATTCAATTTCCTGCTGCTGCTTTCCATATAGAAGGTTTCCCTCGGAACGATGGTTCTTATGTTTATAGATAACAGGATTTTGGCTGTTTATTGTATTTATCAGCATTGCCATCTACTGTAGTTTTAAATTCAATCTTCATAAACCATGGATGATTAATTAGATTATGATATCGTGCAGCATATAAAAATGAGTATACATAAGGCATCTACAATGTAAGAAAATAGGTAACACCACTTCTACCACTTTCTACCATTATGAACAACTAAAACTATGAACTGATTATGAATTAGTGGAACTAGAGATGATGTTTTAATCCTTTCACTAAGTCTGCTTCATATTGTTTAATAGTGCATACTCTGATTTCTTTTTGAAGCTTGGTAATTGATCTTTTAGTTGAATTGTTTGTGGTATGTTTTATAACTGTCTCCTGGTTATGTGATGAACTGAACTTTTATTACCATGCCCCTTCTGGGGGATGTGCTCAACTTTTTAGGTGATTGTATTAGTCTCCTCACACATTGCTATATACAACTATGTAAGACTGGGTAATTGATGAAGAAAAGAAATTTAATTGACTCACAGTTCTGCATGACTGGGGAGGCCTCAGGAAACTTACTGTCATGGCACCAACTCTGCCCGTTACTCAGTTCCAAAGTGACTTCTACATTTTCAGGTATCTTTACAGCAGTACTCCACTACCTGGTACCAGTTTACTGTATTAGTCTGTTCTCATGCTGCTATGAAGAAATACCTGAGACAGGCCCCTCCCCTGACATGTGGAGATTACAATTTGACATGAGATTTGGGTGGGGACACAGCCAAACCATATCGTTCCACCCCTGGCCCCTCCCAAGTCTCATGTCCTTCTCACATTTCAAAACCAATCATGCTTTCCCACCAGTCCCCCAAAGTCTTAACTCATTCCAGGATTAACTCAAAAGTCCAAGTCTAAAGTCTCACCTGAGATAAGCAAGTCCCTTCCACGTATGAGCCTGTAAAATAAAAAACAAATTAGTTACTTCCAAGATACAATGGGGGTATCATAGGTATTGGGTAAATGCTCCTGTTCCAAAAGGGAGAAATTGTCCAAAACAAGGGGTATATAGGCCCCGCGCAACTCCGAAACCCAGCAGGGCAGCCATTAAACCTTAAAGCTCCAAAATCACCTTTAACTCCCTGTCTCACATCCAGGGCACGGTGATGCAAGGGGTGGGCTCCCACTGCCTTGGGCAGCTCCTGCACGGGCTGATGTTGACTGCCTGTGGCTTTTCCAGGCACGAATGCAAACTGTCAGTGGATCTACTATTCTGGGATCTGGAGGACAGTAGCCCTCTTCTTGAACTCTGCTAGGCAGTGCCCTCTGGGGACCCCATGCGGGAACTCTAATCCCATATTTCCTCTACGCACTGCCCTAGTAGAGGTTCTCCATGAGGGCTCCACCCCTGCAACAGACTTGCCTGGACATCCAGGTGTTTCCATATATCCTCTGAAATCTAGGTGGAGGTTCCCAAACCTCAGTTATTGCCTTTTGTGCATCCACAGGCCCAACACCACCTTGGAACCCACCAAGGCTTGGGGCTTGCACCCTCTGAAATAATGGCCCAAGCTGTACCCTGGCCCCTTTTAGCTACGGCTAGAGCTCGCGCAGCTGGGATGCAGGACACCAAATCCTGAGATTGCCCAAAGCGACAAGTCCCTGGGCCTGGCTCAGGAAGCCATTTTTTCCTCCTTGGCCTGTGGGCCTGTGATTGGAGAGGCTGCCATGAAGGTCTCTGACATGCCCTGGAGACTTCCCCATCATCTTGGGGATAAACATTTGACCCCTTGTTGCTTGCACATTTCTGCAGCCCGCCTGAATTTCTCTTCAGAAAATGGATTTTCTTTTCCATTGCATCCTCAGGCTGCCAATTTTCCCAACTTGTATGTTCCACTTGCCTTTTAAACATAAGTTCCAATTCCAAACCATATCTTTGTGAATGCCTAAAACTGAATGCTTTTAAGAGCATCCAAATCACTTGAATGCTTTGCTGCCTAGAAATTTCTTCCACCAGATACCCTAAATCATCTATTTCAACTTCAAAGTTCCACAGATCTCTAGGACAGGTGCAAAATGTCACCAGTCTTGTTGCTAAAGCGTAGTTAGAGTCACCTTTATTTCAGTTTCCAACAGGTTCCTCATCTCCATCTGAGACCACTTCAGCCTGGACTTCATTGTCTACTTCACTATCAGCATTATGGTCAAAGCCATTCAGCAAGTCTGTAGGAAGTTCCAAACTTTCCCACATCTTCCTGTTGTCTTCAGAGGCCTCCAGACTGTTCCAACCTCTGTCTGTTACCCAGTTCCAAAGTGACGTCCACATTTTCAGGTATCTTTACAGCAGTACCCCACTACCTGGTACCAGTTTACTGTATTAGTCTGTTCTCATGCTGCTATGAAGAAATACCTGAGACTGGGTAATTTATAAAGGAAATAGATTTAATTGACTCACAGTTCTTCAGGGCTGGGGAGGCCTCAGGAAACTTACAATCATGGCAGAAGAGGAAGCAAACACGTCCTTCTTGACATGGCGGTGGCAGGAAGTACAGAGTGAAGTGGGGGAAAGCCCTTTATAAAACCATCAGATCTCATGAGAACTCACTAACATGAGAAAAACATAGAGGTAGCTGCCCCCATTATTCAATTATCTCCTACCTGGTTCCTCCTATGACACATGGGATTATTTGAACCATAATTCAGGATGAGATTTGGATGGGGACACAGCCAAACCATATCACAAATATATATATTATTTATGATTGTTTCTGTGTTGCTGTGATATATTCATGGAGAGAAAAAATAAAGGAAAAAAAAGAACTAACATTTTAGTGATGTGACCTGTCATCTGCCAATTTGTATGAAACTTGCAAACTCCTGATTGAACAGGAAAGGTTAATTTTAGTCTGTACTTAGAGTGGTACCTGGTACATGGAAAACATTAAAATAATAAATGCTATTTAAATTGAATGGAAGGTTTGGAAAACAGATGTTTTTGGAAGGAACCCCATGAGCAACGGAAATATAGGAATTAACTAGGTCAGACTTAGTCTTACATTCTTTGTTGCCAACAGTGGCATTTCTTTGAGGAATTATGAAATGGTTTGTTTTCCGTTTCTGTTAGCTTTCTGTTTTTCTTTTAATAACAATTTATGGCTCTGTTATTTTTAAAAATATCAAAATTCATTTGAAATTTTTTTTTGTAATTTTCTTACATTGCTTGTTGTGATTACCACCATTAATTATTTGTTGTATGTATAGGGACACATAATTTTAAATGGAAGTAAATTTCATTCACTGAAAATTTAGGGAAGGGCATAAGTTGTGATGATTGCTGGGTATTTTTCATATTTTTGCTTGGTTCTACAAGGATAAAAGCAAAAATAGTATCTTGGTATTTGGACCCTATGCTCAATCATCTAATATAGAATTTGTCCTTTGGAAAACAATGGTAAATATATTTTTAAATCTTGTAAATTTTTATTTTAGTGTATATTGTAAAAACAATTCTGGATTCTTTGAGAAATTAACCCATGAATTTAAAAAACATTCTAGGGCCAGGCACAGTGGCTTACACCAGTAATCCCAGCACTTTGGGAGGCCTAAATAGGAGGGTCACTTGAGCCCAGGAGTTCAAGACCAGCCTGGGCAACGAAGTAAGACCTTATCTCTACAAAAAGTTAAAAAAAAATTAGCCAGGCATGGTGGCATGCCCCTGTGGTTCCAGCTACTTGGTAAGCTGAGGCAGGAGGATTGCTTGAGCCCAGGAGGTCGAGGCTGCAGTGAGCCTTTAGTCTGGGAGACAGCGAGACCTTGTCTCAAAAAAAAAAAAAAACACTGGCCGGGCGCGGTGGCTCACGCCTGTAATCCCAGCACTTTGGGAGACCGAGGTGGGCGGATCACGAGGTCAGGAAATCGAGACCATCCTGGCTAACACAGTGAAACCCCATCTCTACTAAAAAAAAAAATACAAAAAACTAGCCGGGCGTGGTGGCGGGCGCCTGTAGTTCTAGCTACTTGGGAGGCTGAGGCAGGAGAATGGCGTGAACCTGGGAGGCGAAGCTTGCAGTGAGCAGAGATTGTGCCACTGTACTCCAGCCTGGGCGACAGAGCAAGACTCCGTCTCAAAAAAAAAAAAAAAAACCAAAAAAAAAACAAACTGAAGTTTTTTGTTTTTGTGGTAATAAATATTATTTGCCATCTTCATTTTTTCAGTGTACAGTCCAGTAGTATTAAGTACATTGTTGTGTAGCCAGTTTCCAGAACTGTTCATTTTGCAAAGCTGAAACTCTGTACCCATTAATAATTTCCCATTCTCCTCCCATTCCCACAGCCTTTGGCAACTACCCTTCTACTCTCTTTTTTCTATGAATTTGACTACCTCCAATAAGTAAAACAGACAGTCGTTTGTCTTTTTTTGTGACTCGATTATTTCACCTGACATGATGTCCTCAAGATTCATCTATGTTGTAACAGGTGTCAACATTTCCTTCTTTTATAAGGCTGAATAATACTTTATTGAATATATAATTCACGTTTTGTTTGTTCATTGATCAGTACTCTTACCTATTGGCTATTGTGAATAATGCTGCTAACGCTGTAAAATATTTTTGAGTTGCTACTATTTGTTTTGCATTGTTTTATCTTTTTCTTCTTTTGAGTTGCTACTTTTGAGTCTCAAAAGGTTAACATGCCCTTTTAATTATGACAGGAAGCATGGTCTAGTTGTTAAGAGGGATTTGCTTGGCTGTTGGACTTTTTGGATTCCAATCCTGGCTGATCTCTTCCTCATTATTTCCCTGGGGGCAAATAACGTTTTTGACTTTGTTCAACTGCCAAATAGAGACATATTGTTAGGATTAAGTGAGATAATATATGTAAAGTGCTTGGAATAGTGTGTAGCACATAGTAAAAGAGCAGTGAAAGGATTCCGTTTGTTCAGGTACCCATTCAAAAGTATTGCAGGCAGCCTCCCAATTAGATAATACAAATTTGAGTTTCTAAACTCATTTGACACTGGGAAGGCAAAAACCTGGATTGAATAATACCAACCTATTTTGTGGGTGAGATTGAGAGGGCAGGGATGGGTAAAAAAGAGACAGGACTGAATGTTACGAAAGGGTCCTGATATCTTAACCAGTTACACACTGTGGTTTATCTAACCAGACAAGGAGCCTGAAAACCAGAAGTTGTTCTCTGTTATTGCCATCTCTTCTTATCTTTATTCCATGCCAGCAACTTTCAAAAGCAGGAAAAGTGGTAGACAGCAGTTTAAACAGACAAACCAGGTTATACAGTGGCATGGCACAGGTTTTGTAAAGTTTGATCAGTTGTGACAGTATGTGAGAAGGTTGGGCTTCTGGTTGTACCTCAAGAATGATGTGAACTCAGAGGTGACTTTTTAATATGTCGAATGCTTAAATTTGTAAATTGAATTCTTAACATCTAGAAGACCACATGTAGCCTGATCAAAATTTTTGTCTTAAATTCAATAAGATCGCCCACATCAATAGGATACTGCATAATTGGTCCTGAGCATAAGTTTCCTACAGCGTCGTACTATGGATGCCACAAGGTATAATGCTTCTGAATATGACTGTACTACGTTGAGTGATTCAAGTTTAATTCTAGTAAAATGTAATAATAGTATAAAAGATTATGTTCAACACTGTTTTCCTTATGTATAGTCTTGTTTGAGTCATATTCAGTACTACTCTGCTATTTAACATTGTAACCAGTAAAAATGTACTCTGGCCCACAACTGTTGAAATCTTGTCTACTTCCTTAGAGAAATGATGACACCCACAGAGCATAGTGAGTAGGGGAATATTTTTGTCACAATGAATTCAGTTTAAAATTTATGGCCATGTATTCTAAAGACAGAAACATCTTAACTTTTCCCATTTATTCTCCCTAGCAGTTAATCTGTTACCTTGGAAAATATTTGTTGCGTAAACAAAAAATGTATAATTGATTGAAGGGATGTCTCTTTCAACCTGTTTTACATTTCATGCTCTTCTGTTGTTTTACAGTAGCTTAACAATGATTTTGAATTAACATGTCTATTAAAATAATCCTAAATTCAATGTAGGATTTAGGGTGTCATCTTAATAACATGACTAATCACCATCTTATTTTAAATGACTGTATTTCATATAGTTTGTAATGGTTTTACTAAAATTTAGTAACAGGATAGATAAAATTTAGATGACAGGAGTCACCGAGATGCATTTTTACATAGACATTAGTCGTTCTGGTGAGTTAGCAGCAGTGACTCTGGTTAGTTGGTAGTAAAATGAGAAACTAGGGTTGAAATGATACATAAGGTTAGTAGGGTTATTTTAGTTCTCAAAATGCTTAATTCAGATATTGAGAAAGTTTGTCCAAGTAAAGATGTTTTAAGTAGATTTTTAACTTTTTCTTATTTTTCAGCCAAACCAAACAGGAAGCTTACTTTTCTCTACCTAGCCAATGATGTCATACAGAACAGCAAGAGGAAGGGACCAGAGTTTACAAAAGATTTTGCACCAGTTATAGTGGAGGCTTTTAAGCATGTTTCAAGGTATGATCATTGTTTTGGGTATTAGGTAATCTGTTTTAAATGTACCATATATCCTTTCACTAAAATTTGCCTTAAGCTATTAAAATAAAAAATAGGGAATATAGTTCTTTGATGCTTTCATTTGAAAAGACTTCCCTCTACATGGCATTTATAAATGTATTACATGCCTTCTCTGAAGGAAAAATATTTTTTGAACTGTTGCTAAGGCGGGCCTTTGCAGTACTTGAATTACAGCTTTCCTTTAAGAGACCAGAACCAACTCCTATATTGGAATGAACTTCATTAAAAATGAATGAAGGTATACAATTAAAAATTTGTGTGTTTATATAGCTGTCAGTCTTGTAACGAATATTTCCATATGCACTTAGTACTGTTTCTATTTTTTGTTGTTGTTGTTTTTTTTGAGACAGAGTCTCACTCTGTCGCCCAGGCTGGAGTACAGTGGTGCAATTTCGGCTCACTGTAACCTCTGCTGCCCGGATTCAAGCGATTCTCTTACCTCAGCCTCCCGAGTAGCTGGAATTACAGGTGGCCTGCCACTGCGCCCAGCTAATTTTTGTGTTTTTAGTAGAGACAAGGTTTCACCATCTTGGCCAGGCTGGTCTTGAACTCCTGACCTCATGATCCACCTGCCTCAGCCTCCCAAAGTGTTGGGATTACAGGCGTGAACCACCATGCCCAGCCTGTTTCTATTATTTACTTGCCCTCTGGGTAATTTTGTACATTGCATGTTCTCCACACTTTAATGATTTATAGTTTTATGCTGCAGTCCAGATTTTTTTTGTTCCAAACCTGTGTGCCCAATTGTCTTTTGACATTTTTAGTTGTATGTGTCTTCAGACATCTCAGACTCGCTGTGTCTGATACAGAACTCATTATGTCCTTGCTTCCCGCCATACTTGCCCCTCCCGTAGGTTTTATACTCTGAATGGCAACTCGATTTATCCAGATGCCTGTGCAAGAAATTGTGTTATCTTTAAACTCTTCTTTCTCCTTCACTCCCCATATCTCATATAGTACACCTTGACTCAGTTCTTTGGATTTCTTTCCCTTTTAGTTACCATAATGTCTTTTTGGTATAATTGCAATAGTCTTTAGTATTGTTTAATTTCTTTAGAAAACTAAACAGAGTTGCAGAGCTGGTCATAATACTTCCTTGCTTTTGAGTGGTTTCCATTTGTTTTAGAGATGAAGTCTAAAGTCCTGAGCAAGACTTAAGATGTTCCTTTGTGGCACTCCTGTGTCCCCAGACTCCTGTCTCACATTTATTCCACACAATCTGTAGTCTACAGTTTAAGCTAAATTAACCTTAATTTTTAGTTCTTTCTGCCTTAAGGCTTATGTATATGTTGCCCCTCCCTAGAATTCAATAAAATATTTTTTGGCTGCCTACTGTATGCAAAAACCCTGAGTAGTAGTGACCAAGCCAAAGTTTGGTCTACTGGAGCCTGCATTTCAGTGGATGACAAAGGTAATAAGTAGATAGATGAGTGAATGCATAATGTCAGATGACAAATGCTAGCAAGAGATACAAAGCAGGGAAGGAACTAGATGGTATGAGGGTGCTCAGTTATGTGATGAGATAAAGAACAACAATTTGGGGAAGGTGGCATTTGAACAAAGACCAAAGGAAGGGATGAAATGAGCCATTTGACTAGGCAGAAAGGATTCTAGGCAGAGAGAATATGTGGCCAAAAGAAATGAGATAGCTGTGTGCTGGACATGTTTGAGGACCTTAGCAAGGAAATTTGTATGGTATTAGGGAGTATGTACTGAGGGATTGCCAGAAAGCAGAGCATGTGGGCCTTGTGGCCCAGAGTAAGGATTTTGGCTTTATTTTTGATATGATTGGTAGCTCTTGGAGGATCAAGAGCTGTATAACCTGATTTACATTAGGATGCTTTGTACAGAATAGAGTAAAAGAGTAGAGGCAGGGAGATCGTGAGAAGACTACAGAATTCTAAGCAAGAGATAATAGTGTTTCAGTCTACAGTGATAGCAGTGAAGGAGGTAGGAAACAGTTGGGAGTAGTCTGTTTTTCATTTCCCCATATGTCTAGTCTTAAGATCTCAATTCAGTATCATTTCCTTAAATACTCTTTCGGGTATCTTTTAAACTGGGCCAGGTCTGTCTTAAGCACTTTGTTCTCTTTTGTGATACTTATAAAGTAACAGCTGCTGTAAGCTGCGTTTGTATCTCCTTGTCAAAGATAGTAACTGGATCAATAAATATTTGTTGAGTAAATTAAAAAACTATCTATTAGAAATCTTCCTTAGCCCTATGTTTAGCCCCCATTAGGATAGGAAAATCCCTAGTAGCCGGTACTAAAACTTTTACAGTTTAAACTTTTTTTGGTTGTTTAATAATATGTTTATAAAATGTTTACTAGAAGCAAGCAGTATGTCTTGATCACTTCACTTTTGAACTGCTGGCCACACAGTGATGCTAAGTAGATATTTGGACAGTTTTTTTCCAGGGAATGAATGTCTGATTATCTTTAAAGTTACCATTACCTTTTTAATAGCACTATGTATTTTTACTGTTAACATTTTTCTTTTTTTTGTTGGTTTTTTTTAGTGAAACTGATGAAAGTTGTAAGAAGCACCTTGGAAGAGTGTTATCTATTTGGGAAGAAAGGTCTGTTTATGAAAATGACGTGTTGGAACAACTTAAACAAGCTCTGTGTAAGTGTAGAATCCTGATCTCTTATCTTGATCTCTTCATTAAAATGTATTCTTCATTAAAACTTAAATGTTCTTTCATTTCAGATGGCGATAAGAAGCCTAGGAAGCGAACTTATGAACAGATAAAGGTGGATGAAAATGAAAACTGTTCCTCTCTGGGATCTCCAAGTGAACCACCACAGGTAGAAGTTTTACCCTGTTAAAAGAGTTACAGACTTCTACTTCATGTTGCCACCAAGCTTTATTAATTTTGTTTCACTTTTGTAAATTGATTTCTATTATACTTTTGGGTATAAGAAAGAAGCCACATGAATATCTCTTATTTCCTGATTAACAAATTAATGTAGTATGTAGTATGTTGTATATTATATATATTGTATATTTTGCATAGAAATCATATTTTGCATAGAAAGAGGATTTTTAATTGCCAATCATGGTTAGATATGGTGAGATTTCAGCTATTTAAACAGATTCTTTTAAAAATAAAACATGCCTATTCTGTTATATGATTTTTTTTTTTTTTTTTTTTTTTTGAGATGGAGTTTCACTCTGTACCCCAGGCTAGAGTGCAGTGGCACTATCTTGGCTCACTGCAACCTTTGCCTGCCGGGTTCAAGTGATTCTCCTGCCTCAGCCTTCCAAATAGCTGGGATTACAGGCATGATCCACCAAGCCCAGCTGATTTTTGTATTTTTAATAGAATTAGGGTTTCACCATGTTGGCTAGGCTGGTCTTGAACTCCTGGCCTCAAGTGATCCTCCTGCCTTGGCCTCCCAAAGTTCTGGGATTATAGGCATGAGCCACTGTGCCCGGCCCATATATGATTTATGTACACTAAAATTTTCATTCTTGGACATAAACACTGCCCCTTTAAGTATTTTTGTTTTTAAATGTAAAAAGTAGTGTTAGAGTGGCTGAGTGCGGTGAGACAAAACCTGGCACCTGCTGAGCCCTGGTCCAGAAGCAGACATGGGGTTGCCAGAAATTAGTATCCTCTAGGGTCACAGGAACTCACAAGGACAGCAGGAACTCACAGTGCTCCGTGGGAGTGAGAGGACTGGACCCAAATTCACTGAATAAAATCAGAGGCTTGGAGGAGCTCTTTCCCCCATAAAGGGAACTTGAAAAAAAATACAATCAATTACTACCTGTAACTGTGGATTTATATTAGTCTGAGTACTGGAGAAGCAGAAGGAATGAGACCAAGGCCAGGACCTGAGTCAGCCTACCTGTTTGTTCAGTGATAGGAATGCTGAAGCCCGCTGGCCACTATGGACAAGAGCTTGAATAGAAAAGTGATAAAAACGTAACATTTGGAACAACCAAACGCTAAGAGTTATGTCTCTTCCTATTTGGTAATAACTCATGACAGAAAATCATTTTTGGCTAAGAGCCTCATGATTCCATGAACAGTGTTTTGCCTGAGTTCTAGATAAAGGATCTGGCCTCCTTCCACTCTCCCTGATGAAAGAGTAACCACAGTTGCATATCTTAGGAATGTTTTTAAGTAATCATTTGCCTTTTCTCTAATACTTGTATAAAATGCTATTGCTCTTTGTTTTATAATGACCGTTTTTTAGATTAGTTGTGCTGCTTAATTATCAATGATTCAGCTTTGTGGTTTTCATTTTTTGTGTGTGTTATTCTTTATAAGAATGGCTAAAATCTCTTTGTAGGATCCGGTTAAACTCATTTCATTCTCCTCTAGTAGAAAGTACTAGGCTTAGTGTTGTTTCATACAACTTTGCTTTCTTACCGGATCCTTGATCAGGCGTTGGGAACTTAGAATGTACTTATGTAGGATTGTGAAGGCGTGATGAGATCAGGTTGTAATTAAAGCATCAATGCATTGCCAAGACAGTAAAGCCAGATTTCTTCTTAGAACTCCAGGCAATTAGAATTTTCTAAGAATGATTTAAAAAATAGTAGTTAGTTGGGGCAACATGAGAAACAAGCTTTCTGGTAATTGTTGTTACTCTTAAGCACACTTGAATTGTAGAGGGGATATATCTTACAATGAAATTATTTTTTAAAATACTGAAATTTTAAACACTTCTAATGAGTGGGCACACGTAGGATAGTATATTTCTTATTAGTTTCATTGATTCCTACCACATTTGATCATTTGTCATGTGCTACCATTGTTTTCAAGGGAATAGTTTAAAAATCTTTATATATACACAGAATTACTAATATCATATATTTTTTAAAGCGTATGTATAATTTCCTAGTGTTTCTGAGTCTAGTCTTAGAAATTAAAAGAAGAAAGAAAGATGAAAAAGATGGGCTGGAGAGTGGAGACTAGTAAAATAAAATTCAATTGTTTTTCTTTGGAATAACTTTATAGACATTATGAATTGTGAAATCACCAGCAAAGAGTTGCTCTTCCCTCCTAATTATAGCTTGTATGAAAACAGTGGAAGTAAAATATTTTAATGATAAAATAATTTCAGTACTGGTTAAGCAGTATGTAAATACTAGTCATCAGATTATGGAATTTTGAAATATTTTAATGATCTTATTAACAAGCCATTGGGTAGTTGAAGATATCATATTTGAACATATTCCGGAACTACATTTCTCTTGGGCTTTAATTACAGCACTTAGAAATGATATCTGGGAGACTCTTCTGTGTTGTAGTAGATGATTTGTAACCCTCTTTCCCTAATATCTAATTTAATACTAAAAAAAAATCTCGTGTACAATGATAATGTAATGAATATATCATACATAAAACTTGTATTCTCTAGGTTGAAGTTAAAGTCTACCTTCTCTTTTACCACTGATGTATTTGCCATATAAATCAGTTGCTTACCTCATTTTAGTACTCAGATAATTATTTTTACACTCTATCTCTACCACTGGAGTAAGCTGTCTTCAAGGTCTAGGGCCTTGTTTATATTTTCAACACCTAACATAGTATAGCTTCCTTTTTTCTTAATATATAAAAGAAATTGATTGTCTTCAAAAGCAGTTTATATTAGAAGCTTTGTGCTAGTAAATAGCCCATAGGGATGAAAAAATATGAAATTGAAGTCTTTTGCACTTGTTTAAACTTAATTTGTTTTGGTTCTGAAGTTGTGTACTTTTTAGACTCTAGATCTCGTTAGAGCATTACAAGATCTAGAAAATGCAGCCTCAGGTGATGCAGCAGTTCATCAGAGGATAGCTTCTTTACCTGTTGAAGTCCAAGAAGTATCTCTATTAGATAAAATAACAGGTAAGAAAAGAAAATGTGATCCAGAACTTTTTTGGGAGTTGGATGAGAGAACAGCATATGTCATTGTTTTTGTTGTATAATATTTTATTATCCTGTGCTTCTCTTAGATAAAGAATCTGGAGAAAGGCTTTCCAAAATGGTAGAGGATGCGTGTATGTTGCTGGCAGATTACAATGGCAGATTGGCGGCAGAAATAGATGATAGGAAGCAACTCACTCGAATGTTAGCAGATTTTCTTCGTTGTCAAAAGGAAGCCCTTGCAGAGAAAGAGCATAAATTGGAAGTGCGTAACCTTTTTCTTCTTTAGTGCTTATTTATTTAATTTACTTTTTGTTAGGAATTTTTAAATATTTTAATCTATATGCACATTTTGCATTTTTTAACATAGACCTTTTTAGGCAGTAGCCTAGGTAAGCTTCTCCTTGTATTAATGGTTTTTCTTCTACTTGAACGAAATTAACCTTGCAAGTAAACTTAGAAATTTGGAATTAGCAAAATTGGTTGCATTTAAAAATTATTCTTGTGAAATTCCATGCAACTGTAATTTGTCTTATCAGTTTAACCCTTATCTATCACAGAAATAATAGGAAAATAGCAGGTGGCAGTAACTTGTAGGATTTATTTAGTTTCTGTTTTGAGAAGATGTAGTCTTTTAGGTACACCATTAAGTCTTTAAATTACTCACTTAATTCCACCCACCGATTCTAATGCTTACGTGTTCCCAGCCCCACTCCTGGCTCACACCCTTAGGTAGAAATTCATTGCTCCTGTAAATTAAGTAATAATTAGTACTGCTGATGAGAAATCTGGGAGTGCAGGAGATAATAAAAAAAAAATGCTCATATTTCCTTTAATTAGAGTAGCAATTGTTAGGGATACATGAGCCAGATTTGGTTTTATGTAAAAAAAAATCTTTTAGTTGATGAGTTCTTGTTTAACTTGTATTGCTGTGGCAATTTCTTATTGTAATAATATGTAGGAGAATTTCTTATTTGAATCCCTTTATTTACAGAAAGCTCACTGTAAATCTGTAGGAATGTCATGGTACTACCCCATTAAGTTATTTTTATTCGTGTTTAGTTATTGATTCAGCAGTCTCTAATTGTGCCAAAAATGGTGCTTAGATTAGATTGCCATTGCTACCAATGAGAGCTGCTACTTAATTATTCCCACCTCAAATTCCTGGCTCTCAAGTTAGCACTACTCCTTTTCAATTTACTCCTTCTCTGCTCATGTAAATACCCTCAGATGATAATTGTTGGCGGGCACTATGCTCTACCTTTGAAGATGTTGCCCACTTCTACATGGAAAGGAAAAGATGGTTTTCTTAAAAAGATGAATTTGATAATTGACTTGCCAGTATTTCACCTTGTGATGAAACCTGAATCTTAAACATAGTGTTACTTGTTTTATTGTCCACAGAATTAAGGGTAAGTAATGTCATACAATTTTTGTCTTTAGTGTTTCAGTACGGTTTCTTTAACTTCTATTGAGCTTCTGTTGCAGATATTGGACATGGGCGTATCTTCTAACGATGTCATCACCATTAGTGTATTCTTCCTGCTAAAAATAAATATCAAACCCCAAAGCCTGTATTGTCTCATGTTTTTGAAAATTGAAGAGAAGACTGTAACTTTATTCTTCTTTATACTTTCTCACTTATGATGATGGTCTTTTGTCACTGTTTACAAAAATAGAACTTATATTTGAAGTGTAACTGTAGAAAATAGATCAGATGCCACTCTGCATAATCCCCTCTTTTCCCAGTGCCTTCCAGCCACATTTCATAGTTGGTAGTCATAGATTATGAGGCTGATGATAATAACAGTCATAGGTAATGAGGCTGATGATAATAATAATGTTAACATTCATGTGTCAGGTACTATTCTTGGCCCATCACATAATCCACTCATTTAATCTTATACAGCAGGATGTATTATCCACATTTGATAGATACAGAACTGAGGCGCAGGGAGGTTAACTTGCCTAAGGTCACAAAGAGCTAGTGAGTTGTTTGGAACCCAGAGAATCTGCCTCCAGAGCCAGTGCGCTTCATCAAAAAGACACATTTGCTTCCTGTTTTTACTTAAATCTAAGATTACAGCAAATGCTAAAGCCCTATTTTTCCAACTTTTTCTGCTCCCTCTCTCCTCAGAGGTAATTATTGTCTTGAAATAAAGCTTTCTAGGAACTTTTATTGTTGTTATTCTGCATAACTGGATTTTATATTATAAAGAAGAAATCACCTCAATTATGTTCAGCTGTTTTTTTAACAAGTAAAGAAATACTCTTTACAAGTAGAGAAATAAAGTTGAAAGTTATTCCACAGAACTCTTTGTAAATTATCACTTAGAACTGTTATTCCTTTGTAGAAGATGTGGAAATGATTTGAGATACTTAGACTTTTTTGTACCAAGTAGGTGGCATCACTTTGAAGTTGAGACTGAGAGGCGAAGATTTATATTTTCTGAATCAGCTGTGATACCATCAAATAATTTTCATCTACTGTAACTTTGAGCATTAACTGTGATTGACCAGATACTGATGTATCATTAGTTGCTGCTTTTTTGAAAATGGAACATAAATTTAAAGTATCAATTCAGGAATTGGCCATTTCATATTTTTTAAGGAAGCCATTATTAAAGCATGTGTAATGAATGAAAACATGAAGTGGTTTAAAATTTGTGTTTTAAGAAATCATTAATCATTATTTTTAAAACTTCTGACTATAGTTGGTTACAAGCAGAAGCAGATAACTGTTGGGCCGGGTATGCTGGTTCACGCCTGTAGTCTCATCACTTTGGGAAGCTGAACTGGGCGAATCACTTGAGGTCAGGAGTTGAAGACCAGCATGGCCAACATGAGGTGGAGGTTGCAGTGAGCTGAGATCACATCACTGCCTTCCAGACTGGGTGACAGAGCGAGACTCCGTCACACACACACACGCACACATACAGCAGATAACTGTTAAAATAGACTATTAATAAATTTAGTTTACATTTATTTATTTTAGGGATTGCTATAGGAATCAGTTACCATTCCGAAGTTGAAAGTATTGTATAAACTGTTGTTCGGTTAGCTTATTGTCTTGGAAGGCATACATGAATAGGATAATTAAAATGACATTTTGATTTTGACGTTGTTTCCTAGTACATACAAAAGTTATGTTTACACTTTACTGTTGTCTAAGTTTGCATTAGCATTACACGTGAAAATGTGTATATCTTAGTTAAAAATACTTCATTGCTAAAAATTAATCATCTGAGCCTTCTGGTAGTCATCCTCTTTGCTAGTGGAGGGTCTTGCCTCGATATTGATGGCTGTTGACTGATTAGGGTGGTGATTGCTGAAGGATGGGGTGGCTGTGGCAATTTATTAACACAGTGATAAAGTTTGCTGTATCAATTGACTTCTTTCTTAGAAGATTTCTCTGTAGGATGCAGTAAATTTGATAGCATTTTGCCTACAGTGGAACGTCTTTCAAAGTTAGAATCAATTTTCTCAAGCCCTGCTACTGCTTTATCTAGTAAATCCTTTGTTGTCATTTCACCTCCACTGGGAGTAGATTCCGTCTCAGGAAACCACTTTTTTTTGCTCATCCATAAGGAGCAACTCCTCATCAACAAGTTTCACGAGATTGGAGCAATTCAGTCGCATCTTCAGGCTCCACTTCTATTTCTCATTCTCTTGCTATTTGCAGCAGATCACAGTTATTTCCACCACTGAAGTCTTGAACCCCACAAAGTCAGTCATGAAAATTGGAATAAACTTCTTCCAAACTCCTGTTAATGTTGGTATTTTATCTCCTCCCATGAATCATGAATGTTCTTAATGCCATCTAGAATTGTGAATCATTTTCTGAAAGTTTTCAGTTTACTTTGCCCATATTCATCACAGAAATCACTATGGCAGCTATATGGCCTTATGAAATGTATTTCTTAAATAGTGAGACTTGAATGTCGAAATTACTCTTTGATCTATAAGTGGCAGAACACATGTGTTAGCAGACATGAACACTAGTCACATTGTGCATCTTCATCAGAGCTCTTGGGTGACCAGGTACGTTGTCAATGAATAGTAATTTATTACTGTTGTTATTTTGGAGACAGGCTCTTGCTCTGTCGCCCAGGCTGGAGTGGTCATGCAATCACAGCTCACCGTAACCTTGAACTCATGAGTACAAGTTATCTTCCTGCTTCAGTCTCCCAAGTAGCTAGGACTGCAGGTGTGTGCCACCATGCCTGGCTAATTTGTAAATGTTTTGTAAAGAAGAGTTCCCGCTATGTTGCCCAGGCTAGTCTTGAACTCTTGGGTCAAGCAGTCCTCCCACCTTGGCCTCCCAAAGTGCTGTGACTACAGGTGGGAATCACTACATCTGGCCAATAGTAATATTTTACAGGTCTCAACAGTGGGCTTAAAATATTCAGTAAACTATACTGTAAATAGATGTATTGTCATCCATACTTGTTTCATTTATAAAGCACAGGCAGAGTAAATTTAGCATAATTAATTCTTAAGGACCTTAGAATTTTCAGAATGGTAAATGAACATTGGCCTCTGCTTAAAAGTCATCAGCTACTTTAGCTCCTAATGGGGGTCAGCTTGTTTGTTGAAGCTTGAAGCCAGGCATTTATTTCTCTCTAGCTGTGAAAGTCCCAGATGGCATCTTCTTCCCGTACCAGTCTCTTTTTCTACATGGAAAATCTGTTGTTGAGTTTAGCCACCGTCATCAAGGACCTTAGCTAGAGCCTCTAGGTAACTTGATGCAGTTTTTATATCCACTTGCTGCTTCACTTTGTACTTTGAAGTTATGGAGACGGCTTCTTTCCATAAACCCCATAAACCCTTTGCTAATTTCAAGCTTGGCTTCTGTAGTTTCTTTACCTCTCTCAGGCTTCACAGAATTGAGAGTTCGGGCCTTGCTCTGGATTAGGCTTTGGTTTAAGGGAATGTGGCTGGTTTGATCTTCTATCCAGACTACTAAAACTTTCTACATATCACCAGTAAGGCTGTTTTCGCTTTCTTATTTGTGTGTACACTAGAGTAGTCCCCCACCTTTTTTTGAGATATTGTGTCACTCTTGTCCAGGCTTGAGTGCAGTAGCTTGATCACAGCTCACTGCAACTTCAACCTCCTGAGCTCTAGCAATCCTACTTCAGCCTCCTGAGTAGCTGGAAATAGAGGCATGTGACACCATGCCTGGCTAATTTTTAATTTTTTTGTAGAGACAGGGTCTCACTATGTTGCCCAAGCTGGTCTTGACCTTCTGGACTCAAAACAGTCCTCCTGCCGTGGCCTCCCAAAGTGTTAAGATTACAGGCATGAGCCACCACACCTGGCCTGGAGTGGCGATTTTAGTTTCCTTTGAGAACTTTGCTTTTGTATTTACAATTTGGCTAATTGGTGCAAGTGGCCTAACTTTTGGCCTGTTTTGGCTTTTGACATGCCTTCCTCACTAAGCTTAATCACTTCTAGCTTTTGGTTTAAAGTGAGATACCTGTAGGATTCTTAATTGACCCAATTCCAATATTGTGTCTCAGCAAATAGGGAGGGAGAGAGACAGGGACAGCCAGTCACTGGAGCAGTGAGAACACAGACAATGTGTGTGGATTAAGTTTGCTGTCTTAAATCACTCATCACAGATTACCATAATGCATAAGAATAGTGAAGCAGTTTGAAATAGCACAAGAAATACCAAAATTTGACAGACACTTAAGTGAGCACACACTGTTGGGAAAATGGTACCTGTAGACTTGTTTGGTGCTGGGTTGCCACAAACTCAGCTTATAAGAAAACACAATACCTTGAAAGTGCATTAAAATGAAGCATGATAAAACAAGGTATGCCTGTATTTGATTTAAATTGAGAATTTGGTAAGATGCAGCTCTGTGGATGTTTCAAAGAAGCATGTGACTAGTTTCTTGATTTATATTTTTGAGGTCTAAATATTGTCTAAAATATTTTATGTTTAACTCAGTTTTTTCAGGAATCGAGTCTTTTAGTTGTTAATGATACAAGTAATCTCTTTCCATCATAGGGAAAAAGTTTCTTAAGCAAAAGACTTAGCCCTGTTTATGGGCTCTGTATTTTCTATCCTTTTGTTTTCATGTAATACATTATATGCATCTTACATGTCATTGTTTTTCTTTGAATATATGGATGTATCATAGTTTATTTAACTGCTCTGTTGTTACTTTTTTTTTTTAATAGACAAGATCTCACTTTGTCATCCACACTGGAGTACGGTGGCAAGATCAGCTCACTGTAACCTCACACTCCTGCCTCAGCCTCCCAAGTAGCTAGGACTACAAGTGTACATCACCACGCCTGACCAATTTTTTATTTTATTTTTTGCAGAGAGAAGGTTTTGCTATGTTGCTCAGACTGCCTATTTTTATTGCTTTTATATTCTTAACAGAATTTCAGGGAACATCTCTTTAGTTAACTTTTCACCCGTATATATTGATACTGTTAATTCTTCTGATAAATTTCTAAAGATGAAATCGCTGATTCATGTTAAAGACTTGATCCTTGTTACCAGTCTTATTGCCGTCTTTGATGATTTCTGAATATTATCTATATGTCTTCTGTCCAAGGCCATTCATTTTCTCCAGAGGGAAACACCTCAGATTTACTGGTTAGATAACATAGGACATCTGTTTTAGAACAGTGCTTTACCTCTTAGCACTGTGATTTGGGTC
Source organism: Theropithecus gelada (assembly GCF_003255815.1). Lineage (NCBI taxonomy): Eukaryota > Metazoa > Chordata > Mammalia > Primates > Cercopithecidae > Theropithecus > Theropithecus gelada. Next base: position 28,033,884 of record NC_037686.1, on the reverse strand, counting down.
CCTAAATGCACACACTGTTTTGCTGAGTTTCTCTCTACCATCTTTTAGTTCTGTGGGATAAGGGTTTTACCAGATTTGTGTAAAGAGTTTTAGTTGATCCTTATTGTCAACCTTAAGACTCATCGTTACATATTAAGGAGGCTGGTACTTCAAAGTCTGGAACGTATCCACAATTCCTTGGGATGAATTGCATTACTTTTGGTCATTATTTCCTGTTGCAGTTGTCCTCATCTTCCAACAGGTTCGTTCTTCCTTTCCCTTTCCCTTTCCTTCTTTCAGATGGAGTCTCACTCTGTCACCTAGGCTGGAGTGTAGTAGCATGATCTCAGTTCACTGCAACTTCTGCCTCCTGGGTTCAAGCGATTCTCCTGCCTCAGCCTCCTGAGTAGCTGGGATTACGGGTGCGTGCCATCACGGCTGTCTAAGTTTTGTGTTTTTAGCAGAGACAGGGTTTCGCCGTGTTGGCCAGGCTTGTCTCAAAACTCCTGACCTCAGTTATCCGCCCACCTCAGCCTCCCAGAGTGCTGAGATCACAGGCGTGAGCCACCACACCCGGCCTTCCAGCAGGTTCTTGGCGTCTGTGTGCTGTGGTCCACTTTCCTCTGTCCTTATGGATTTCTGCCTGTGTAAATTGCTTTATTATTTTAGTGACTTATTGGGAGGGAGCAGATAAACATGAGTTTGCTCTATCATATAAATGGAAGACTTTTTATGTCTTAATTAAGTAGAACTGTAATATGTGTGTTTCATAACTGCTGCCAAACGACCCCTGTCTAAGTGGTTGTCATGTATTACCTAGCTTAAAAGATGATCTTCCTGCTCCCTCTCACAACTTCCTACATCATTGCAACCATATGGATCTTTTAAGAAATAAGATCCCATCACACCCCTCTTTAAAAACTCATCAATGGTCCCCCAATACACTTTTGGATCTTATTTTGAACTCATATCAGACACCATTTAACCTCATCTTGTATCATCTCCTTGGTGTGCTTTTTGTTTTTCAGGCATATCAGGCATGTTCTAAAATCGGAGTTTTTGCTTTGCTGATTGTTAAGAGAGAGAGACTGGAATGCCCTTGCCTCCTGCTCTTTCCTTAGCTGGCTCCTTTTCCACTCAGGTTTATATTCCTATGTCAGGTCTTCAGAGAGTCCTACATCTTTTTCTTTTGGTCCCACCTACCCATTCCTCTGGCGCCCTCTTCCCAACTGTATTACATTGTCATTTTGGTTTTTGTTTTTCTTCCATATTATTTATTTCTATTAATACTTTATATACTTAGTTTTCATGTGCACTTGCCACTAGGATGTTAGTTTCATGAGATGAAGAACCTTGTTTTGTTTTTCATGTTTATTGCCATACCCTCCATGCTTAGAGTAGTTTCTGTCGCCTGGTAGGCACTCAGGTGTTTGTGTTAAGTAAATGAATGCCATTAGAAATGTAACCTGCAAGAGGTATATATTTTAAATTGATAACTTATTTGCAGCTAAATCAGGAAAGAATGATACTTTAATAAATAAAAATGATTGAAAGACCCTTGAGGATTTTGAATAAAATTTATATCCAACATAATTGGTTAAATCATTTTAGTAGAGTCCAATACTTAAAAAGTCTTAAGTGGGCTGTGTGTTCAAGGCATGCAGTTTGTAGAGCTGCAGCTGAGCATTTTGAACAAAGGAGTAAATGATCATTTTTAAATTGTAGAATTATTTTACCAGCTTGTGTTTTTTTCCCTTCTATAGGAGAATAACACTAACAATATGTGAGAATAACATGAATAAAAAATGAACGGTAGTAATCCATAGCATTGTATAAGTACTGAATTTGTAAAGAGTAAAAGTGCCAGAGTAAAAGTGCCATCTAGTGGAAGAACTGGAGCTACAGATGAAACCAGAGTCCTTAAGCCAGTGTTCGTTCTTTACATCAAAGTCTGTAACAGAGAGGAATTTACAGTCTATTGCCCTTTGTGCCTGTTCACTCATTCATGGAATGGAAATGTAATACTAATACTAATAACTGTCAAGAGAGGTGTTCATGGAACTCTGATGGTTAAAAGGATGTATATGGGCAGTTACATTTTCTTGAGACAAAGGAAGTCCTTAATAAACTGGTAACAAAGACTACATTTTGTTGTTACTGTATCAGTTCTTAGAAGTTAGATGAGACTGAAAAGTAGTTTGGAGCCACATTGTGGAGGGCACTTGAATGTCAGGCCCAGTAGAGGTTGATAACAGGCCAAAGGGAAGAAAGGAGTGGTGGTGTTGGCAGTGTCTGAAAATGGTTAAAGTTGCTGAGTGGATTGGATTGGAGGGAGATTCGCAGTAGGGAGACCAGATGCAACTTAATTACAAAAATTTAGGTTCTGAGCAGTAAAAGCCTGAACTACAGTGGGTGGTAGCAGTGAAGTGTGTGTGTGTGTTTTGAGACAAGGTCTCACTCTGTTACCTAGGTTGGAGCACAGTGGCACAATCATGATTCACTGCACCCTTGACCTCACAGGCCTCAGGGGATCAGCCTCCCGAGTAGCTGGGACTACAGGCGAATGCCACAACGCCCGACTAATTTATGTGCTTTTTGTAGAGACAGTGTTTCACCATGTTGCCCAGGCTGGTCTCGTACTGCTGAGCTCAGGTGATCCACCTGCCTTCGCCTCCCAAAGTGCTGGGATTACAGGCGTGAGCCACCACATCTGACAGTGGTTTTTTTTGTTTTGTTTTGTTTTTTAACTGCAAAAGTAGTACATGCTTATCATAGTTGAAAAATCATTGATAGGCACATGCAGATACCATCTAAAATTTTTATCACCCATTATATAACCTTTGGCGAGATTTAGAAGGATAGAATCAGACTGTACATGCCATTTTATATAGTGTCTTTTTGCACATTTACTATAAACATTTTCTGATTATAAATTTCATTTAATAGCTAAGTTATATTGTTCTATAGAAGTAGTATTCTGGCTAACACGGTGAAACCCCATCTCTACTAAAAATACAAAAAGCTAGCCAAGCATGGTGGTGGGCGCCTGTAGTCCCAGCTACTCGGGAGGCTGAGGCAGGAGAATGGCGTAAACCCGGGAGGTGGAGCTTGCAGTGAGCTGAGATCCGGCCACTGCACTCCAGCCTGGGTGACAGAGCGAGACTCCGTCTCAAAAAAAAAAAAAAAAAAAAGGTAGTAGTATTTGTTTAGCCAGCTAACTATTTAGTGTTTATATTTCTTCCAGTTCCTTGCTCTTGAAGAATGTTGCTTTAAATCACCTTTTGGCATTTATGTTACTTCCAGTTTGATACTGAAAACATTGCTCTGAATCACCCTTCAGCTAAGTTTTGGCTTATCCGTGATAGTCTTCTCATAAATTCCTAGAAGTGAAAGAAAAGAAAAAGAAAAAGCAATAAGGAGATACGGTTTTCATGCTTGAATTAGTGACAGTTTAAGAAAACAGCCAGGGCACGATGGCTCACGCCTGTAATCCCAGCACTTTGCAAAGCCAAGGCGGGCAGATCACCTGAGGTCAGGAGTTCGAGACCAGCCTGACCAACATGGAGAAACTCCATCTCTACTAAAAATAAAAAATTAGCTGGGCGTGGTGGCGCATGCCTGTAATCCCAGCTTCTCGGGAGGCTGAGGCAGGAGAATGGCTTGAACTCAGGAGGCAGAGGTTGCAGTGAGCCAAGATTTCGCCATTGCACTCCAGCCTGGGCAACGAGCGGAACTCCGTTTCAAAACAAAGAAAAAAGAAAGAAAGTGATATTCTTTGTAATGACATGGGGTTGTGGAAATGGGAACTCTTAACACATTGTTGATGTAAATTCATTCGGTCCACTCTGTGGAGGACAGTTTGGTAATAAGTATCAGAAGCATTTATTTTATTTTATTTTTTTCTCTTTGCCTTTTATCAGATTACTTAAATGTATGTAGTGATTTAAAGTAACTACTAGACCAAATTCTGGGTTCAGTCAAAGGGATGGTATAGTTTTGTTTTACTGTTTTAAAAAACTTCAGGTAAAATACACATAAAATTTACCATATTAAGCTTTTTTAAGTGTATATAGGTCACTAGTGTTAATTATATTCACATGATTTTGCACCTTATTTCTAGAACTCTTTGTATTGCAGAACTGAAACACTGTACCTACCCATTCAACAACAATTTCTCATTTCCCCCTGCACCCAGCCACCAATTTTTCTTTCAGTCTCTATGAATTTGACTACTCTAGATACCTTATATAAGGGAAAGCATACAGTATTCTCTTTTTGTGACTGGCTTATTTCCTTAGCATAATGCCCTCTAGGTTCATCCAATTTGTAGTACACGTCAGAATTTTCTTCCTTTTTAAGGCCGAATGATAATCCGTTGAATGTATACGCTGCATGTTTTCATTTGACCATGGATGTATACTTGGGTTGCTTCCACCTCTTGGCTATTGTGAATAATGCTGCTATGAATGTTGGTGTGCAAATAATATCTTTGAGGCTGGGCATGGTGGCTCATGCCTGTAATCCCAGTACTTTGTGGGTGGATTATTTTATGTCAGGAGTTTGAGACCAGCCTGGCCAACATGGTGAAACCCTGCTTCTACTAAAAATACAAAAATTAGCTGGGCGTGGTGGCTGGCGCCTGTAGTCCCAGCTATTTGAGAGGCTGAGGCAGGAGAATCACTTGAACCCAGGAGGTGGAGGTTGCAGTGAGCCGAGATCACGCCAGTGCACTCTAGCCTGGGTGACAGAGTGAGACTCTGTCTCAAAAAAAAAAAAAAATAATAATATATATATGTCTTTGAGACCCTGCTTTCAACTTGGGGGCATATACTGAGAAGTTGAATTGCTAGATTATACATTAATTCTATTTTCAAATTTTCTTGAGAACTGACATACTGGTTTCCATAGTGCTACAACATTTTGCATTCCCACCAACAGTGCACAAGGGTTTCATTTTCTCCACATCCTCACCAGCACTTGCTGTTTTCTGTTTTTGTTGATAGTAGCTATCCTAATGTGTATTAGGTAGTATCTCATTGTGGTTTTGATTTGCATTTCCCTAATAATTGATGACATTGAACATCTTTTTCATATGCTCATGGACTGTTTAGCTTTGGAGAAATGTCTGTTCAAGTCCTTTTCCTAGTTTAAAATCAGGTTGTTTTTCTGTCGTAAGTGATGGTATCATTTTAGGTTGATGATATTTGTTATAGCCAGGAACTAGAAAGAATTTGGAGACCATCTAACTGAGTTTGTACTGGATGTGATTCTAGAATCTTTCCTGAAAGATGAGATAGTTTAGCCAGCTTCTGCTTGGAAGTTTCTGGTGTAAAGGGAACATACTGTTTTGAGAGTAGTCTGTTCTATCTTCTGGGCAGTTGCTAGAAATTTATAAGCTTTTTTATTTGTTTAAATATTTATGACACATGCTGGCAGTAATAGAAATTTATAAGCTTTTTAAAGAAATTAGCAAAAAATATTTGTCCAAATACATATATTCTTTTATATATGTATGTGTATGTAGGTGTGTGTATATTTATATACTCTCACTTTGGAGAAAATGTGGAGTACCAGAAATCACAGGAAGATAATAAAAACCACAAATACTGAAAATGTATGACTTGAAACAATAGCCCATTATCAGTTTCTCTCAGACTCCTTCCTTATGGTTTTTTATGGACTTACTTTGTTTATAGGATTCTAGATAGATCATTTTGTTGGTGTTTAAGAAATTTTATTTTTGAAACGTTTTACTGTTTCATTATCATTATTCATGCATTATTTCTCACTTAAAATTTTACTTGATTCATGTGTCAGAAATGTAAAAAAGCTTTTTTTTTACTTGAAAAGATACTCCAGAAAAAAGAAAAGAGAAATTACATTTTAAAATTTTAATATAAGGGATAAAAATAAAGACGTCATGAAGAGCAACAAAAATGGCCCAGGTCTTTGCATGTCTGAGAGTGGCTGTCCTTCGTGTTCACCTGTGGACAATAGCTTGACTGAATATCTTTTTGTCTTTCGGCCTAGATACTGTATTTTTTTCCTTTATCCTACACTGACTAGCACATATCTCGGATATTGGTCTTTCATTAATTTTGCTTGATAGTTGATGTGCCCTTAGGAAGACCCAAGTTGTCTTTTATTTTTGCTTCTCAGTTTATAGTTTTTTTCTTAAATCTTATTATAGGTATATTGAATGTTCTGACTTTTCATGCTGCTCATCTTTTGTTTTGCCTCACTTTTCTCATTTTCCTTTAGTATTTCCTATGGTTTTGTTGTTGTTGCTATTTTTTGTTATACTAATGCTTCCTTACTGCATGAGAACTCTGCTTGTCTAATGTTGGGAGCGTAGATTGTTTTGTCAGATTTTTGTGGTCTCTGTTGAAGAAAGGGATTTATCATTGTGTTTACTTGGCTAGTTCACAGATCTACAACTCAAGTCAAGTTAAGAAGGAATCAGGAGTCGTAGATGTTAGTGCCAGAGTTTGCTGAGTCAGCCCAGATCTGACTGGGACCTTGCCTCTATTTTTGCCAGCACACCAGCCCTGCCATCCAATTATTCCGGTATTGTACTCCCTGAATCCTCCCTGTACCTCTGGAAACCACAGCAGTCACCAGCTGTCCTTGTTAAAATGATGTGGAGTAATGACTAAAATATTCACACCTCCAGAGCTTGGCAGAGTCTGTAGGAATGTTCCGACCTATTTAATGTAAATGCAAAATACTGTTTAATTAGCCTACTAATAAACATTAATGAATTTTTACATTTTTAATTATTATTTGAATAGAGACTATTTAAACAAACTTCAGTAAATGCAGTAGTCCCCTGCTTATCTGTAGGTCCCGTGTTCCAAGACCCATAGTGAATGCCTGAAACTTGTGATGATACTGAACCTTATACACTGTGTATAGTCATGTGTCACTTACCGATGGGATACATTCTGAGAAATGCATAGTTAGGCGTTTTGTCATTGTGTGAACATTGTAGCATGCACTTACACAAACCTAGACAATGTACCTACTACCCACTGAGGCTTTATGGTATAGCCTGTTGCTTCTAGGCTACAAACCTATATAGCATGTTACTGTAGTGAATACTGTAGGCAGTTGTAATACAGTGGTAAGTATTTGTGTATCTGATAATGCCTTCTGATATACCTCTTGAAGGACCCGAGGCCATTTTACAGTTAACTTTTTTTTAATAGAATATAATCTAACAATAAAAAGTGTAGTAAATACAGAAACCGATAACAAAGTCATTTATTTTCATTATCAAATATATACTGTACATAATTGTACTGTACTTTTATACAACTGGTAGCATGGCTGTCACCACAAACACATGAGCAGTGCATTGTGTTATGATGCTAGGATGGCTACACTAGGCGATAGGAATGGTCACTAGGTGATAGGAATTTTGCAGGTCCATTATAGCCTTATGGGACCACTGTTTTATATGCAGTTCATTGTTGGCCAAAATGTAATGCAGTGTATGACTGTACTGTTGTTTCTATACAGTCACATTGTATGGGGGCAGTAACGTACACAGAACGCTGGATTAAGGGATGATTTTTGTCCTGGGTGGAATGGACAAAAAGATGTAATTATGTAAAATGTAATTATGCTACTCAGAACAGCATGCAATTTAAAACTTGGGAACTGTTTATTTCTAGAACTTTTCATATGATATTTTTGGACCAAGACTGACCTTAGGTAACTGAAATCATGGAAGGTGAAATTGTAGACAAGGGTGGACTCTTACAAAATCTTTACTGTGGCATAAATAGTTTATGACATTTATTTTTGCTGCATATAAGCTATTATTTTACTTACAGACTCTGAGCTTTTTTGCTTGTGGAAGGTGCACATTTTTGGCAGTGTGGCATTGGCATTTTTTGCTTGTGTTAATTTTGGGACTATCTCAAACCTCTCTTTTTTAACATCTGCCATTGTTAATCTTGGAGATATTCATCAGATTCTTATGTAGTTTTAAAAAATATGTGTCTTTTTTATCTTGCTGAACCAGTGTTTTAGCTTGTTGAATTTTTTTAAAACTTGACTTTTGTGATTTCTTATTTTGGCTCTCTTGGCTTTGTTTCTTCTGCTGATTTCTTAAGGATGTATTTTAATTACAGAAAAAAATAAAAATATTTTTACATGTTGAAGATACAAGGCCAGAAAAGAGGCCAGTGGTTATTAACTTTTCCTGGTTGACTTTGGTCTTAAATTAGTAAACATTTGGAGGGGCAGATTAGCTTTGTGGTGAAGAGTGGGGACTCGAGCAGGATTGCCTAAGTTTCAGTTCTGCTTCACCACTTACTATCTCAGTGACATTCGACAACACATTTGGCCTCTGTTTCCTTGTCTGTAAAATAGGGATAATAATTGTACCGACTTTATCTGGTTATTATGGGATTTAAGTGAGTTAGGTGCTTTAAACTGCCACACATGCAGTAAATACCTCAGAGGTTTTAGCCCCCAACAACAACAACAACAACAAAACCTGGAGATTTTCTAGCTCGCATATCTCTAGCATTTAACCAGTGAAATCAGGTAGTTTTATGGGGATACTCTTGAGTTTTCAGATGTCTGTAGTATTTTTATATCTGCAGCTCAGTGGTCCTACCAAAGAGGAAGTGTGTGTTTTGCTAGTTAAGTCTTAGTATCTCAGTGATTGCAACTGGGTTCCCAAGTTCTTTTAAACAATATGTTCAATCATTTTTTTGAGATTCTGGCTTATCTGAGTCAAGCCTGCTTGTCTGCCTTTTATGAAGTCTATCTCCTTTCAACTGGAGGTAATAAAGTATTTGCTGTTTACCGTTTTGGTAGTTTTTCATGATTTCTTGGAAGTAGTTGTTTCAGAAATCAAGTTGGTGCAAAGTGTTTTCTTCTCCCCACATTCCCCAACCTGCCAGTGTTCTCAAATATGATTGATGAAATTAGGACACTTGGATTCAATTAAAGTGGTGTTTTGCCCCATTTCCTTGCCTGATTTAGATTTTCACTCTCTTTTGTAGAGAAAAACAAAAGACATTTACGTCCTACCCTTAACTTCTATTTTAAGGTATTAGACTGAGTTTCAACTTTTGTTTTTTTTTTTTTTTGAGATAGGGTCTCATTCTGTTTGTTGCTCAGGCTAGAGTGCAGTGGCATTATCATAGCTCACTGAAATCTTCAACTCCTGGGCTCAAGCAGTCCTCCCACCTCAGCTTCCCAAGAAGCTAGAACTACAGGCACACACTACCACACCTGACTGATCTTTTATTTTTTATTTTTTATTTTTTTTGGTAGAGACAAGGTCTTGCTATGTTGCCCAGGCTTGTCTTGAACTCCTGGGCTCAAGCGATCCACCCGCACTGGCCTCACAAAAGTGCTGGGATTACAGGCGTGTGCCACCAGGTCTGTCTGTAGCTTTTCTTTTTTTTTTTTTTTTTTTTGAGACGGAGTCTCGCTCTGTCGCCCAGGCTGGAGTGCAGTGGCGCAATCTCGGCTCACTGCAAGCTCCGCCTCCCGGGTTCACGCCATTCTCCTGCCTCAGCCTCCCGAGTAGCTGGGACTACAGGCGCCCGCCACTGCGCCCGGCTAATTTTTTCTGTTTTTAGTAGAGACGGGGTTTCACCATGGTCTCGATCTCCTGACCTTGTGATCCGCCCGCCTCGGCCTTCCAAAGTGCTGGGATTACAGGCGTGAGCCACCGCGCCCGGCAGCTTTTCTTTCCTAGAATTTATAGAAAAGAGAATGTATGTTAGAATATGATAATTACATAAAACAGTATATTCTGTCCTTATATTAAAATAACTATAAAATTTATATATCATACCATATTATATAGTATACAAAATTCATATATTACAAAGATGTATGTAAATATATACTAAGTTACATGTCTGTTGACTGTGAAGATAGATATAATGGGAGAGAAATGAAATGGAGATGGGAATGAAATGGGGGAGGGACACATGAAATGCAGGGGTTGAGAGGGTGCACTGTGGAGTTACAGAGCTGTACTGTTCCCTAGGCAGCCACCAGCCACATGTGCTGTTTAATCAAAATTAAATAAGAATTAAAATCCAGTTTCTCAGTAGCAGTAGGCACATTTCAAGTGCTCAGTAACCACATATGGCTATTAGCTACCATGTTGGGTAATGCAGATAAAGAACATTTTCGTTGTCACAGTTCTATTCATAATGGTTGATAAAGATTGCCAAAAAGATAAGTATTGATGAAGTAAATAGATACATAGGAAATGAAGAAATTATAATATATATGTAATATCTCTGTTCTAATAAGAGAAGAAATGCTGTGGGTGCCCCAGAAGAGACAGTATTCATGGAAGATGGAACAGTGACAGGATTGAATTAAAGATTTCACATCCTAGCATGTACTGTTGTAAAGGTGGAAGCGTTTACACAAATGTTCCATGCCAGAAGTGAGACACCTGGAAGCAGGAGTTTGGAACAACACACAGTGACTCCATTGCAGTGGAAACAATCAGGCGGGTAAACCCCTCAATATCCTTTCTTGGGCCAGGTAGCAATGGTGAGGAGTCTGCCTGTGTTGGAGCTTGGAACAGAGGAAAAGGGCAGTGTCTTCTCCAGGCTGATGAGGGCCAGAAGTGGTTGAGATAATCGATATGGAAAACCAGTTGCTGGGATAATCCATGTTGAATCTCTTCCACCCTTCTGACAGCCCAAGTGGGTTATTCATACAGTCTGTACTTTAAGTAAAGATGGTTGAACCACTAAGCATTTTTGGAAAGACAATACGTAAGGGAAAAAGCTCAAAGGGAAGAACTTTCCCCTAGGAAATAGTTAATACAAAAAAAAAAAAAATTATGTGAAATAACTGCTGAAAATACCTGAACATCTGGAGTTTCCTCTCCCTACTCCCATACCCAGTTAGTGTCCATCAGAAAACAGGGTGTCCTTACAGCCGTGTGATGAGAGTATCTTCACTTCTGATCAGCAAAGGAATGTTTGGGAATTCTAGGCAGGTAAGCAAGGAACAACATAAGTAACAGAGTCAAAGCCATAATGACTGTGAAATGAGAGGAGATGAATGAGAGTGGAACAAGTGAGAGATTTTGTGAGATTTTGGAAAACTGGAGTTGTGCTGATGTGGTTTAAACTTGATGTAGTAAATGGTGCTCTACCGTTGCACATAATGCATTCCTAAAAATATATATGAAAATAAGTCATACAAAATTCCAGCATCAAATGTATATAAAAATATACAGAATTTCAGTATATCAAAATTGATATACATGAGGGGCAGTTATTTTTTTCCTAGAGAGATTTTTAAAGTTTTTTATATATATATATTTTTTGAGACAGGGTCTTGCTGTGTCGCCCAGGCTAGAGTGTGATGGCACAATCATGGCTCACTGCAGCCTTGACATCCTAGGTTCAAGTGATCCTCACTACTCAGCCTCCTGAGTAACTGGGACTACAGATGCATGCTACCATGCCTGGCTAATTTTGGTATTTTCTGTAGAGAGGAGATCTCTTTGTATTGCCCAGGCTGGTCTTCAACTCCTGGGCACAAGTGATCCTCTCACCTCGGCATCCCAAAGCGCTGGGGTTACAGGTAGGAGCCACTGCACCCAGTCTAATTATAATTTTTAAAATTACAGTTACTGATGCTTTTTAAGCACCCAAGGAATAGTTTAAAATTAGTAAAATCATAGGAAAAATTATTAAATGCAGTCAATGCCTTTTAAAAATGTAGCCTCTCCCAGCTAAACAGGAATAAGTAACTTTAGTAGTTAAGCGGAACTGGTCCTCAAGTTGGGAAGTTTAGGTTATTTTTTGTTTTGGTTTGTTTTTTTCTGGAGACAGTCTTTCTATGTTTCCCAGGCTGGTCTCAAACTCTTGGACAAAAGCAGTTGTGTCTATTTATTTATTTAGAGTTGGAATCTCTGTCACCCAGGCTGGAGTGCGGTGGCGTGATCTCGGCTCACTGCAACCTCCGCCTCCCAGGTTCAAGCGATTCTCCTGCCTCAGCCTACTGAGGAGCTGGGACTACAGGCACACGCTGCCACACCCAGCTAATTTTTTATTTTTGGTAGAGACGGGGTTTTGCCATGTTGTCCAGGCTGTTTTTGATCTCTTGACCTCGTGATCTGCACACCTTAGCTTCCCAAAATGCTGGGATTTCAGGCATGAGCCACTGCGCCCTGCCAGAATTTAGTTTTTAGTAGATCAATCTGGAAATTATGTTGATTTTGATGGTGATCTCATTTTTATTAACTTACCTTAAATCTGTCAAGCAAAAATGTGTAACAGTTATATTCTCTTGCTTTTTCATGAGATGTAAAGAAGCAGTGTCCTCCTCTGAATCCCTGCATTTCCTTTGCATTTGGATCTCTAGAATCTTTTGATGCTAAATTCCAATTCAGAATCAGAAAATTCTCTTATTCTTTTCCTTTAGTGTTGAACATAACGTGAGCTACCTGAATATTTGCCACTCAGTGTGTCTAATTCCTATCCTTGTTTCTTATCACAAGTATCACCCACATTGCAGACCCTGTTGTACAAAACTGAAATGCTGACTAACATCATCATGGGATAGTTCTGACCTGCTTATTAGTTGATATGTGAAAGCCTGAATTTTGCTTCAAAAAAGCCATTCAGGATTAACAGTGTATTGTGTAATAAAGTGGACTTTGTGTGAAAGTTGGAGATCTCTTGTAGATAATTCAGAACTACTGGAAATTTCACAGTACACTTGTAAATGATGAAAGTGTTAAGAGTTTCCTTTGACAGTAAACCACAGGATGGCAAGGGGACAAAATCGGAAAGTAAAGAAGAGAAAAAAGGACAGAAGGAAAACTGGGAAGAGGAAAGAAGACAGGAACACATAATACAGCTTTATTCATGCCTGCCAGAATGTTGTGTCCCCATGCAGAAGCAGGTGTCATATAGGCCAGATGACCCTTTTCCCTCAACTCTCTTAGAATGTATCATCTGTGGGAAGGAGGGGAGCATCTAGGTGTCACCTGCTAGTGAGCTGGGAGTTCTAGGATTGTCAGGTTCTAGGATTGTTAGGTTGGGCTTAGCCTGCTAGATTTTATTTTGTCTGTATTCCGGCATTTTTACCCCTTTCTGGCTAATCATCAAGCACCATTTCCCTCCATTTGAGGATTTATAGGCATAATTGGGCTAGGGGATGGGGGGGGCTCCCTTTTTATCAGGTGATGCTGCCCTTGAAGCCTCCAATAGCTTATTAGTTTCAAGATTCTCAGAATTCTTAAGCCTCTCAAATTAAATCTCCAATACTACATAAAACATTTCTGTACACTACGGGGGTGAAAAATTGCCAGTCTATACCTAACTGAAACCTTGCTATGGCCAGGCATGGTGACTCACGCCTGTAATGCCAAGACTTTGGGAGGCTGAAGTGGGAGGATAGCTTGAGCCCAGGAGTTTGAGACCAGCCCTGGCAACATAGCGAGACCCTGTCTCTATAAACATTTTTAAAAAATTAGCTAGGCATGGCAGCACATGCCTGTAATCCCAGCTACTTGGGAGGCTGAGGTGGGAGGATTGCTTGAGCCTGGGAGGTCAGGGGTGCAGTGAGTCATGGTGATGCCACTGCACTCCAGATTGTCTGACCTGTCTCCAAAAAATAAAACCCTGCCGTGGCACTTAAACTCCCTTGTATGTGAGATAATACTCTAAAATTTAATCATAACATAATACTTAGCATTAGCTCTGTGCCAAGACACTGTTCTAAGTACTTTTTCTATTTTCATTAATACTGTGTCATAGGTAGATTCTAATCTTACCTGTTTTATAAATGAAAACAGTGAGGCACAGAGGTATTAACATACTGTCTTTAAGGGAAATTTGAAAAAATACATTAAAACCATTCAAACAGCTCCGGTCACATTTTGATATATTTTCTTTAGTCTTTTTTTTTTTTACAAAAAATCATGATTAAAAATGTCATTGTAAACCTAGTTGTAAAAACAACAACAACAAAAACACAGTTGTAGCCATGCTGTGTGTACAAAGTTAATTCCTGCTTGGCTGTCTATCTTGGTTAGTCTCCAGTGAGTGATACATGGAGTAAAATCATGAACTGGGAATTGAGAGTTATGGGTTCTAGAAGTGACTGTATGAACTTGAATAAATTGTATACTATCGAGGCATTCTTCATTTTCATGCTGTGGATTTTGAACTTAATGATTTATAAGACCTAGCTCTAAAATTCAGTGCCTTTTAACTTTTTCCGTATTTCTGTCTCATAGTTGAATACTTCTGAGTACTTTAATTCAACTTATGAAAGTGACATACAGAGTTTAAAATTTTCTTTCCTTGCCTCTTTTTGCTAAGAATTTTCCCTTCATGAAAGCAATACATAATTATTAGAGAAAATTTGGAAAATACTGAAAAATAGAAAAACCGCCCACAAATTTACAGCAGTCACTGAAAACCATTATTAAAATTTTCATATATTTTGTTTCACTGTTTTTTTGTTTTAAATAGTTGCAAATATGTGGTTGTATTTTTTAAAAAGTCTTTGTGAAAGTGAGTTTCTTCAACTTAACATAGGTAGCCAGATTTATATTGTCTTTTATTTTTTTAATTTATTTTATTTCTTTTCTTTTTTTGAGTTGAGTTAGAGTCTCGATCTGTTGCCCAGGCTGAAGTGCAATGGCAGGATTTTGGCTCACTGCAACCTCTGCCTCCCAGGTTCAAGTGATGCTCCTGTCTCAGCCTCCTCAGTAGCTGGGATTATAGGTGCACACCACCACACCCAGCTAATTTCTGTATTTTTAGTAGAGACAGTGTTTCCCCATATTGGCCAGACTGGTATCTCTTGTTTCTTTCATTTCAAATAAGAGTGGAACTTTTTAAAGGTCTGTTTATCCACATGGGGATAAATAAGTTATTCTTGTTGGATTTATTGAAAGAACTAGGCCTACATAACAAATCAGGCAGTGGATTACTGAAAAGAATATTGAGTCTGGGCGCCAACTCATGCCTGTAATCCCAGCACTTTGGGAAGCCGAGGTGGGAGGATTGCTTGAAACCAGGAGTTCAAAACCGGCCTGGGCAACATAGCAAGACCTTGTCTCTACAAGAAATAAAAAAATTAGTTGGGTATGGTGGTGTGCACCTGTAGTCCTAGCTACTCGGGAGGCAGAGGCAGGAGGTCATTTGAGCGCAGGAGGCAGAGGTTGTTGGAAGCTGATACTGTACCACTGCATTTCAACCAGGGTGACAGAGTGAGAACCCATCTTGGAAAAAAGAAAGTAAGATTGGAGATCTGTCAGTGTGCCATTGTGATTTATTGGTGGAATGCTATCATTGGTAACAATACCTTCTAAATGTATTTAACCCCTCCTAGCTTTTGAAGTAAGATTCATGTTAGAGCTAGAATTTGTCTGGGTATGGTGGCTCATGCCTGTAATCCCAGCACTTTGGGTGGATCACTTGAGCCCAGGAGTTCAAGACCAGCCTACGCAACATGGTGAAACCCAGTCTCTACCAAGAAAAAAAAAAAAAGAAAAATTCTGTGTCTGTCTGTCTGTCTCCCTCTCCCTCCCCAAGTTTGGTGGTGTGCACCTGTAGTTATAGCTACTTGAGAGGCAAAGGTGGGAGGATCACTGGAGCCCAGGAGGTCGAGACTGCAGTGAGCTGTGATTGTGCTGCTGCACTCCAGCCTGGGCAACAGAGTGAGACCTTTTCTAAAAAAACCAACCAAACAAAAAAACCTTTAGACTTTGATATTTTGATATCATTGCACTGAAGAAGTTTAAAATACAAACCTCTTAAAGCAGTTATATCAAAAAGCAGAATATGGAAGTTTTAACTTTTTGAGTTGCCAACAGTTTTGAAAAATGCACATATGCACACGAATTTACTTAGAACTTCTGCTTCTGAAACTCACCCATCAGTAGCTAATTCACTTAAACCATGGTTAAGGTACCTTTCTGTCAAGTAATGTTCTTGACAGGTTAGACCATTCGTCTATAACCAGTGCAAATTGAATGGAGATCACTGTGAAACACTGCATTTCTTTCTTTATACCTTTCTTTGCCTAAACATTTCTAGTATAAATTCCCTTATTTTGATTTTCCAAAGTTAATTTGCATCAGTATTGTCTGGACCTGGCTTGGCATCACTTAATGGGAGAAAGCACTGAACAAGTATAGCTATTAGCATGGTGATGCAGCTTGTTTAGTGTTAAGCTACGCTAATAAACTAAGTGATCAGAATGTGGAAGATAGCTTCTGTTTCATCAGATGCTGGTTAAACCACAGCAGGGTTTCTGCCTTCAACTCTGGATTCCATATTACCAAAATGAATTAACTTGCTACAGTGTATCCAGAGGCAGAGACAAGAACAAAGGGAAATGGAACTAAGGTTCCTTGGAGAATGGTTGAGGGAACTGGGGAGATCAGAGCTGGGGAGGGATATAAATTATGTGAATACCTATCTTCAGAACCTTTGAAAGCTATCAGAAAAGACGATTTGGGTTTACTAGCAGAACTAGGACAAGTGGATGTGTTACAGGTGACAAGCAAGACCACTCTGCCATTTAAAACTTCCTAATGTATAAGGGCTATTTAATGAAGTTGTGAGTTTTAGTCTCTGGCATCTACCTCTATAGCAGATCTTACGCACAGTCTAACTCCTAGCTAGATTAATAACACTATTGACCTATTTACCTCACTGTTACCTGATGTTCGGGTTTCAATAAAAAATTACAAGGCCTGCTAAAAGTCAAGAAACAGTCTGAAGAGAGAAAACAAGTATCAGAACCAGACTTACATATGGCACAAATTTTGAAATGATCAGACCAACAATTTAAAATAATTGAAATGTAAAGGGGTGTAACAGAAAAAGTAGATACAATGCAAGAACAGGTGGGTAATATAAGTACAGAGGTGGAAATGCCCAGAAAAAATCCAAAGCAAATGCTAGGGGGAAAAAATAACCAACACTTTGGGAAGCTTAGGTGGGAGGACCACTTGAGCCCAAGAGGTGAAGGCTGCAATGTGCTGTGATTGTGCCTCTGCACTCCAGCCTGGGTGACAGAGTGAGACTGTGGGAAAAAAAAAAAAGTGTCTTTGATGGGCAGTTCAACAGACTGGACACTGCCAAGGAAGGAGGTGGTGAACTTGAAGACTAGGTCTATAGAAACTTCTCAAACTGAAATGCAAAGTGAAAACAGAATGGAAAAGAAGTCCCCACAAATAAACAGAACAGCCAAGAATTGTGGGACCATTTGGAAAGGTATAATGCACATGGGCTTGGAATACTAGAAAGCAGGAGAATGAAGCTGAATAAATATTTGAAGTAAAAATAGCCAAGAATTTTAAAAATTAGTGACAGACACCCAATCACCGATCCAGGAAACTCAGAGCTCTAACACCAAGCAGGATACCAAAATGCCTACAATCTCTACTTAGGCATGCCATATTCAAAGTGCAGCAAACCAAAGTAAAACCTTGAAAGAAGCCAGAGGGGGAATCACCTTACCTTACCTGTAGCGTAACAGAGATAAATTATGGCCTTCTCAGCAGAACCATGCAAGCAAGAAGATAGATGATAAGTGTTGAAAGAAAAAACTCACCAACTTAGAATTATATACCCAATGAAATTATTCTTCAAAAGTGAAAGACAAACTAGTGAGTTTGCTGCTGCTGGGGGTGGTCAAAAAGAGGTTGAATAACAAGGACGAGAAATGCTGGGTTCAATGTTTGCCTAACTGTATTCGGTACATAAGCTGTTAGCTCTGTAAGATGGTAGTAAGTGTTCAGCAGAAATGTATTTCAGTGATTTTGAGGAATGTTGCAAACCGGATTGTACTCTTGGAACTTCACTCTGCTCAGATACTGAGGATCAGAGCAGGCCTGTAGCAAAGAACCCTATTTTTGCTTACAAACATAAGCATAGAATCTCTGACTTTTGGCCTACTTGTTAAAACCTTATGGAATGATGTTTCATGGAACACCCAATTTGGGAAACACCAGATTAGATGACATTTATGACCCTGAGAAATGGGATTCTTTATTAACTAATATATGTACTGAGTGAGTGAGGCTAAAACGTTACTTAGAAAACAAAGGTAACAGTATTAACTTCCTCATTTGAATATGAGTACATGTAGAAAGACTGATTATGGAGGGTCATTTCTTTAAATTCTTTCTCTCTGCTTGATTTGAAATTTCTTAACAGAAATAACCAAAGTGAAATGCTGCTTATCAGCTCCTGGCTTACTCTCTCTGCTCCATCCTTCCACCCTCAAGGTCAAAACATTATTAGGAGGTTCAGCTTTCCTGACACTGGGCACCTTTTCTGGTTCAACTAGCCCCTTGCTGCCTTTTCCCTAGTGTCTTTATGTTGCTGCTATTACTCTTGTTTAAGAAAATTTATTGTGGGGCCCATATGCTGTTATTCATGGGAAAATGACAACTCTGCTTCACTGCTAGGAATGTCAGAGATGTTTTAAGGACAGAAGTAGACTACCTGATACAAGTCACAGTGTTTCCTTGTTGGATTTTGAGTTTTAGGAACATAACTAGTTCTCCTGTCACTGTGCTGATCCCTTAGTTGAGCTTTCGTTTGGATAACATCTTCAGAATGCCCACCCCCAAAATAATTCCAGGATACGAGAGAGAGGTTAGCATAGTGGTTAAGCATGAGGACTCTGAAGACAGATTATCTAAAGTTGGAGCCCCCTTTGGCCCCTGTCTGTTGACTTTGGGTGAAGTTTCTTAATCAGTGGTTAAATGTGATTTAGTTTCATCATCTGTAATACATGGTTAGTAATAATCTCTATCTGTGAAGGTTAAATGGAGCACTTTGAACAATGTTTGGCATGTAGTAAGATGAAAAGTGTAGTAGCTATTTGGTTAGGGTCACAGTGTGGTATATGAAATCTTGGAATATATAAAGTTTATTTGTAACATCTACCCTAATAATTTAACATTACCGGTTTTTCAAAACCCAGTTGACAGTCAGGCATTGGATTCCTTGCTGAAAACCTGATAAATATCTTTTTCCACATGCTTGTTAACAATCTGGAAGATTAATGAAACTTCGCAGTGGTAGATTTCTTAAGAGAATGAAATGAACTAAAGGAAGTGAGACAGTTCATTAGGTGATACTTACACTAAAGTAAAACTTCTGCAGTCAAGGGGAAAAAAATGACTGCTCCATCTGAGATGTATAGGATAACTTGTAAAAAGAAATGAGAAAGGATTTGATACATTGGAGTGGTATATTTTTAAAATTGTCAATTCCAGGATTAGAGACCAAGCTGAATTTGAGCATTTGTTTCCCAGAAGGTAAGGGCAAGCCACTGAGATCTTTATCTCCTTTGCACTCTGTCCCCGGGGATGGTAACAGACTTGACTAGTCTGCAGTTTCAGAAACTCCCTGGCGTCATGGAATTTCTTGGCCTTATTAAAAAAGAAAATGGATGTGTGCGTGTTATATCTTGATTAATACTTCAGTTAGTTTTTCCCTCTAATCTGGAAAAGAGGCCCAATTCCAGGACATGCTAAACGAAGTAAAAGTAAATGGTGATGGCTCCTAAAAATGAGAACTGAAGCTTCTTAATAGTTCTATTGAAGGCAGTGGCTTAAGAAAGACTTGTATGTTAACTTCTTAAAAGAGGCAAAGGACATTATACTAAAGATAAATGAGGTCACCAGAGAAAACAAACTTTGTACCTGTTTTCTCTACAAATTCTGCTGTTTTTATCAAGAAATGGGTAGGAAGCCATAGGTCTGCAATACAGTAAGTATGATGCTTAGAATTGACCAAAGCCTTTAATTGACCACTAAAAATACCCGTATGGATGTAGTTGAAATTCTCTCTCTTTTTTTTTTTTGTTACAATTATGTAGGAAAGATAAAAGCAGAATTATTAGCAGCATCTGCAAGAAAAAGGTAGCAATGTAAATATTTTAATTTCAGAAATAATATATATTTAAAGCAACTAGAAGTTTAGAACAGCTATCTGGGTCAGTCCTAAAATGAACAAGAATTACAAATTTCAGGAAATTTATTCGCTTAGATGTTCTTAACTGCAAGGTGATTCTGATATCATCTCAGAATGATAACTACAATTATATAGCATTTCCTAATTTGAAAATTTCCACATCAGTTTGGCCACACAGCACTGTAAAATAGTACCCTTATTTTATGAAGGAGACATCTGATACTTACTTAGATAATCTTTGGGAGTCCTTGCCCAGGGTTACATAGATAGTAGATTGAGGAAACAGTACTCCATCCAGATCTTCTGACTTCATGGAGTGTTGACTGGGGCGTACTGGTTAATACTCAGTCCCCTGCTGGACACTGCAAGTAATGTCGATACATAGAAAGTGTGTTTTCTCCTAATTATGGGTATGAAATTAGAAAACAATCCAGTAGTAATTCAGAAATAACTCATGTAGTAGCATATCTTAGGAAGTTAGCTTGAGGCCAGAGTCAGAAAAGATTCTATGGCAGTGTTTAGTCTTAATGTAGGTCTTGAACAATATATAAAATTTGGATCCTAACTGTAAAGAAATCTGTAATGGTGGTTCAGATTTCAAGAAGCTGTAGCCCACTTGCAGTGCACACAAGGCAAATCACACCTCCTAGTTCACTAGTGCTGAAGTATAGCAGTGTAAAGAAGGCTTCTGCCCTCGGAAAGACAAGACAGAGGCTTACACGTATTAACAACCAAACAGTACAGACATAGTTTCAGCTAGGAGCCTAGAGTAAGGATGGTAAGAACAGTGGAAAAGTTTTAGGCAAAGTGAAAATTTGCCTGGCTTATGACCGGTGGGCAAAATTTTGAAGAGTGGAGGGGCTTGGATATGATCAGTGGAATTGAGCCTTGGTATGAAGCTGGAACTGCAGAAACTGACATGAGGGTTGCTCATGACTGAGGTGATAACAAACTTTAGGGTGGTAGTGATGACACTGGTGGCAAGTAAAGGGTAAATTAAGGACAGAAAGGTGGGCCTTGTTGAATGAGGAAAACGGGAAGTAAAGTGGCTTAGGTCAACAGAGTAAAAAGAATGAGGTAAAGCATTGGTTCCCAAATGCACCCATGCCATGGTGCCACCTGATAACATTTATTTTAATAGTTACTTTTTTAAAGTTTTTTGAAACAGTTTTGCTCTTGTCGCCCATGCTTAAGTGCAACGGTGTAATCTCGGCTCACTGCAACCTCCATCTCCCAGGTTCAAGTGATTCTTCTGCCTCAGCCTCCCAAGTAGCTGGGATTACAGGTGCCCACCACCACACCCAGCTAATTTTTGTATTTTTAGTAGAGACGGGGTTTCACCATGTTGGCCAGGCTGATCTTGAACTCGTGACTTCAGGTGATCCGCCTGGCTCGGCCTCCCAAAGTGCTAGGGTTACAGGCGTGAGCCACCGCACCTGGCCCTAGTTACGTTTATTTTGATGTATGAGTCAAAACCAAAATGAGCACGACAAACCTGTGATTGCATGGATATTATTTCTTAGAATGAAGATGTTAAAAAATGAGTTGATTTAAATATTATGTAAATAGTGTAAGTGAGTCGTGGTAAAGAACATTATGAAGGATGGTAGTTAACTAATTGAAGTTTGGAAAATAGTGATTAAAAGTTGGGAGAGGTGGTATGAGGAAAATTTCTGGGGTTCTGAAAAAGCCTGTATCTTGATCTAGGTGTTGGTTACACGGATGGATACACATATATACTAACTGAAGTATCTTCTTAGTAACGAGTTTTATGTTGTGCCCCAATTTAAAAACTTCAAGTAGCTTTTGACTAAAGATGGGTAAGATGGAAAGAAGAGCAAAATTTGTAGTAGAGGAAAAACATGCAAAGTTGGTTTTCTTTGCTGATCTTATTTGTAGTAGAATAGATACTCAGTTACATTCCTTTTATTTACATTCTCTGCTTTCCAAAAATAATTTTTAAAGGCATGTAGCTAAGTCAATATAAATAAATTGCTTATGAATGTTGGATATTGAATGTTTTGCTTATGAATGTTGCATTTCTTAAGAGAGACATATGTATATACACGTGTGTGAAAGAGGTTTAACCATTCAAATGATAGAATTTTTTCCCTCTTATTTTTGACATTTCATTCATCAGTTTTTTTAAAAAAGTGTTTTCTATATATGTGATATGTAAATGGTCAATAGGATGTTAAATGTTACATGGTCAGAAAATAGTGAAAGTTTAGATATGAGAAAAGGCATTAGGGAAGGTTCAATGTAGAGTTTCAGCTGGCACTTGGAAATATGGAAAGAAATTGGAATCCTGGACAGGTAAAGGAGGAAAATCTTGAACAAAAGATTCTAAATAGGAATTTTTACTGTATTTGACTTTAAGGGAATTTTGTTCATATTGGGCATAAAAATTCTATACAGTTTAAAATAACTAATATATTTGCTGTAGTGGCCATACATTATTTGTAATCTTAAATACAGATATTTCTTTCTATTTTATTTTATTTTTTATTTTATTTTATTGTTTGAGACAGGGTCTCACTGTATTGCCTAGGCTGGAGTGCAGTGGCACAATCATGGCTTATTGCAGCCTCGACCTCCTGGGCTCAGGTGACTCCCACTTTAGCCTTCTGTGTAGCTGGGACTACAGGTGCATGTCACCCATGTCTGGATAAGTTTTGTACTTTTTGTAGAGACAAGAAGTTTCACCGTATTGCCCAGGCTGGTCTCAAACTCGTGAGCTCAAGCATTCCACCCGCCTCGACCTCCCAAAATGCTGGAATTACAGGTGTGATCCACTGTGCCTGGCCAGTATTTTTAACCAAGTTGCATCACAGTGGATAATACAACTGCTACTCTGCAAAACATCTCAAAATGTTTTTGGTTGTATCTTTTTGAATAGCAAATGTTGTATCATTTGACCAGAAATAACTGAGATCTATTAATTTATTCATCAATTTTGATGTATCAAAATCAATTATGTTACATGGTGCCTGGTGTTAATGAACCTTGAGCAGTTTATGTTCAGTTTTTAGTAAAAGTTGGAAGATTTGTATTACCTGAAGGGAAACCAGCGTGTTATCTTCAGTTTTCAAAGCCTCAGTTTTCTTATCTATGGAACAGAAATAATGATGCCTGTGTTTTAACATTTTCGTGAAGATTAAGAATTATGCAAAACAGCTTTGATAATCTGGGAAAATGTTTAATTTGTCCATCAGACTTTTTTTTTAAGTTTTAATTTTAGAATAATTTTAGGTTTACCAAAAAACTATGAAGACAGTATAGAAAATTCTCATACACTTCACATCCAGTTTCCCCTATTGTAACATCTTGCATTAGTATGATACATTTGTCATAAGTAGTGAACCAGTATTGATACATTATTGACTAAAGGCCATACTTTATTCAGATTTTCTTAATTTTTACCTAATGTCCTTTTTTCTGTTCCAGGATCCCATCCAGAATATCACATTAGATTTGGTTGTTCTGCTTCTCTTGGGTGTGACAGTTCCTCTGGCTTTCCTTGTCTTTGATGACCTTGATAGTTTTCAGCGCTACTGGTCATGTCCCTCAGTTGGGATTTTCTGATGTTTTTCTCACAGCTAAAGTGGAGTCATATGTTTCAGGGAGGAAGACCGTAGAAGGAGAATGCCATTTTCATCTCATGTCAAAGGAAATACTGTCAACCTGAGTGATAGTGTTGATAGGGCCTTTATCACATGGCTTAGGTATTGTCATTTTTCTCCTCTGTAAAGTTGATCTTTTTTCCCTCCTTTTTATACTGTACTCTTCGGAAGTCAGTCATCACGCACAGCCCACACTTAAGAAGTGGGAAACTTCAAATATGAAATACTGTAGGTGAACCTTTTTCAAATATCAAATTACAATGAATTTGTTATTGTATTCTTTTATAAGATCTTGGAGAGCAGGCCGGGCGCAGTGGCTCACGCCTGTAATCCCAGCACTTTGGGAGACCGAGGCAGGTGGATCTCCTGAGGTCGGGAATTCGAGACCAGCCTGACCAATATGGAGAAACCCCGTCTCTACTAAAAATACAAAAAACTTAGCTGGGCATGGTGACACATGCCTGTAATCCCAGCTACTCAGGAGGCCGAAGCAGGAGAATCACTTGAACCCAGGAGGTGAAGGTTGTGGTGAGCTGAGATGGCACCATTGCACTCCAACCTGGGCAACAAAAGCGAAACTCCGTCTCAAAAAAAAAAAAAAAAAAAAAAAGTAGATATTCTTAGTTAAGGATAATTACTGAGTTATTCAGATAATGGATGTGAGTGGTATTGTTCTTGAAGGGTTGGATTATAGTTACCACATCCAAAGCATCTGTTCAGCAAGCCAGTATTTTCATAAGAAAAAAGTTGGAAACTTTCCAGATACATGCTCACTTCTCTATCCTGGTATCTACTACTCTTTTACTGCTCTTTTCATGATCCTTTTCAACATTGGTGACATTTCTGCATTTTGCTATTAGCTCACTTCTCTTCCTTCCTGTGTGTACTGTGATTCTTAACCAGGAGAGGGAGGGGGGTCATGCCATCTTTTGGGTGGACACATTAGAATCATGGGAGGTAGTGTGGTGTGATGGAAAAGATAGAAAATCAGATAGATTCATTATATGTATGTTTTTACTAAAACCACAAAAAATAAAGTTTGACAAAATCTTGGCTCATGGTAGATGTGCAGAAGAGTAGAGAAGGGAGGGGCAAAATGATTGAGAAATGTAGGTTATTTATATAAACCTAAGTGGCTCATACTCTTCTCTTGGTTTTAGCTAGAATTTGTCAGTTATAAAGCCTAAATTTTTATTTGTAGCTGAGAATACTGTAATCACATTTCCAAGTGCCTACTAGAAATCCCATGGATAACTCACACTTAACATGCTTAAAAATGAACTCTGTATCCTTCTCCAAAGGAGTTTGTGCCCCTGTCTTTGCTATCTCAGATGATGGCCCTGATATCCACCTGCTTTTGAAGCCTGAACCCTCATTATTCCTCACAGCAGAACCACAGCCAATTCCTGCTGATTTTTCTTTCTAAACATTGTTTTAGTCTTTGAAATTAAGGTATTATGTACATATAATGTAGTTTATAAAGGACATTGCTCTATCCTTACTACTGTTGGTTTGGTTCAGGCCCTAGTCCTTTCTTTCCTGAAGAGTAGCAGTAAACTCCTAGCTGGGTTTCTTCCTTAGGTGTTTCCTCATCTATGCACTCGCTAGGATGGTCCTCTCAGGACTTACCTGTGACATTTGGAAAGAGCCTGAATCTCCCTGCTTTGTGCCATGCACTGTGGTAGTAGTGAATTGCCATGGACATATCTATTTTACTGCCTGCTACTTCCTTCAGACCAAATCTCTGAGTCAGGACCGTGGAACTGAGATGGATATAGTGGGAAGCTTTTCTCTGAGTGATACCCTGCTGTGGGTGCTGAGCTGTTGGAGAAGGGGAGGGGTGCAGCAGCCTGAGGCTGTCTTGGCTTGCCTCTTCTTCTGTGGAGCCACCTCCTCATGAGTTGGGGGTGAGGCTTATCAGGGCCCAAGTATTCTCAGTCCTCCATGCATAAGAAAGAACTTCTTTTCCAAGAGTAGGGGCTGGGCAGGAGGGATTCCCCAGGCTCTTGCCTGCTCTATCTCAGGACTTAGCTTCAGCACCAGGTAGCTGGGGTAGGATGAGAGGCACTCTTTCTGGGAATAAAGCCCTCCTGCTGGGAGTTGTAGGGAGAGTGATCCTGTATTCTTGGCTGCAGCAGTCTGGAGTGGACCCTCCTTGCTTAGATGGGAGGGCACAGGAAGGGAGCAGTCCTGCTTCAGACACCACAGACTCTTGCCATTCTTACTGAGTTTTCATAGATGTTCTTACCAAATTTTAGTTAAGGTTGGTGAAAATAAATATGTACTTTTTCTTGCCCAAACTCAAGAATAACTGAACATCTTATATGTCGAGGTTAAGCATATTAATGTTAGTCTTCTTTCTACTGGTGTGAAGCAACAGCTAAAGATTGTGGTTTTTCTTAATAATAATAGTTTACTAGTTATGTATTTCCAAAGCTCATCTTTTGATGCGAAAACTCACACTGGAATAACCTTTTTAAATATGGCATTAACTTGATGTAGGTCATTATTAGCTAGGAAGTTCTTTCAATCCCTGAATGCTAATGAAAGTGGTTTGATGTTACAGGAGTACAAGCGCAAGCTAGCCAGAGTTTCCCTGGTGCGCAAAGAACTCAGGTCCCGGATCCAGAACCTGCCAGACTTATCTCGATTGCCCAACGTCACTGGCAGCCACATGCACCTGCCCTTTGCGGGAGACATCTACAGTGAAGATTGATGGACCAGCCTCTTCCCAGGTCCCAGGACTTTGCAAGAGATGGAGACAGGTTAGGTGGATAGTCCTGTAGTGTTATTTTTGTATATTGTTGAGAAAGAAACACTAACAAAAGGAACAACGAGTAATTTATAAAATTGTTTAAAATGTTGGTTTGTTTACTATTTTATTGGTAAATTAACATGACTTGATTTGAACAAAGTGATGATTTGTGTGTATTAATAAGCTCACAAATAGTGATTATTTTCAAAAGATGTTTTGTAAATTTTTTTTTTTTTTGATCTGGGGCCTTGTGAGAAATCCCTTGTTTCTATTTCTTCAGGTATTTTCCATTGTTTTTCTTTATTTTTTTCAGCATCTAATCACTGTATACTATGTAATTCCTAAAGGGGAAGAACTAATTAGGAGTTGATTGAGACTTTATTATGGTATAGTTAGGACTTGATTGTAGAAGGGACTAAATGTTCCAACATAATCTTTACCCTTCTCCCCAAACAAAATATCTATTCTGTGTCTCTACATGCCTTTGATTCCTTAGAGGTCGGTAATTTAACATTCAACATAGAAGTCACTTTGAGGGGCAGATGAAAGTCTAGAAAACTGTTCCTTAATAGCATTGTAAAAGTTCCATTCCAACTGCCAGTGTAGATTTTAAAAATGTTAAATAGTGACTCCCTTGATTAAACTGTTTGTAATTATTTGAGTAGATTAATAATGAAAATACTTTGGAAATAATATAAATTTTGACATTCTACCAAGAGGACAACTTTGGTTCTGGAACTGGTTTCAGTTTGTCAAATCAGTTCCTTTTAACATAATTGATCCCTTTAACAAAAAGCCTTCTATGGGTTTAAAAGACACATGAAATAATGATACTTTTATTATTCCCTTACTCATATAACTTTAAAAAATAGTATTTTTAGCTCTAATAGCTCAAGAACACAATATTCGTTAATGTTCAGTAAAGTAGCCTGAGACATTTTAAATGTTTCCTTAAGGTTTTTGAATGACTGTGTATTTGGCAGTTAAGCAGTGCCACACTACAGGGTAGATATGGTAAATTTTATATTTGTATATTTGCAGTTACCAAAACAAATGTACTTTTACCTTTTATTTCTAACCCTGTGTGTTAGAGCAGTTGCATGCTCTCCTGCTTTTAAAAACACGTTGTTAAGCTGTGGATTTGTACTTAATAATGACTTAGGATAAACGTTTATTTTCATTCATTGCTTTACATAGTAGACATTTTTCTTCTCCTTGTAAGTAGATTCAAATTAGGTAGTCAATAAAACATCTTGAAAAATCCCACAAGCCAGTTATGTCTCTCTAGTCTGAATGGCTTCATTGTTTCTTTCTCAGTATTAGAAATTGTAGTTAAAATGAATTACATATGAAGAAGGCAGACATTTATTTTTAATAGCCAAGTAGTTCTGCAAATAGTTCTTTTAACAATTTGACCTCTCTCCAAAACAGAGACACATATAAGTAGTGCCCCTCCATGCACTACTAATAATACATGGCTTATTCCAAAGTTTTTTAGTCAACTTTTGGGACTTGGGGTGCATTTTCTCACAGAAAGAATAGTAGATTCCCTAACACTACCGCTGATAGCTCACCTGGGAACTGAATCCACTTAACCATGAATGTCCTTTACTTGTAACGTGGTTCACAGGTTACTAATCATAGATCTTGACCAACATTTGTAACACCGCTCTAAGTAGAACACAGCATGCAGCAGCCACACTCACACCCTGGGATGTCTGCCTGTGCTGTGTACCTCTGTCCCTAGGTGTAGGAAATTGAAGAAAAAGATTCAGCCGAGTGGGGAGGTGACAATTGCACAATTATGAAACCTGGTTGTACATGTTATGAAAGTATACTAAGTTTTTATTAATGTGAAAGCAAAAACTTGTATGTTAACTTATTTTCAATCTCTTGACCTTATTTATGATCTGCTAATGTGGTGATTTATCCATTCAAAATATATATTTTTTTCCATTTAAAACTAATTTATAAACTATGTACTCCTGGGAAGATTTGAAATCTTTTAGAAGTTTGTTGAAATATTTTCACCATTTCAGACAGACTTCTGACTTAGATACTGATTTTAATGCCAGTATCTGCTCTAAATATTTATGATAAAAATGCATTATTTTTTTAAAAAGCTTGATGAGATTTGTGATAAGTGATAGTACTCAAAAACCTGAATCCCACCCCTCGACCAATCCTCCACAAACTTCAGTTGTTGGTTAACTTATTAACTGAACACAGACAATACAGTCTGATTTAGAAGTCATCTTTTCAGCCGTGTGATAATTAACATGGTAAGCCTTAGCAGCAAACGTTCTTCCTAAAAGGAAGACTTCATTTTCTCAAGAAATGGGATTAGTTGGGGGTATTATAATACCAAATTGTAAATCATGAGCATTTTCTCCACTGTGTACCTGAGGCAAATCATGCATCTTTGAGTGCAGTTTGGTCTGGCCCCTCAAGAGAAAAGCATGGTGCCGTAGGGCTACTATGGTTTGAATGGATACCATCACTCTTTTCTCCACATACAGTGCAGAGAGCTGTCTGGAGTGGCAATCTGAACAGATTCCCGGGTGCTCCTTCTCTCCTTCCATCACTACAGTAAGTAAAAGGACCATAGAGGGGAACCAGGAATCAGAGAATCAGCTGTGCTCAATAGCCAACCTCCCTGTCCAGATGCAGCTATTTTGGTACCTCCTCTCACATGCACTCTGAATCAGGGTTTTTCTATAAGAAATCTTTCAGAATCAGCAAAAGTGGGGATGACCCAGACATCTTGATTTGCAAAATCACAAAACTAAGTTGTCAATTATCACTATAGATGAGCAGCTCATCTTTTTAAAGTATAGTTACTGAACTGATTCTGAGAAATCTTTAGAGAGAAAAAACTCAACAGTACAAATATAACTAATTGGGAAAGTTAGAATGTCCTTTCTGAACTTTTCATTAAAAAAATTACATTATCTGAAATAACATAAAGCTACTAAACTGCTTTGTATTCTATTAAGAAATAGCTCCTAAAGATGTAGTCTTGTTTCATAGTTGTTGCACTATATCAAAGCTTAAAATGTAAGCCCAATTCTTCTCTGTATAGAAAGGAAACATTGTGTTACTTAATGAATTATTTATACAGAGCATTTGTTGCCAACTGTTGTTCCAGCCATCCACACAGGAGTCTGTTTTGAGGTGGCAATAGCACATGGGAAGATGAACTTTCCCTGTTTGTTTACCTGTTTTTCTTTGGCTGTATCTGATGACAGTATAAGATGTTCTTAATAAAGTTTTATGTTCTTTTTGAAATGTGTAGGTTGTTTTGTGAATCTGATTCATTGGATGTGGGGTGGGAAGGGGAAAGATTAATGGACTGGGAGGGAAGCAAAGTACTGGAAGTAATTCTGATGTTATGGTAGAGAGACTGCTGAAGGAGGAGATTATGTGGCTAGTAGTTCCCAAACTTGAGCGAGCATCAGAATTACCTAGAGCCAGTTTGTCCAACCTGTGGGCTGCACGTGACCCAGGACATCTTTGAGTGTGGTGCAACACAAATTTGTAAACTAAAACATAAAGAGATTTTTTTTTTTAAAGCTCATTTAGCTATCATTAGTGTATTTAATGTGCGGCCCAAGACAATTCTTCTTCCAGTGTGGCCCAGGGAAGTCAAAAGATTGGACAGCCCTGACCTAGAGGATTTATAAACTACAGAGAGTTGGTCCCCACTCCCAGAGCTTCTGATTCAGTAGGTCTGGGGTAAGGCCTGATGGTTTACAGTTCAAACAACTTGATGCTGATGCCACTGGGGTTACGGACCACATTCTGACAACCACTGCTCTAAACAAATTCCAGGTAACAAGATAATATAATAAAGTATGGTTTTTACAATTCATTATATAGCAAGTTCCTTATGGGAAAAGAATAAGACCACATATTCTTTTCTGGTCCACTGCTTAGTAGTGCTTTATTAAGTGCTTTTGAGTGAACAGATTCAATTGGTACTTTCAACCTCCTGGAGCCTATGCCCTTTCACCACTCCTTGAATTTAAAGCAAAATTGAAAATACTAGAAATCTGTGAGAATCTCCAGGGCAGTGTTTTCCATAATTTTTGATAAACTCAGTTGGAGCATTTACAAAAAGGATACATACCTAGTGAGAAAATTTTCTGTGATTCTTACCATCTAAAAAGTTGGGGAGATGCAGTCCTCTGGCCGGTACCCCTGGTTCTCTATTCCTGGGTGGCATCTGGTCACTTTATCTGAATTCAGATACTTCCCATTCCCATCCACTTTTTTGCCTCTGCAGTAGTAGGTTTTATACAGTGGAACCCATACCCATAGATTCTGTTTCAGAAGATTTGGGATAGATGCAGAAATCTGCATTTTAAACAAGCTACCCAGATGATTCTAATGCAGGTAATTCATAGAATGCACTTTGAGAAACATGCCCTACAAAGCAATGTATGGTTTCTAACAGATAATAATGGTAGCTCACATATATGGTACTTACTGTGCACCAGGAACTGTTCTAAGCACCTCACTTATCCTTTGTGGTAAATATTCTGATTATTCCACTTTTATATCTGGGCAACGAAAATAATTTAAGTTCTGTGTGACTCTGCACGAGTAGATGGTGAAGATGAGATTCAAACCTGGCTCCAAGTTTGACTCCAAGCTGGTGCTCCTTAACCACTACGTGATGCTGCCTCTTACACTGATGTGTTGTTTTGCAGTTCCACTATCACTAAGTCTATATTTTGCATAACATTTCATGTGATAGTGAAATTAATGTTATCCAAGTATTCAAACTAAAAAGCAAGATGTCAGCTAAACGCACTGTTGAGTTCCAGGTCTGTTTTGGGAACTACTGTTCTAGGCATCCAACATGTTACCTCAAATAGACTTCTTCTCACATATGGCAAACCTTTAGAGGTTTTAAAAGGACTTTTTGTTCCAACAAAAGCAATTGTAATAGCAGGCCTTCCTGACAAGCCAAAAAAATGCTTTTCATCTGCCTTATTTTTAAGTTTACATGTGCGGGATGTGCAAGTTTGTTATTGTTACGTGGGTAAACACGTGCCATGGTGGTTTGGTGCACCTATCAACCCGTCACCCCGCATGTATTAGCTATTCTTCCTGATGCTCTTCCTCCTCATCTTCCTTATTTTAAACTTAAGAACCCCGTTGTCCACCTGGGCAAATTCCTCTATATTTTCTTATTTCATTTCTCTGTCTAGCACAGTTCTTATGATTCTTCTGAGGATGGAAGAGTGAAAGAGAAACAGAAATGCATTTTGGGGTCTGACCATCATCTGCCTTACCATAAAAGACTTAGTAGCCCTTGGTATGATTATACCACCACAGGTTTTTTGGATGACATAAAAAAATGGAAACTGTATTTTAATGTCTCTTCGATAAATGGATCATGGACTAAAGTAGAATTTGCAGTGAACCATAGAATTATACATATATCTGAGTTCTGTGCTTCATGGAAAAAGTATAAAACTGAAATTTTGAATTAATGTAAATGATATTGTGGTCCAGAGCCATTAAGTTTATTCAGATCTGTCTTTAAAAATTCAGTTGTACAGGTATTGTGTCGTTAGTTTTATCATCTTTTTTTTTTTTTTTTTTTTTTTTAATAGAGTTGGGGTCTTCCTATTTTGACCAGGCTGGTCCCGAACTCTGGCCTCAAGTGATCCTCCTGCCTTGGCCACCCAAAGTGCTAGGATTATAGGTGTGAGACACCACACCAAGCCAGTTTTATAATCTTTTTAAAGTCATATTTCTTTGTTCAGTGAAGGAAATTTCATGTTACTTAATGGAAAAACAAGATAAGTGAGAAATTTTAAGAAGTTTAAATCATACATTAAAACATGGCTTTTTCAAAATACTGTGTTAGTATTTATTGTCTTTTCTAGCTCTTGATATTTAAGTTATAAAATCTTGTATTTTTATAGAAAAAGTACAAGATTAGCAGAGTGCTCACAATGCTATTTGATTCTTTTAGAGGTACTTTTGTGTAATTTCATTATACTTCCATAAGGTGGGAAGTGGTGCCTGGGTTGTGGTTTTGTGATTTGAGTTGCTAGGCTGCAGCAGGAATGTGGTAAACTGCGGTAGGTTAAATTCTGTTTGCATTCTGCGTTCCGAGCTGGTGTTTGAGTGCTGCAGGACCTCTGGTGAGCTTCATGTCCAATTCCTTGGATCCCTATATAGCTAATAGCTGTGGATGCCCAAGTACAGGCAGATGTCATCGGTGCTTAGCATTCTCCCTGTTTGAGTTTCTAGTATCTTTATGTGTTGGCTAGCATGATGAAGAAAGATTGCAACTTCTTTCTAGTTTCTGTCTCTTTCCTTTCTTTCTTTTATATCCATTGATGGAACAGAACAGTTATAGTTGTGGTAAAATTTTATACCGGTAGCATAAAGCACCATCTTTTTCCACGTGAGCATAATTTTCCTTCCAGGAACCAGTAGGAAGCTAACTGCTAGTGATGAACTTATTGATTGGTTAAAATATAATTTTAACCAGTTTTTGCAGTATGGCATAAAGCTTTGGGTTAGAAAAATCTTTTTTTTTTTTTTAAGGGCATCTCTTTTGAAGAATACCACTTAGAAACAGAAAGCTTAATTTTTTAAAATATAAGGAAAGTGTTTTCAGAATATGAATTTTTTAAAAAGCTATATATTTTAATATTTAAATTAGTTTATAAGTTCTTATAAAGTGAAACAATTGCTTTTTTAGATAACCCAGGGGAATAGTTAAGCAATTTTATTTTCAGCTGTTATCTTACTTGTAGTCATATATGAAATAAAATATTCATTACATATATTTTTGGCAGTTAATAACCTTTGAATACTATAATGAGGTTAGATACAATGAACATATTAAGTGTTATGTATCATTTTACAAATTCTAAATACTTTTATTACGGAAAGTTATTGCCATCATTATACATCATTTGGTTAAAATATTCTTCAGTTTCATTTTGTTTTGGACTCTGATTTGGCTTCCATCTTCGTTATAATATATATTACTTAGAACATTCATAGTGAACAGTAAGAGGATCGTGCTCTTTGAGTTTGTAGTTTTCTAAGAATACCCATTGCACAATTCTTCCTCACCTTTGCAGCATTTTATGGACCTAAGTTACTTAGTACATTGCGTGGATTTAGATAGCTTCTGTAAGCCCTTTGGAATTCCTTCATTCTGTACTAGAAATCTCATTTGTTTTTTAAATACGTTAAAGATGCACAGACTTCTTTATATGCTACTTAATGAAATTAAAATAGTATTTTATATCTTCTAAAAATCCACACAGTGTACTTTTGTTTTCCGAAGGATAAAATTGAAACATGACTTCAATAATTGTTTGCAGATGTGTTCTGATTTAAAAAATAATCTTAGTCTTTAGACATACATACCATCTGAACTTATCAATAAAAGCCAACAAAATTTAGTTATAAACTCAAAATTGTAGCATCTTCAGTTCTCTTTACTTTGGACAATAGTGTATCAAAGAACTCTACAGATTTGCATTGTGTCTGAACCCATGCCATCATCCCTTCAGAGAAGGGTGACAGGTGTATGCCATATATGCCTTTCTCATCTTACATTCCTCTGTCTCTTGCTTATGGCCTACATCACTAATTCTATGAAGCCTGAATACAATCAGCACTCCAAATAGCCATTACCAAGTTGACTGGAGTTGGAACAGGAGTTAAAATACATTTCTTTGCTATCTGTCTAGGTGAAAAGTTTGATGGGTTCCTTTCAGCTTCAGAAGTGGTGCCAACTGAACTATAGTGAACAGTAAGAGGAACATGGTCTCGGCTTTTGTGGTTTCCTAAGGGTACCCATTGAAAAATTCTTCTCAGCTTTTCTGCATTTTATGGACCTAAGTTGTCAGAAGTCCAGTTAATAAGTCAGAGTATCTAAATAAACACCTCTTACCCATTCAATATAGCAAGCATAGTTTCTAAGGTTGTTGAATGGATATGTTGAGCCTTTACTATGTGGCAGACATTATAGAAGCATAAGAAAGGATTTAAAGATGAGTGAGATACAGCTTGCCCTCATAGAACTCAGAATTTAATGTAGGAGACAGATGCTTAAATAATGTCATAAGTTCTACACAAGTGGTGTGAAAAAGTTACACAACACTGAGGAAGGGATGGTTGATATCT
Source organism: Theropithecus gelada (assembly GCF_003255815.1). Taxonomy (NCBI): domain Eukaryota; kingdom Metazoa; phylum Chordata; class Mammalia; order Primates; family Cercopithecidae; genus Theropithecus; species Theropithecus gelada. Next base: position 27,999,394 of record NC_037686.1, on the reverse strand, counting down.
GTGGGAAATAGATGGATAGTGCTTTATAGCTCTAGGAATGACATATGTACTCATTTCTGAAGGTTGATCAACTGACCATGGGTCAAACAAACAATGAAAAAGACTTTTAAAAGTTCTTTTTTGAAAACCTGTCTCAACATACTGATGAATTAAATGAAAACTAAACAGGATGAGACAGTATATATAAACATACTTTTTGTAAACTATAAAGCACTACCAAAAGTTAGTGCTGTGGCCAGGTGCGGTGGCTCATGCCAGTAATCCCAGCACTTTGGGAGGCTGAGGCAGGTGGATCACAAGGTCAGGAGATCAAGACTGTCTTGGCTAACATGGTGAAACCCCATACCAAAAGAAAAAAAAAATAGCCAGGCGTGGTGGCACATGCCTGTAGTCCCAGCTACTCGGGAGGCTGGGGAGGCTGAGGCAGGAGAATTGCTTGAACCTGGGAGGCAGAGGGTACAGTGAGCCAAGATCGTGCCACTGCACACCAGCCTGGATGACAGAGTGAGACTCCACCTCAAAAAAAAAAAGGTTTGTGCTGTTAATGGTCTTTGCCCAGTGTAAATCTGAATGCATCAAATGAATCTGAATGCATGTTAAGTTTACATGGTTAAGCTTAGGGTAGGTCTGTTGGAAAGGGTGAGGCTTTAGAGAGGGGAAAAAAAAAATTTTTTTTTTTTTTTTTTTTTTGAGACAAGGTCTTGCTCTGTCACCTAGGCTGGAGTGCACCTAGGCTAGTTTTTTTATACGAATCACATACAATTCTATTTCAATACCAAGTATCAAGTATCATTCCCAGGTTTCCCTGAGGGCATATGAAGAACGGTAGCTAGTACTATGATACACTAAGACTGACAGGGAGAATTATTTAGATCTATATGCTATAAATGTAATTCCAAGATATCGAAACAAAAATCCAAAACATGGATACTTAATACTACTACCCAATTGTCCCATAAGCTTTGTGTGATCTTTTCCTAAGTCCAGAATGAAATAATGCAATAACTAATTTGAAATACATATGATCTGTTGATATGTTAGAGATTTTATTATATCTTTAAAAGTTAAGGATTTTAAAACATGCTTTAAATATTGTAAATGTAAACATAATTTGGTATACTGGGGTGTGTGATTTCATATTAAAGTTGGTAAGAAAATATTCTCTAAAAAGCTGATAGCTCTGAATAGATAAATTTAAAAGCTTTCATATTAAGACTGGGCTAAAAAGGGCTTAAAGTTGAACTGAATATATTGAAAACTGTGTACTTTAAACACCTATACTATTGCATTTTCTTTTGTCTGTTAATATTGACAACAGAGGACCATACCCAAGGTTTGTAAACCATCATTTTGGGATGCCCAATTTATAAAAGAATATGTCAGTTCTAAAAGTTTTGCTATAATTTCCATCCTTGAGAAAAATAAAAGATTTGGAATTATTTCAGAGAAAATGATTGATTGATTGATTGATTGATTGATTTTTCCTGAGACAGAGTCTCACTCTGTCACCCAGGCTGAAGTGCAGTGGCCCAGTCTCGGCTCACTGCAACCTCTGCCTCCTGGGTTCAGGCGATTCTTATGCCTCAGCCTTCAGAGTAGCTGGGATTATAGGCGCGCACCACCATGTCCAACTAATTTTTGTAATTTTAGTAGAGATGGGGTTTCACCATGTTGACCAGGCTGGTCTCAAACTCCGGACCTCAGGTGATCTGCCCACCTCAGCCTCCCAAAGTGCTGGGATTACAGGGGTGAGCCACCATGCCTGGCCGAAAATGATTTATATACATCTTGTACTTACAACTATGCATTAAGTCATTACAGGAAGACCCAACTGAGGCTGAAAGGACCTCTTGTATGTAATTTTGGAGATCGGGTCATTTGTGTTTTCTACATTTCATGAAGTGAATTCACAGATCAGGGCTTCTTTAACTCTAGTACCTACATGCCACTTCAAGAAAGGATCATAAGTGAAAGCAGCTATCAAAGTAAGTCTGTCTTAGACTGACTAAGCTGCCTTCAAATGAACATAAACAACTAAAGATGTATTAGAAAAGTGTTTATATTGTTAAAGAAAAAATTACACGTTACAACGGTAGGGAAAATTCTATTCGGGACTATTGCTATAGGTGTCAAGACTATCACGATAAGGGAGAGAGATTGGGCTAACCTCAATATAGCAAAGACAGCTGGGGCTTTGTAGCCAGTGAGCAGAGTGAGGGGGATAGTGGATGGAAAACTACCAAGAGGAGACATCATGGATAGGGAGATTCTTGCTAAACTGACTTTGACAGGATTCTTGCTGAAGGCAGGCCAGAGTGGTCAGATATCAAGGGTGGGGAATTCCCACTAAACTGATTTAGCAGGATTCTTGCTAAAACTGGGCTAGGCAAAGCCAAAGACAGAGCCCAAGGATGAGGCCTAGTTGAAAAGAGGGCTCAGAGAAGCCTGTCTAAAGAAGAGAGTCTGTTAAAATTATCACAACCAAAAAATGTTTACAAATACCCCAAAACAATTTGCCTGCATTATTAGTGGGATGTATTCAAAGAAGAACCACTGTAGGGTAGGTGCTAAAATCTTGTTGGTCATCAGTGGTTTTATTGTTGGTAGTGATATTAATATTTCATAGATGTATCGATCAATGATAACAGCACAGCTCAGCTGAGCACTTTCAATATTCCATCTACTCTTCTAGATGTTTTTCATGCACCATCTCATTGAGACCTCAACAAAGTTTTTATGAGGTAGGTACTGTTAATATCTTCGTTTTACATATAAAGAAACACTCAGATAAATTGAGAATTTGTTGAAGATTACACAGTTAATAAGTGACACAGCCAGGTACTGTACCAGGACAGGACCTCAAAGACTACAAGCTTAACCAGCAGGCTATATTGCCTCTCAAACACGTAATTCTTGGTCATAATTAAGAATTTTTTTTTTTTTTTTTGAGACAGTCTCCAAAAAAACCTGAAGCTTTTGCCCAGGGTGGAGTGCAGTGGTGCAATCTCGGTTCACTGCAACCTCTGCCTCCCAGATTCAAGCGATTCTCATGCCTCAGCTTCCCTAGTGGCTGGGATTACAGGTGTGTGCCACCATGCCTGGCTAATTTTTGTATTTTTAGTAGAGATGGGGTTTCACCATGTTAGCCAGGCTGGTCTTTTACCCCTGGCCTCAAGTGATACGCCCACCTTGGCCTCTCAAAGTGCTGGGATTACAGGCATGAGCCACCATGCCTGGCCATGAATTTTCAATGAGGAATAATTATATGATTTATCAAGTTAGAAAAGATACTATTATTTGGTTGAAGGGTTAAAACATTCAAGTAATGTTAAGTGATAAGATATGCAAACTCATGATGTTTTAAAGGAATTTCTCTCTTCCAGCTCTGTCTCTGACGTGGTCTAGGGTAGCAGCACCATTACCGTTCCTGAGTAAAAGCAGCCCAATCTTTGGTTTTTGGTGTCACTATGAATTTCTGCTCAAAAGTAGCAGGATTTCTTGGACAGTGGCTGCTTCCATGTCAGGGGCTGAAGGAGTGAAGATGGTCCTGGAACTTTTCTTTGCAGAGAAGCAAGGAGGGGATGCCTTCAAAGTTTTGATGGTGCTGAACAAAGCAGCCAGCTTTTACAAGGAGCTCGAGGAGCTCCTACTGGCCAAGATTTAACAACTTGAGCACCAAAATGGAAAATACAAATTGTAATTAATTAAAACAAGTAGACTGTGAAAAACTGTTTCTGTCATAACGTTTTTAAAAGAAAAATTGAGATTTTCTTTCCAAATAACTAATATATACAAATTTATTTTTATTCTGAAAACTATTTCATTGTAAGTTTAACATCAGTACAGAGAGAAGTTTATTGCACATGTTCTAGATGAGTTACTTACACCCTGGGGTTACAGCCCTCACAGAGCTCACATACTGGAAGGCACACAGGCAGGAGACTCTCAGCAAACTCCTGTGTGAGAGCTGCGCTAGGGTGAGTATGGTGCTCCTCAGCAGTCCATTCTTCAGGAGGCATCTGACTCAGATTTGTGATCAGAGCTATGAGTGTTTCTCTGTGTTACACAGCAATAAATAGTTTACTTAGAGAAAAAAAGTGCTAAGAGGATGGATCCCGTACAGCAAGAGGCTGAAGATGAGAAGGCAGGGCGATTCCATATACCATGGTCCTGAATCAGAGGGATGGAATCCCCTGGTGAATAAGAGGAAGACTGCCTATTATAACTGAACAGGAATGAGAAAATGAGAGGACACAACTTTAAGGCAACGTCTGAAATGTGCAATTGTATTTTGAGACCCAGTTAATTCACTGGTACTGCTCCTCTTCGATATGATCCATTTGGGAACATTACTTGGGAGTTCTAAAATTTGAGTAGGGATCAAATTAGAAGTCACCATTGTGTAAAAGCCCCAAAGGGCTGTGCTGAGAGGGAGAATAGTGTCCGCTTTAGAACTAGGGTATGTCAAAGATGATTTTGGCCTCCAGATTGTCATCAACTCTGTCATCCCAGAGTTCTTTGTATCACCAACAAGGCACACCAGTTTTTGTCCCCTCTTGCCGTTTGCCCAATCATTCCTGTTGGCTTTTCTCTCTAATAGGGTTCTGCTTACCCCATACATCCCTTTCTGGCTGGTGAGGGTCGCTTTTTCATCCTCATGATGGCTACCTTTAACTTACGCTTGCTGGTCCACAGGGTCAGTGGTACTCTGGTCACATGTTCTAGGCTCCACAGCTCATGACTAGAAAAGTAGCCCACGGCTATTTTGAGCTGTCTTCAGGATGCACTGCTGTAGCCAGTAGGATGCATAAGCATGTGACAGGCCCTATGGCAATATGGTGGAGGCCCAGGAAAGCCATGAAATTACAGCTGCTCAAAATCTGAGCCTATGTTGTATCTCTGCTGCTTCTCTTTACAGGATTTAAAACTTAATGTCTACATTAAATTTAGGTAATGTTTATTTTTTTAAGGATAGATAATTCACATAAAATTTACCTCTTCAATGTGTAGAATTGTGTTTTTAGTACAGTCAGAGTTGTACAACCATGGTTACTATCTAATTCCAGAATATTTTCATCACCCTAAAAAGAAACCCCCTACTCATTAGGAGTTGCTCCCCATTCTCCCTATCCCTCTGGCAACCACTTGTCTATTTCTGTGTATTTTCCTATTCTGAACATTTCATATAAATGGAATCACGCAATATGTGGTCTTTGGTGTCTGGCTTCTTGCAATTAATACAATGTTTTCAAGGGTCGTTCATGTTCTAGCATATATCAGTAATTTTTTATGACTGAACATTACTATTCCACTGTATGGAAAAACCACATTTTGTTTATTCAACAGTTGCTGGACATTCAAAAAACACTCTTTTAGCGATTTTGAATTTTTCATTTTATGCATATTATAAACACTACTGTCATGAACATTCATATATAGGTTTTTGTGTGGACATCTGTTTTCAGTTCTCTTGGGTATATGCCTGAGTGGAATTGTTGGGTCATATGGTAACTCTGTTTAAATTTTTGAGGAACTGCCAAACTTCTAAAGTGACTCCACCATCTTACAATCCTAGGAGCAATGTGTGATGGTTCCAGTTTCTTTACATCTTCACCACTTGTACTGTGTCTGTGAGTCAGCCTAGGTATGAAGTATCTTTTCATGTATTCATTAGCCATGTTGGAGAACTGTGTTCAGATTCTGACCATCTTTCGTCTTTTTATTATTGAATTGTAAGAGTTCTTTATAATTCTGGATATAGGTCCCTTATCAGATACAAATGCTTCTCAATTTAGGGTGGGTTATGTCCTGGTAAACCCATCGTAAAGTTAAAAAATCTCAAGTTGAGGCTGGGCACAGTGGCTCACGCCTGTAATCCCAGGACTTTGGGAGTCTGAGTTGGGCAGATCGAGACCATCCTGGCCAACATGGTGAAACACTGTTTCTACTAAAAATACAAAAATTAGCTGGGCGTGGTGGCATGTGCCTTTAGTCCCAGCTATTCGGGAGGCAGAGGCAGGAGAATCACTTGAACCCAGTGATTCAAGTGAGGTTGCAGTGAGCCGAGACTGCGCCACTGCACTCCAGCCTAGCAACAGAGCAAGACTCTGTCTCAAAAAAAAAAAAAAAAAAAAATCTCAAGTTGAACCATCGTAAGTTGGAGGTCATTTGTATATGATTTGCAAATATTTTCTCCCACTCGGGGGCTGACTTTTCACTTTCTTGATGGTGTCCTTTGAACAAAGCACACAAGTCTTTAATTTTTATGAAGTCCAGTTTATCTGTTTTTCTTGTTGTTGCTTGTGCTTTTGATGTCATACCTAAGAAACCACTACATAGTACAGGGTTATGAAGATTTACTCCTGTATCTTCCTTCTAAAGGTTTTATAGTTTTATATCCACACTTCAGTTTTCAAATATTCTTTAGAAATGCCCAAAGACCTTTCTGCCAAATAGAAAAGTCAAGAATCCATGGTGTCCCTCACTTGCAAATGAAGTAATGCGAACAACTTCCCACCAAAGAGTCCCTGTCTTTACTACTTTTTATCTACTTTCCAATCATGTGCTCAGAAAGGACCTTAGTTCTTAGTGTGGAACAAGTAGAACTCATTAAATGTAGTAGTCTAGGAATCTGCAGAGCTTGTGCTGTGTGCTGGACAACAAATTAAGTACTGGGGGTACACATGAGACCACTCAGGTCTGCAAAGAGCTCACAGGCAGTTGATAATGATCAGAAACAAGACACTACAGGGTCACCAGAACTGTGGGAAAAAAAAGTGGCCCCTCATAATGCAGTGGGGTTGAGGTGGAGGGCAGTCTCCAAAGTAGTCCTAAAGGAAAAAGCACATGCAGAGGCCCGAAGCTGACAAGTACATCGTATGTATTGAGAACTGCAAAGAGCTCGCTATGACCAGATGATCAGGAGCAAGAAGAGTTCAAGAGAAACAGATGTTCTAGAGAGAAGTTAGCCAGAAAGGTAAAGCAGCTACCATAACCATTGTGTTGTGCCAGATGCTGTGGACACAAAGTGAATACCTGGTCTTTTGGTGCTGGCACCAGTTAGCACAATTTTATTTCATGCAACTATAAAACCAAGTGGTTAACCTTGGCCTTTGAGTATATTTTTAATTGACAAATAATAATTGTAGGCCAGGCACGGTGGCTCATACCTGTAATCCCAGCACTTTGGGAGGCTGAGGCGGGTGAATCACTAGGTCAGGAGTTCACAACCAGCCTGGCCAACATGGTGAAACCCCGTCTCTACTAAAAATACAAAAGATTAGCTGGGCGTAGTGGTGGGCGCCTGTAATCCCAGCTACTCAGGAGGCTGAGGCAGGAGAATCGCTTGAACCCAGGAGACGGAGGCTGCAGTGAGCCAAGATCATACTACTGCATTCCAGCCCAGGCGACAAAGTGAGACTACATCTCAAAAAAAAAGACAAATAATTGTATATATTTATGTGACACAATGTGTTTCATTACACGTATACACTGGTGTAATCCAATCAGGCTAATTAATAGATCCATCACCTCAAACGTTTATCATTTCTTTGTGGCGAGAACATTAAAAAATCCTCTTTTGGCTGGGCACTGTGGCTCACACCTGTAATTGTAGCACTTTGGGAGAGTGAGTTGGGAGGATTGCTGGAAGCCAGGAATTCAAGATGAGCCTGGGCAACATAGTAAGATCCTGCCTCTACAAAAAATAAATAATTATGGCTTCTTGTAGTAGGAAATGAAAAAATTTGAAATGAAATATTAGCCAGGTGCAGTGGTGTGTGCCTGTAGTCCCAGCTATTCTGGAGGCTGAGGCAACAGATCACTTGAGCCCAGGAGTTCAAGGCTACAGTGATCTATAATCATGCTACAGCACTCTAGCCCAGATGACAGAGCAAGACTCTATCTCTAAAGAAAAAAAAAAAAGCCAAAACCCTCTTTCAGCTATTTTGAAATATACATTAACTATAGTCATCATGCTGTACGATAGATCACTGGAACTTATTCCTCTTAATTGAAATTTCCCTTTCCCTTTCTACTCTCCCCACCCCCAGCCACAGCCTCCAGTAATCACTATTATATCCTCTACTTCTATGAGCTCTACTTTTTTAGATCCCATGTAAATAATACAGTATTTGTCTCTCTGTGTCTGGCTTATTTCACTTAGCATAATGTCCGCCAGGTTCATCCATGTTATCACAACTGACAGAATTTCTTGCTTTTTAAAGGCTGAATAGTATTCCATTGTGTATATACACATTTACAAAAATCCATCCTTTGACAAGCATTTCTGTTGTTTCCATATCTTGGTTATTGTGAATAATGCTACAATGAAATACTGTAGGGCAGACATCTCTTTGACTACTGATTTCAATTCCTTTGGATATATATGCAGATGTGGGATCATATGGTAATTCTACCTTTAGTTTTTTGAGGAACCTCCATACTGTTTTCCAAAGTTGCTGTACTAATTTATAGTATCACCAACAGTATGTTCCCTTTTCTAAACAGAAAGAAAATTTTAGTCTCCTATTGAGTGATCTATAATCAGGAATGTTCCAGATATTTACTTTTGCAATCAAAATAGGAATAAGGTTCAGGTTTTACTAAAACAGTTATGCAGATAATTGTGAGAAAATAGGACTTGATCCTTTTCCTGAATTATCAGTAATGCTATAGACACATGGAAGAAACCCTTCTGAGTGAATAGACCCTCTCATAAAGATCTCAATTCCCTTTTGAAAGAAAATGACATAAATAAAAACTGCTGACTAAAGGAAGAAAAAATAGTAATGCCACTACTCAATGTACACATATATCTTTATATACATACACATACATATCTATAGATATATATCTACAAGGAACTTTCATATATTTTTTGATCCTCACAGCCGTCCTATGAGGTAGGCAGGTTTCAGGTATTCATACTAATGAGGTACTTTCCCCATAAACACTGAAGGATGCCAAGAAAAGTTTGCGTTCAGATCTAGTTTCCATGTATTCAAAAACTAAAAGTTTAAAAAGTTGTTTTACTTTAGTTTCAGAATTGACATCAGGCACTTCTTATTTTCAAAGTCCACCCTTCAGAGAAGATAAGAAATTTCTGAAGTCCACCTTTGGATTCTTTTGGGACTTATTCTGACTAAGTAACATTTTCAGTTGAGAGAAGTGTTTCTTTGTTTTGCTTGTATTCTTTGAGGAGCAAGTAGATACTGACTGTCCGGACGTAGGTGTTCTGAAAAAAAAAACCCACACTTAGTTATACCAACAAATGACAATCATTTTCTACTCTTTTTTTTTTATGGCCATATACAGGCAATGGCTATCCTTGGTGTATTATCATTTGACAAATGCCTGTTAAGATTTTCTCAGGAATTTCTGACAGAGAAAAGGGCAAGAACAAATGTTTAGGGCAAGAAAGTATACTATGAATGGTTCGGTTTTTTTTTTTTTTTTTGGAGACGAAGTCTTGCTGTGTCGCCCAGGCTGGAGTACAGTGGCGCCATCTCAGCTCACTGCAACCTCTGTCTCCCAGGTTCAAGCAATTCTCCTGCCTCAGCTTCCCAAGTAGCTGGGACTACAGTTGCACTAATTTTTTTGTATTTTAGGAGACATGAGACACGGGATTTCATTGTGTTGCACAGGCTGGTCTCGAACTCCTGACCTCAGGCAATCCACCCGCCTTGGCCTCCCAAAGTGCTGGGATTACAAGTGTGAGCCACCATGCCCAGCCATGAATGGTTCAGTTTTGTTGGCACATAGGATGATTTAAGGCAAAGACAGGCAGACAGATTGGTGCCAGATAGGGCTGGAAAGCACTGATCCATATGCTACACAGTGATGCTTCTTATCAGAGCTATGCTCCAGAAAGATGATCACACTAAAAGAGTTTGATCCTAGAAGCAGGGAGACCCATTAGGAAAAACACTGCAGTAGTCCTGACAAATGCTGCATAAGGACCTGAACCAGAATATAGCAGCACTAGAGAGAAAAAGGAGTAAAAAGATGAAAACATGGAAGTAGAATATATATATATTATAAAGTATAATATAAATCAGTGACAAGGATGAAGGGAATAGGGATTTTTGAATGTATCTGTCATTTTAGGTCAAAATGTCCAGAAAGGTGTGTTCATTCACAGAATAAGGAACTAAGGAGGATGGACAGGTTTGAGTGGTTAGCTGTGGGGAAACGATGAACTAAGTTTTGAACATGTAGGGGACCGAAGTGGATATATTTAGCAGGCAGTTGGAAATAGGTGCAGGAGATGTTGGAAGTAGAGTAACATACGTAGAAGTCAAATGCATTGAAATGAGCATTGAAGATACGGGAGTATGTGACATTAGAAAAGCATATGGAGGAAAAATGGCCAGGTTCTGAAATGCATGGCATATTTAGGGAGTATATATTAAACACAGGAAATTAGAAGAAAACACCTGAGTTAACACTGGCAATTCAAAAACTTCATGGATAAAGATACCTGAAAATCGATGCTGGACTCCTGCCTTTGGAACCAGACATGTCAGGATTTGGGTTTGCAGTCCTTCTCTCTGGTGTCTTCAGGCTGAGTTTACTTGTAGGAGTGGCAGGATTGCTCTTCAATGCTGATAGAAAGCTTCTACTTTTACCATGATGTTTCACTGTTCTGTTGCATGTTTTACAAGTGATCAACTACCATAAAAAGAAATATCAGTCCCGTCATTTATCTCATAATTTAACCCCATAAACCACATGTTAATTGAATTCTTAAATGTCAGGGACTACACCAGATACTATAGGGGTAAGTAAAATAGAGGCTGTCCTTAGGGAACTTGCAATCTAGTAGCAAGAATCAAATAAGACAAAATTTTTTTTTTTTTTTTTTTTTTTTGGGACGGATTCTTGCTCTGTTCCCAGGCTGGAGTGCAATGGTGTCATCTTGGCTCACTGCAACCTCTGCATCCCGGGTTCAAGCGATCCTCCTGCCTCAGCCTCCCATGCAGCTGGGACTACAGGTGCCTTCCACTGCGCCCGGCTAATTTTGTATTTTTAGTAGAGACAGGGTTTTGCCATGTTGGCCAGCCTGGTCTTGAACTCCTGACCTCAGGCAATCCACCCGCCTCTGCCTCCCAAAGTGCTAGGATTACAGGTTTGAGTCACTGTGCCCAGCCGACAAATTTAAAGTGAGAAAATGTTCAATAAAAATGAATGGCTAAACATTTTTATTTAATTTAAAATAGATTTTCAAAGATAATGAACTCTCTACTTTTTAAATATAAAACTGTGTTTGGGGGGAATTAGGGAAGAGATGGGAGACGATACTCTTTAACATCTGGAGGAATGTTCTTTGTAACAGCAGTAAGCATTTAATATTTTTTTACAGATGAACTTCAAGCCTCTTCTCAAAAAAAAACATGGCAGAGTATCACTGGAAATTTAAGTAGCCCCTTCAAATCCTTAGCAATTTTGTAAATATAGGTCTAAAGTAACTTATACAACCAAACAAGTTGTTATATTCTCACACCTCTTCACTCCTATCATTAGATCTAGAAGTTGACTTTCTTTTCAAGATTCATTTCTCAAGAAATGGTCCATTTTCTAGCTAATTTCCTTTCTTCTACATATCTAACTGACTATGCACAGGACTCAGCCCATGCCTCAGCAAATTAATACAAACTAATTTAAGTGAGAAGTAGTTTGATGTTCATGAGCAGATGAAAATGCCAATGGAAGATCTGCATCTATCAAAGGTCTATGTTGCTTTACACTTTCTGGAAGGAGGCTGTATACAGATTAAAATAAATCAGAAAAACACCTCTAGCACCTTTCTAGCTGACTTCTGATTAAAGTACATTAGAATGTAAGCTTCATGAGGGCAAAACACTGCAAGATAGTGAGGCAGCATTTACTGTCTTCCCATTTAAGAACATTTTCCAAATATGTGGCAGTAATGATTTTTGAAAACTACAATTCTCCAAGAACTAAGAAACTGAATTCTATACTCACTTCAATATTCTATCTCTTCTTTCTTTCCCTTTAACCATTCAATTTTATGACAAAGCAAAATGTACCTACGTGACCAACACTAGTAAACTCCTAAATATGGCAATTTTCAATCCAAGTAATTACTAATTATAGTCTTAGGCCAGACATAAGCTGTCATAATGTCCAGTGCCTGGCACAGTGCTGGACAATAAGCACATACTTGAACAGTTGATAAATGTTAACATAGAATATGCAGGATATAAAGTGTATTTGCTACTGGCCTCCGTATGGTAAACCATACGTAATCTGATTTTGGTTGTTTTATTTCATCTTATATCCCCAATATTAAATGTTGCTTGGCATATGATAGACCCTCAATAAAATGTTTAAAGAACAAAAGGCGCATTCACCTTTGTTGGGCATACCTGTAAATACACACTGATATGGAGTGGGAGGACAGCTGAAGAAGTGGCATGATACCTACATACATAACATACTACTATTTGAAGCAAAGGACCATTAACTGAAAAAATAATGTAGTGGTAACTGCAATTTAGGTGGAGTCATAATGGTCAGTTCAAGAAATCTGCACGTTTGTGAAAAATAATGCTCAACAATGGGATCTCAAAACAGCTGAGAGCTCACCATGTTTGGTTTAGGTAATCATGAAAAATAAAAATAAGCTGTCCTTATAATGAAACACTAATCATTAGAGAAATAGTTTATGTATATATTTTGATAATCCAAATATACTACTATAAATCTGAGTTATATCGAGGTTGATTCTTAAACTGATTTTAAGTGAAAGAAAATTCTAGTTTACTCATACATACTGGACTGAAATCTTACCAATACACTTTTGGAGTCTTTGAACTTTTTCACAATTTTCGCTTCTTTAAAACTGAGTGTATAGTTTCTCGCTTCTCGATTAAGAAGTTTCTGTATTTTGGGTGTCAACTTGGCTTTGGGTTTGAGACGCACTCGAGAGTTATCCAGAACCAACAACTGGAAACAGTATGGACACGTTTCTTCAAAAGTGCTCTTATCATCTAAAATTATACAAATGAAACTCACAATTCAGCAAATTAGAATGTTTTGTTACCTCAAACTGCCAACACTATAAAAAGTATATTGATATTTAATATAAGCAGATATACATTTTTAAGTAAACTCAAAATATAAACATTTACAAAAAGACAAATTGGCAGTAATTTACTTTGCAAATATAATTCCATCCATTCACTCCTTTCAGCAACAGACAGGCAAATCTCCAACCTATGCTAGCAAATCCTGTAGGCTTTAAAATATATCCAAAATCTAGCCACTTCTCATTACTTGCTACTAAGTTTTAAAAGGCTGTTATGTTTCACCAGTTTTACCAGTGCATTTACCACAAAATAACAAATTGCACTGCGATTTTGTTTCTTTTTTTAAATAATTAGCACAATGAATAGTATCTACCATTGAGCACTGTGCTAAGTGCCAGGGATATAGCAGCACTTATGAAGCTAAAGACCACACTTAAATTTAGCTCCGCCAAATGTGAAATTCATTCATATTTACTAAGTGACAATTAAGAATGCCAGGCACTGTTCTGAGTGCTGGAGACACAGCAGTGAACAAAGGACAATTCACTGAGGCATACAATAAATATAGCAACATCAAATGTTAAGTGCTGGGAATAAAAAAGCAGATACGAAAGGGGAATAGAAGTGTTGATGGAGTTAACTGTAATTTTAAATAGGTGGCTAGGGAAAGCTTCATTGAGTGATATCATAGAGACCAGATGGAAACGGAGGATTAGCATGATAGCAGATATGTGAGGCAAGAATCCCAGGCAGAGTGAGGAGTAGCTGCAAACGCCCTGAAACAGAAAAGCAAGGATGCCTAGTGTGACTGGAGTTGTGTGAAGGAAAGAGAGAGTAGGTCAGAGACGTATGCGGGCCTATGATGTAGGGCCTTACAATCCTTTTAAAGGACTTTCACTTTTACTGGGAGATGGGAAGCCATTTGAGTTTGTGCCAGAGAAGTGACATGATCTAGCTTTGGTTTTTATCAGAATCACTCATGCTGCTGGCTTGAGAACACACTAGAAACGCATGGGAGCTGTTAGCAATAATCCAGGAGAGAGCTGGTGATAGGCTGGAGCAGGGTAGTAGCAATGGATGTGGTGAGGAATGGAGTGCATTGGCGCCACCTCTGCTCACTGCAACCTCCACCTCCCAGGTTCAAGAGAGTCTCATGCCTCACCCTCCCGAGTAGCTGGGATTACAGGCGTGCACCACCACGCCAGGTAATTTTTTTGTATTTTTGGTAGAGACGGGGTTTCGCCACGTTGGTCTCGAACTCCTGGCCTCAAATCCACCCGCCTCGGCCTCCCAGAGTGCTGGGATTACAGGTGTGAGCCACCGCTCCTGGCTGATTCTGGATACATTTTAAAGCCAACAGGATTTGCTCGCATACTGGCTTGGGGGAAGAAAGAGAGTTTGGGAGTCAAGAATGGCTCCAAGGTTTTGGGGCTCAATAACTGTAAGGGAAGGATGGAATTATTTACTGAAATGAGAAAAACTGGAGGATCTTGTTGGGGGGTAAAGCTCAGGTTTTGGACATATTAGCTAAGTTTGAATTACTAGACACTGAAAAGAATTTGTCACGACATTTGGATATATGAGTCTAGAATTCAGAGGAGAGGTCTGCGCTGAGTATATACATTTGTAAGTCCTCGGTATATGGTATTTAAAAGCCATGAGATTGGATGAAAAACTCACCAAAGAAGTGAGTGTACCTAGAAAGGAGGTCCAAGGGCTGAGTACTGGGATACGACAATACTTAAAGCTTGGGGAGATTAGGAGGTACCAGCAAAGCAAATCGAGAAGTAATAAATAAAGAGGAGGTGAACTACGTAATGACCTAGAAGCCAAGGCAGGAAACTATTTCAAGACTGATCAGTGTCTCAAATGCCGCTAACAAAGCAAGCAGGCACATTAAGGAATCTGGATTTTTCACGAAACGCAGAAACATGCGGGTTTTGTTTTGTTGTAGTTTTTAAGGAGGGAAGAGAGTCCATCGTCCTTATTTGAGCGTTGTGCAGAACGGAGGAAAGCGGGGCAGGAGCCCAACGCACTAAGAGACAGGCGTTCTTCCTACCGTGCGACGAAGTGTAGGCCCAGCTGTAAAACAGAAACAGACTTGTGAGGAGCAAAGGAACACCTCCCCGCTCGCCTCCCGCTTCCTCTCCAGTCCTCTTACAGGAGATAGCGGGCTTGGCCCGGGCAGCTGTCGTGCAGTCCCCGCGCTGCAGCCTCAAGGTAGTGCTTCTGTCTCATCGCCGCCGCCGCCACTAGCTCGCCGCAGATACCTGGTGAAACTATATGGCGCCGGAAGTCTGCTTCCCAGCGTCGCCGACGTTGGCGTCCAGACTCAAGCTGCTTCCGGAAACTGGCACCCCCGGCAGAGAGGTTCCGGTTTCCTTCGCGTCGAGTCTGGCGTGGAAGCGTGCCCAGCCGGGAGGCTGCCCCACCCGCTCGCCGCGTCCCCGTCCCCTCAGTACCACCCCTCCGCCTGCCGCGTCGTCTCAGGCACCCAGCGGAGTTAGGAGTCCGATTTGAGCCTGGGCGGAGCGGCTTGACCGGGCTGCGGCGGTGGAGTCTAGAGATGAGGCTCCCACCCGCCTTTCCATCTTCCTCCCGGCTCGCCTCCTCTCTGACAGTCCTATTGTGATTGCTCCACCGCAGCTTCGCCGTCCAGATTCGCCGGGCGCCGTACTGACTGGGGCGCCGGCGGGCGGAAGCGCTGCCAGCAACGAGGCCGCCCGGGAGGAGCGTCCCCATCCTGCCCTCTGCCTGCGTAAACGCTAGCGTTTCTCTTTCTTTTTGTAATTAAAGTGAAATTCACGTAATGTAATATGGACCGTTTTAAGGTGAACAATTCAGTGGCGTTTAGTAAATTTACAATGTTGTGCAAGCACTATTCTGCTATTTCCAAAATATTTCGATCACTCCGAAGGACAGCCAACTCCATGAAGCACTTACGGCCCATTTCCCCCTCCCTCCCGGGTCTTGGCTTTCTGTCTGTATGGGTTTACCTATTCTGGACATTTCATATAAATGGAATCATACACGTGACCTTTTGTGTCTGGCTTCCTTCACTTAGCATGTTTCTGAGCTTCATCCACCTTGGAGCACCTATCAGTACTTCGTGTTTTTTTTTTAAGACAGAGTCTCGCTCTGTCGCCCAGTCTGGAGTGCAGTGGCCCAATCTCGGCTCACTGGAAGCTCCGCCTCCCGGGTTCACGCCATTCTCCTGCCTCAGCCTCCCGTGTAGCTGGGACTACAGGCCCCCACCACCGCACCCGGCTAATTTTTTGTATTTTTAGTAGAGACGGGGTTTCACCGTGTTATTCATTCGTTTTTATGGCTAAATCATACTCCATTGTATGGCTGTATCACAATGGTTTATCAATTCATCAGTTGATGAACGTTTGAATTGTTTCTACCTTTTGGCTGTTATGAATGAATGCCGCTGTGAACATGTGTGTACATGCATTTGTTTGAGTGCCTGTTTTCTGTTCTTTGGGTATAATACCTACGAGTAGATCTGCTGGGTTATGTGGTAATTCTGTGCTTAATGAGGGTTCCAGTTTCCCCGTATCCTCACCAACATTTGTTTTTCCTTTTTTTTTTTTTTTTTTAATGTAGCCTTCCTAGTGAGTATGATGTAGCATCTCATTGTGGTTTTGATTAACATTTCCCTGACTACTGATGCTTTTGAGCAGCTTTTCATGTGCTTGTTGGCAATTTACAGTTCTTTGGCTGTTTAAGTTCTTTGCTCATTTTTAAATTGGGGTTGTCTTTTTGTTGATGAGTTGTAAGTTTTTTTAATGTGTATATTCTGGATAGTGGACCCATATTTAGACTGCTTTATTTATTTATTTATTTGAGATGGTATCTCACTCTGTTGCTAAGGCTGGAGTGCAGTCGTGTGATCACAGTTCACTGCATTCTTGAATTCCTGGGCTGGGCTAAAGGGTTCTCTTGCCTCAGCCTCCCTAGTAGCTGGGAACCAGGCACACTGCCATACCTAGCTTTTGTTTTTGTTTTTGTTTTTGGTAGAGATGGGGGATCTCACTGTGTTGCCCAGGTTGGTCCCGAACTCCTGGGCTCAAGGGATCCTCCCACCTCAGTCTCCCACAGTGTTAGGATCACAGGTGTGAGCTACTATGCCCAGACCATTTTTAATTTTAAAAGGGAGCTAAATTGGCTAGGCGCAGTGGCTCACACCTGTAATTCCAGCACTTTGGGAAGCCAAGGCGGGTGGATTACCTGATCTCAGGAGTTTATAACCAGCTTTGGCAACACGGTGAAACCCTGTCTCTACTAAAATACAAAAATTCAGCCAGGTGTGGCGGCATGCGCCTGTAGTCCCATCTACTTGGGAGGCTGAGGCAGGAGAATGGCTTGAATCACAACCAAAGAGGTTGCAGTGAACTGGGATCGTGCCACTGCACTGCAGCCTGGGCGACAGAGCTAAAGTCCATCTAAAAAAAAAAAAAAAAAAAAGGGAGGGGGGGTCTAAATTATATAAAGATTTGTAAAGAGAAAGTATGTATTTACGTCTCTATAGGCATTTTAACTTTTTCCAAAGTACAGTTCTTTTCCCTGCTCTTCCCACCTTTCCATCCCACTTCTCTGAGGCGATCAACATGAATAATTGGGTGTCTCCTCTACCTATGTCCTTATACACTTAAGTACATGTATAAATGTGCACCACCCCCACTTACCACCACCACAACAAAAAGAAACAAACCAAACACACACACAAAACCAACACCAAAAGTAAAATGTTAGTTCTTTACTATATAACTTGCCTTTTTTCCTTAACAGCAGGCCACAGACATTTTTTCAAGTTAGTATATGCTTTTAAATAGCTGAACATATTACAAAATGTAATGAAACATAATTTATTTAATACATAAATAACCATAATTTATTTTCCTATTGATGATCATTCAGAAAAAAATTAGTGCTTTGCTGGTTCATACAGTACTGGTGCTTTTTATTTCTTTTGTCTGAATTCCTAAAAGAGAAATTACTGGGTAGAATAATATGCACATTTTTTATATGCCAGATCATCCAGAAAAGGTTGTAGCAATTCATATTCCCAGCATCAATGACTAAGAAGGCTGGGTCAAATTAGATGTGTGAAAAGCAAATCCTCTTTTCATTTATCCCTTGATGGTTTGCATTTTCTCTTATGAAGAGAAATCTCCTGTTGGATTATTTATCAGGGTTTTTTTTTTGAGATAGAGTCTTGCTCTGTCGCCCAGGCTGGAGTGCAGTGGTGCCATCTCGGCTCACTGCAAGCTCCGCCTCCCGGGTTCACATCATTCTCCTGCCTCAGCCTCCCGAGTAGCTGGGACTACAGGCGCCCGCCACCACGCCCAGCTAATTTTTTTGTATTTTTAGTAGAGACGGGGTTTCACCGTGTTAGCCAGGATGGTCTCCATCTCCTGACCTCATGATCCACCCGCCTCAGCCTCCCAAAGTGCTGGGATTATAGGTGTGAGCCACTGCTGCTGGCCTTATTTATCAGTTTGTAGAAGATCTTTTATTTTGGTGAAATTCACTTTCTGCTTGTCATATATGATGCAATATTTTCTTTTTCCTTATCTTTGGCATAATTTATAACTTTTTTTTAACTTTACAGAATTTTGTATGTGATCAAACAAGTCACTCTTTTCATTATTGCATCTGGGTCTTCCGTGTGGTCTAAAAAGTCCTGCTTTGTCAAGGTTAGGCAACTAACTATTCAATCAGATTTTTGTTTCGTTTTGTGTTGTTTGAGACGGAGTCTCACTCTGTTGCCAGGCTGGAGTGCGGTGGTGCGATCTTGGTTCACTGCAACCTCTGACTCCCTGGTTCAAGCGATTCTCCTGCTTCAGCCTCCCAAGTAGGTGGGATAACAGGCATGTGCCACCATGCCCAGCTAATTTTTGTATTTTTAGTAGAGACAGGGTGTCACCATGTTGGCCAGGATGGTCTCGATCTCCTGAACATGTGATCCACCTGCCTCAGCCTCCCAAAGTGCTGGGATTACAGGCGTGAGCCACTGTGCCAGGCCAATCAGATGTTTTTCTCATACTTTTCTAGTATGATTTCTTCCATGCACATATTTAATATTAAATGTATTTTCAATTAAAGGTAAGAGCATCTGACATTTTTTCAAAATGGATAGTAAGTTATGCAAAAGCCCCTTGCTAGGTAAACTAGTCTTTTTCCATTTAAATTGAAATAAAAATAATATGCAATGAGCACTGTATATGTGCCAGGCACTTTTCTAAGCATCTTAACATGTATTAATTTATTTAATCTTCACAACAACTCCATAGCATAGGAGAAATGCCACTACACCATATAGAAGTTTAGTTTAGTTTTGTTTTTTACATAGTTGTATATGTTTCTAGGTCACTCACTAGTAAAGCAGAAAGAGGAAAAATGTGAAAATGAAATCCAATATGTGTGCAAGGGTGCTCACTCACCCACCTGCCCACCCTCACACACTCCCCCTCCTCCCAGCACATTTCCCTTCAGCTGCTTCTCTTCTCTCTCCTCTGAGCACTACACTCCTCCATCCGGGATGCCTCCTCAGCATTCTGCCCTTGCATTGCAGCTTGTCTTCTTAGATGCAGTGTGGCCAAAAGCACTCTTGCTTTCCCCACCAACTTGCCTGGCTGCCCAGTCTTCTTCCATCTTAAACCCAGCAAGTGTCATTGGTGCTTCTTCCTTCCCACGGCTTGCAGCTGGTCTGCCCACAGGTCCTGCTGGCTGTACATCAGAAGCAAATCCTGACTACCCACTTCTCTGCACCACCACAGCCACCCTCTTCTCTTGCCTGCACCCCTACTATGGCCCTGTGCATTCATTTCCTGCCTTCCTCTTTTATCTCTCCCAGTCCAATTGAAACTGCTTTTGCAAAAATTAACAGTGAAAACGATTAGCGTGAAAGAGATCTGACCTAACCAACTCCATCTTGCTTCTAACCTCTAAGCTGTCCTTGCTCATTCCCAGGAATTGGCTGAACTAATTTTGGGAGGAACTTAGTTTATAATTTAACTTTGTAACAGCCCTTTATAGTTTAACTTTGAAAAAAAGATGATAACAGCTCTTTCCCAAAACAAAACCCTTTCTTGCCTAGGGACCAGTCTGCCTTTGTAGGACTAACAAATTAGCTACAAGATTAGAAATTATGGTTTAGGAGCCATGCAGCTGGAGGCTGCAAGATTCTGATCCTCCCCAAATTGCTCCTGGGGATAATAACATCACTGTTGTAAAATCTGAGATCAGTGCTTGGTAATCTGGCTCAACCAGTTCTGTTGTGATGCCCTACCTTGTTTTAACCTGACTGACTCTGTCTTAGCTGAGAGAGCCGGACAGACTTCATTTTGGTTCCTTCACTTGCAGCCCCCCTTAATCCCCTCCCTTAAGGACATAACTAGTGCAGGCTGACTCCAAGCACATCCAGGAATGCACTTGCTGATAAGATACTGAGGCAAGCTGTACCAGCAGCTCCTAGGAACGTGCTCAGTTGATGGCACCCAAAGCCCCTGCATTGATCACTTTGTGATAGTTTAAACCCATGCACCTGGAACTGTTTATTTTCCTGTAACTGTTTCTGTAACCATTTATCTTTTAACTTTTTGCCTGTTCTGCTTCTGTAAAAATTGCTTCAGCTAGACTCCCCCTCCCCTATTTAGACCAAGGTATAAAAAGAAATCTAGCCCCTTCTTCAGGGCCGAGAGAATTTTGAGCTCTAGCCGTCTCTCCGTCGCTGGCAATAAAGGACTCCTGAATTAGTCTCAGTGTGTGGTGTTTTCTACAACTCGCTGGGTTACAACACTGTGATCCTACACTGGAACAGAAGACAACAAGAAAAACCCACTTTAACCCCCTATGGTTTCTCTCTCTTTTTTTTTTTTTTCAAAGGCAGAATCTCGCTCTGTCATCCAGGCTGGAGTGCAGTGGCACAATCTCGGCTCACTGCAACCTCTGCCTCCTGAGTTCAATTGATTTTCCCGCCTCAGCCTCCCGAGTAGCTGGGACTACAGGCATGCACCACCATGCCTGGCTAATTTTTTTGAAGTTTTGGTAGAGATGGGCTTTTGCCATGTTGGTCAGGCTGGTCTCGAACTCCTGATTTCAAATGATCTGCCCCCTTCGGCCTCCCAAAGTGCTGGGATTACAGTTGTGAGCTACTGTAATAGCTCACAATAGCCATTAGGCCCCTATGATTTCATTGTTGACCCAACCAAACAGCATTCCTCACTTCCTAACCCCGTACCCACCAAATTATCCTTAAAGACCCCAATTCTTATATTTTTGGGGAGAAAAAATACAAGAAAAAATACAAAAATTATTTTGACTTGAATAATAGTAAAACTCCAGCCAGCAATGTGTGAATTAAATACTTTCTCTGTTACAATTCCCCTGTCTTGATAAATTGGCTGTGTTTAGGCACAGGCAAGGAGAACTCGTTGAGCAGTGACACATTTTCCACATGGCAGACAGAGTGGCCTTCGTAAAATGTCAATCATTGGCCAGGCGTGATCACTCACAACTGTAAGCTCAGCACTTTGGGAGGGCAAGGACTTGAGCCCAGGAGTTTGACACCAGCCTGAGCAACATAGGGAGACCCCATCTCTACAAAAATTACAAAAATTTGCTAGTCATGGTGGCCCACAGCTGTAAGTCCCACTTATTCAAGAGGCTGACTTGGGGGGATCACTTGAGCCCAGAAGGCAGATGTTGCAGTGAGCCAAGATTGCTCCACTGCACTCCAGCCTGGGCGACAGAGTGAGACCCTGTCTCTATAAAAAATAATAAAAGGTTAATTACTTTGTGGACATGGAATGTTTCTGCTCAGAGCCTCTCAGGGCTCCTTATTGCCCTTGGAACACCAGTGCCTCGCCATGCTCTCCAGAGCCCTGTCTGGGCAGGTTGCTGTCCCCACCTCAGACTCACCTTGTCTCACCTGGCCACCTTCTCACTGCTCTTGCCACACTGGTCTTGTCCCCATCCCAGTGCTTTTGCTGCTCTTTGCTTTGAATGAGGGTCCCTCCTATAGCTGTGTTTCCTCATCATTCTAAGGGGAAGCCTTTGTTGACTACTCCAATAAATAATTCCTCCCTGCCCCCACCCAACAAGTCATTCTTTGTCCTTACTGGCTTGTATTGTTGTCACAGTAACCTTATATCTGAGATTACCTTATTTATTCATTGTTTACCTGTTCCCCTCCAGAATGAACCCCTGGCAGCTGGACTGTATCTGTCCTGTTTGGACTCTATAAGGATTTGCTAAATGCATGAGTTCCCTCAGTGGCCCTGGGAGGCAGGCACTGTTGTCATCCCCACTTCACAGGTGCAGAGACTGAGGCTTAGAGAGATGGAGTCACTAGGCCAAGGCCATGCAGATGGTGTGGGACTTGATCCAGCTCCCTCTGGCTCAGAACCCCATGCTCTTCCTATTGGTCCTCTCCTTGCCTGGTTTACCTGCTATAGATCTTCCAGCACTTCACAAGCCCTGAAGGGAAGGCTGTGTTTCTGAGCCCCAGTTTCCACAACACATTAATTTTCTCTGCATCATTTCCTTGTTCTAAAACTGGCACTAGGAGTCCATATAAATTCCTCTGTCTAAAATATCAAGCTTTCCTGTAATTTCTCATTAGTACCACTTCTCCTTTCTCTAGAAACCCTTGCTTTATCTATTCCCTACCCAGGAATAATTATTTTTTTGGTTCAACAGGAAGGCAAGATGACTTCAAAGATCTGCTGGTGCACCTGGATTCTGGTTTTCTTACTATTCAGCTTCATGACCTTGAGCAAACTTTACTCAGTTTGGCTGTGCCTCAGTTTAGTCATCTGGAAAGGAAGGGGATAGAACTATAACTAAATATAATTCTAGATCATTTTAAGTATCATCTGTGCACTCATGCAATACGTGCCTGAAACATGGAGGCGAGAGTACAAAAGGCATGGTGCTTGCCTGTCGACATGAGGCTCCTACAACCCAGGGAAGGCCTGGTGGTCCAGGATCCAGTGCTGCTTCCTATCGGGGGAAACCAGCCCCCGATAATTCAACATAGGTTCTTTTCTATTTTCCCTAAGTGTCGGCGGCCTGAGAAATAAAAGGAAAGAGTACAAAAAGAGAGAAATTTTAAAGCTGGGTGTCCAGGGGAGACATCACATGTTGGCAGGTTCTGTGATGCCCCCTGAGACGCAAAACCAGCAAGTTTTTATTAGTGATTTTCAAAGGGGAGGGAGTGTAAGAATAGGGTGTGGGTCACAGAGATCACATGCTTCACAAGATAACAAAATATCACAAGGCAAATGGGCAGGGCAAGGTCACAAGGCAAAGGTGAAATTGGCATTACTGATGAGGTTCCCTGTCTTGCTGTGCACACACTGTCATTGATAAACATTTTAACAGGGTTCAAGAGCAGAGAACTGGTCTGACTAGAATTCGCTAGGCTGGAACTTCCTAATCCTTGCAAGCCTGGGGGTGCTGCAGGAGGCCAGGGTGTGTTTCATCCCTTATCTGCAACTGCATCATGTAGGCATTTCTAGGGCAGCCATTTTAGAGGCCTCCCCTGGGAATGCATTCTTTTCCCAGGGCTGTTAATTATTAATATTCCTTACTGGGCAAAGAAGTCAGTGGTATTTCTCTTACTCGTTTTCAGTAATAAGAGAAATATGGCTCTGTCCTGCCTGGCCCACAGGCAGTCAGACTTTAAGGTTATCTCCCTTGTTCCCTGAAAATCGCTGTTATCCTGTTCTTAAGGTGCCCAGATTTCATACTGTTTAAACACACATGCTTTATGAACAATTTGTGCAGTAAACGCAATCATCACAGAATCCTGAGGCGACATACATCCTCAGTTTATGAAGATGACAGGATTAAGAGATTAAAGTAAAGACAGGCATAGGAAAACACAAGAATATTGATTGGGGAAGTGATAAATGTCCATGAAATCTTCACAATTTATGTTCAGAGACTGCAGTAGAGAGAGGTGTAAGAAATTACAAAAGTATTAATTTGGGGAACTAATACATGTCCATGAAATCTTCACAATTTATGTTCTTCTGCCCAATCTTCACAATTTATGTTCTTCTGCCATGGCTTCAGCTGGTCCCTCCATTCAGGGTCCCTGACTTCTCAAAACAGCTCCCCATGTGCCCATCTCACCCACTGCTTGGCACCAGCAGCAATCACCACTCCACTTCTCTCAAGAGGTAAGAAGAAATTCTTAGAATCATTAAGACAAATTGATGTATTTTTGACAAATTAATTTTGATTTAAAAACAACTTATACCAGAGAGTATTTTTATTTTCATTTATTTCCTTTAGAGACAAAGCCTCACTATGTTGCCCAGGCTGGTCTCAAACTGCTAGACTCAGGTGATACTCCCTAGTAGTTGGGACTACAGGAGAGTGCACCACACCTGGCTCCCAGTAGAGGGTCTCTTTAGAGGAATGGAGTGTTGACTGGGCGCAGTGGCTCATGCCCGTAATCCTAGCACTTTGGGAGGCCGAGGCAGGTGGATCACTTGAAGCCAGGAGTTTGAGACCAGCCTGGCCAACATGGAGAAAGCCTGTCTCTACAAAAAATACAAAAATTAGCTGGACATGGTGGGGTGCACCTGTAGTCCCAGCTAGTTAGGAGGCTGAGGCAGAGAATTGCTTGAAGCTGGGAGGTGGAGGTTGCAGTGAGCTGAGATTAGGCCACTGCACTCCAGTCTGGGCAACAGAGCAAGACTCCATCTTGAAGAAGAAGAAGAAGAGAAGAAGAAGAAGGAGAAGGAGAAGGAGAAGAAGGAGAAGAAGAAGAAGAAGAAGAAGGAGAAGAAGAAGAAGAAGAAGAAGAAGAAGAAGAAGAAGAAGAAGAAGAAGAAGAAGAAGAAGAAGAAGAAGAAGAAGAAGAGGAGGAGGAGGAGGAGGAGGAGGAGGAGGAGGAGGAGGAGGAGGAGGAGGAGAAGAAGAAGAAGAAGAAGAAGAAGAAGAAGAAGAAGAAAAAGAAAGAAGAAAGAAGGAGGAGGAGGAGAAGGAGAAGGAGAAGAAGGAGAAGAAGGAAAGAAGAAGAAGAAGAAGACAACAACAACAAAAAACACATAAGCATGAGCATGTCAGTAATTCTGAAACAGTTGGGAATTACTGTCACAAATATTGATGATGAAGGGGAAGAAAGAAAAGCCTGGGGAGATGTAGAAATGAACTATTCATCAATGACATTATGATTTGGAGAAACATCGGTACTTTACTGAGTGTCTGCTCCAGCATCCGAAAGTCGTCACAGCTCTTGCTCTATGTGGATGAATTATTTTGTCATCACACTGACTTAAATTCATCTTTGTCTGGTGTGCATGTTAGGAACTCTTTCAGTTCCATGTAACTTTCACCAACTTGAGTTGAAAAAATCAGTCAAAAGACAACACTGCAGCTCTGTGGGTCGGGCCTGAATCCAGGCCCCAGAGCAGGCCTTGTCCAGCTGAGTATAGTGGACTTTGGGTGAGAGGCGGAGGAAGCACTTGGAGTCCTGAGCAGAACCAGGGATGAGGAAGGCCACCCCTGTGCCAGTACAGACTCAGAAGTGGGGATCAGTGCCCAGAGAGGGGCTGTGTAAGTAACCCAGCCTTGTAGACTTGCTCTACTGTTGGCTGCCTGTTTTGGCTTCTGAAAGGTTTTTCTTTGTGAGATGTACACTTATGAATCATGCACTGCCTATAGTAGTTCGGAGTTTTGTTTCCAATTTCATTCATTTTACTCCTTAAAAATATCTTTTTATCACGGAAAATTTCAAAGGTACAAAAGTAGTAAAAACAATGGAATGAATCCATCACCCACCCTCCATAAGTAATAAATAAATGGCCAGTCTTGTTTTGTCTGTACTTCCATCTACTCCTCCACCCACCTTCTGCCCCACCATCTGTCTGGTTTTTTTGTTTGCTTGTTTTGTTTTTTGAAGCAAATATGTACTTTTTTTTTTTTTTTTTTTTTTTTGAGATGGAGTCTTGCTGTGTCATCCAGGCTGGAGTGCAGTTGCAGGATCTTGGCTCAATGCAAGCTCTGCCTCCCGGGTTCCTGCCATTCTCCTGTCTCAGCCTCCCAAGTAGCTGCGACTACAGGCACTCGCCACCATGCCCGGCTAATTTTTTTGTATTTTTAGTAGAGATGGGGTTTGACCATGTTAGCCAGGATGGTCTCGATCTCCTGACCTCATGATCCACCTGCCTCAGCCTCCCGAAGGGCTGGTATTACAGGTGTGAGCACCACGCCTGGCCCATGTATAGAGTTTTTAGGGTAAACAAACTGAATGATTTATAGAAACAAACCAGAATGCTGCTGGAAAAAGGCACAGCCAAATAAAGGGTTGCCAATTTCAAATGTCCTTGGTCATCTCACCCATTCCCCTAAAGCCATTTTGGTTCTTCCCCATGCCCTTATCATCCTATGCCTCACCTGCCGCTTCACAGAAAAACTAGAGTCCGTCACAGGTATGTCATTTAGGAAGGGTCAGCAAACTACCAGGGAGGGCTCCAATCAGATATCCGAGAAGTGGCCGGGCATGGTGGCTCACACCTGTAATCCCAGCACTTTGGGAGGCCGAGGCAGGTGGATCATCTGAGGTACAGCCTCAACTTCCCTTGCTCAAGCAATCTTCCCACCTCAGCCTCCCAAGTAGCTGGGACTACAGGTGCATGCCACCACACCTGGCTTTTTTTTTTTTTTTTTTTTTGAGATGGGGTCTCAGTATATTGCTGAAACTGGTCTCAGACTCCTGGACTCAAGCGATCTTCCTGCCTCAGCCTCCCAAAGTGCTAGGATTATAGGCATGAGCCACCGTGCCTGGCCAGTCATAGATCTTTTAAGCCCTTTTTATTGTTATCCTCTCCAACTCTCTCTCTCTCTCTTTTTTGCTTTACAAATTTTTAGGGATTTTTATTTATTTCTTAAATTGACAGATAAAATTGTATGTGTTTATCAGGCACATGATATACATATGTATCACCTCACATAGTTAACATTTTGTGGTGACAGTACTTATCCATTCTTGTATTTTTTTTTTTTCCAAGAATAAGCTTTGCAATTTATTTGTTGAAGAAAAGCAGCTATTTTTATGTGGAGTTTCACACAATCTGGATTTTCCTAAACTGTATCTCTTTGGTGTGGTTTAACACAGGGGTCCTCAATCCCCAGGCCACTGACCAGGACCAGTCAATGCCCTTTTAGGAAGGGGCTGCACAGCAGGAGGTGAGCAGCAGGCAAGAACTATCAGCTGAGCTCTGCCTCCTGTCAGATCAGGGTGGCCTTAGATTCTTATAAAAGCACAAACTGTTGTGAACTGCACATACGAGAGATCTAGGTTGCATGCTCCTTATGAGAATCTAATGCCTGATAGTCTGAGGTGGAACAATTTCATCCTGAAACCATCCCCTCCCACCCACCCCTTTCTCCCCATCTGTGGAAAAATTGTCTTCCATAAAACCAGTCCCTGGTGCCGAAAAGGTTGGGGACCACTGATTTACTAGTTTCCTCTGTCCTCTGCATTTTTTGTCATTTGGCAGTTGGATTCAGAGGCTTGATCAGATTCGGGTTTGATTTTAATGGCAAGACTACTTCATGGTTTGTAGTGCGTTCTTTCATCAGGAGGCACATGCGTACCTGCTTGCCTCTTCTTTTGAGATAGGTTAGTATGACAGTCAGTTATTAATAGTAGAGTCTAAAGGGCAGCCGGGGAAAAGAAAGAGAAAGGGAAGAGACAAAGAAACCAAAATAAACAAAAAGTTACATAGAAAGGTAGAGACATGTAAATGATGACTTAGAGACCAGACGGGGATTTGTACAGAGATTACCAGGAGCACAGAGACAGAGAGGCACAGAGAGGTACAAGCAGAAACTGATGGACAGATGGCTGATATTGCCAGAGCCAAGTAAGACAGAGGATGAGATCTATTCCATCTGCTGACACGGGTGCAGGGCAAGAAGCAAAACTGCAGTGCATGGGTGGAGACACAGGAGGGAGAAACAGAGGCACCGAGTGTGGACAGGTGGCTCAAGAAGCTGGGCTGTTCGGCAAGTGCGGCAGAACACTGGGGGCAATCCATGAGTTGTGGTGTGTGTTGGTGATAATGTGAGGGGGACTGAGTTTGCATGAAAGATGATGAGAAAGCTAGTGGGAAGGGAAAGGAAGAAGACACAGGAGATAACTGCAGCATAAGTTTCCTGAGCGATGGAGGAGTTTGGAGCCTGGGAGCACAGGTCAGGAGCAGCCTGGGCAGAGAGGAGAAACCACTTCCTCCCACCCCGGCCCCAATACACATTGAGAGGAAGAGGGAGGGAGAGGGGATGGAGGGAGGGGCAAGACAGTAAGGCACCCCCTCGTTGTGCAGACTCTGTGAACTGGTCACCTGAAGTCCATTCCCAACTGTACCACAGGGGCTAAAAAAACAAAAATCCTCCCCTTCAAGGAACCCCTTGCAGGTATGGGTAGCCAAGTGACTAAGATTTGGGGAAAGAACCAGAGGCTTCACTTCCTAAAAAAAAAAAAAAAAAAAAAGCAAAGACTTTTGGATTTCCTTATTTCCACCTAGAAGAAAGATGCCATGCCTGGAGGTTCAGCAGCCATCCTGCAACCACAAGGATGGGGCCACATGCTAAAGATGTCGGAGCAGGAAGACTGAAGGAGTCTATGTCTCTGGTGACCTCCCTCAGCCCAGGTCTTGATTGCCCCCTCCACAGACTTCTCGAAATTCTTTCTTTCTCTCTCTCTCTCTCTCTCTTTTTCTTTTGGACTGCAGGAACACTACCACACCCAACTGATTCTTAAATTTTTGTGTAGAGACAGGGTCTCTCTATGTTGCATTGACCGGTCTCAAATGCCTGGTCTTACAAAGTGCTGGGATTACAGGCGTGAGCCTGTTATTTTTTGAGACTTGTATTTTAAAGATGGACACGGAATGTTTGCAGTTGAAATAAGTTTCTGGGACGTGCTGCAAAATCATTTTGGAAGGAAAGAAAGCTGAGGGGGTGAAAATAAAACTAGATTGGTATGAATTGACAATTGTTGGCAGTGAATTTGTTATATTTGTTCATTTTTTATTTTAAAAACTTTCTTCTGGAAAATGTCAAACATATACAAAACAAACACAGTGTTATGATAAACCCTCATATATCCAACTGCCAACTTCAATAACTATCAGCATCTTGGCATTGGTTTCATCTGTACCTCTCCCTACTCCCCATTCAATTATTATAATTATTTTAGAAAGTTTTAGGTAAAATGTACCTATGTTGAAATGTATGTATCTTAACTGTACAACTTAAAAAATGAACACACCCCTATAAAGATAGAATATTTCCATCACCCCAGAAGATAAATCACATTCTATCAAGATTTCCTTCACCTTGGAAGTTTCCCTAATGTCCTTTCCTTTTGAACATCCCTTAAAGAAGCCACCACTAGGCCAGGCGCGGTGGCTCACTCCTGTAATCCCAGCGCTTTGGGAGGCCGAGGCGGGTGGATCACCTGAGGTTGGGAGTTCAAGACCAGCCTGACCAACATGGAGAAACCCCGTCTCTACTAAAAATACAAAATTAGCCAGGCATGGTGGCGCATGCCTGTAATCCCAGCTACTCGGGAGGCTGAGGCAGGAGAATTGCTTGAACCCAGGAGGCGGAGGTTGTGGTGAGCTGAGATCGTGCCATTGCACTCCAGCCTGGGCAAAAAGAGCGAACCTCCATCTCAAAAAAAAAAAAAAAAAAAAAAAAAAAAGAAGCCGCCACTACCCCATCTCTCTTTATCTCTTAACATATATTAATCTTTCTAGAACTTCAAAAAATGGAGTAATATAGTATATACTCTTTCACATAGACTTGTTATGATTTTCTAGAACTTTACACTAATGGAAAAAAATAGTATGTACATCTTTTACTGTGAGTTTCATCCATCTTGTGTGCATCAGTAGTTTGTTCCTTTTTATTGCTGAGTAGTATTTCATTTTGTAAATATACCACACGCTGTTTATTCATTAACCTGTTGATGGACATTGGACTGTTTCCAGTTTTTGGCTATTATAAATAAAGCTGTGATAAACATTCTTATACAAGTCTTTTTGTAACCTATTTTTCTTAGTTAAGTAACTAGGAATGGAATTTCTTAGTCAGAGGGTAGTAGCATGTTTATCTTTATTATAAATGGCTAAATGGTTTTTCAAAGACTTTGAACCATTTTGCATTGCCAAGAATGTATAAGAGTTCCAGTTGCTCCAAATCCTTACCGACATTTGGCGTTGTTTGTCTTAACTTTTTGTTTGTTTGTTTTTTGTTTTTTGAGACAGGGTCTCACTCAGTCATGAGGGCTGGAGTGCAGTGGGGTGATCTTGGCTCACTGCAACCTCTGCCTCCCAGGCTGAAGCTATCCTCCCACCTCAGCCTCCTGAGTAGCTGGGACTATAGGAATGCACCACCATGCCCAGCTAAATTGTCATTCTTAAATTTTAACCATTTTAGTAAGTATGGAGTAGTATGTCATTGTGATTTCAATACTCATTCACCTGATAACCAATGATATTGGGCAATTTTCATGTGTTTATTGGCCATTTGTCTGACTTCCTCTGTGAAGTCTTATTCTTTTGCACATTTTTAAAAAATTGTGTTGCTTTCATGATCTAATTGTAGGTGTTCATTATATATTCTTCATAAAAGTCTGTAGTTTGACTACCCATTTTCTTAATGGTGTCTTTAGATGAGGAGAAGTTTTTGTTTTGCTGAAATCTAATTTATTACTTTTTTCTCTTATGGTTATTACTTGTCTATCCCCAGATCATAAAATATTCTCCTAGATTTTCTTCTAAAAGCCTGAGTGTTTAAGTGTTTATATTTAGATTTATGGGCCATCTCAAATTAATTTTTGTATGGTATGATTTATGGGAGCCCAGGACAATTATTAAAAAGACCTACCTTTCCCTGTTGAATTTCTCTAGCACCTTTGTCAATAATCAACTGACCATTTAACTGCAAATTTATTTCTGGATATCCCATTCTGTCGTCTTGATCTATTTGTCTATCCTTATGTACACACCACAATATCTTAATTACTATAACTTCGTGGTAAACCTTGAAGTCAGGTAATATAAGTTCCCAGCTGACTTTATTCCACTTTTTCAAGATTGTTTTAGGTATTCTAGATCTTTTGCATATCCATATGTATTTTAGAATCATCTTGTCAATTTCTAAGAAAAACCTATCGACATTGAGTTGAAACTGTAGATCAATTTGGGGAGGCAGCTTAATAATATTGAATCTTTCAATCTGTGAATACAATATATATTTCCATTTATTTAGGCCTTCTTTAACTTATCTCAATGGTATTTTGTTATTTTCAATGTACAGGGCTTGCATATCTTTTATTGAATGTATTCAAACTTTTTCTTATATTATGATAAATGAGATTATTTTTAAAATTCCACTTTCCCAGTTTTTTCTTTCTTTTTTTGTAGATATGCCTTAAAAGTCAACACTTTTGCAGTGTTTTCTACTATTATATAGACATCCTATTGATTTTTGTACATTGAGTTAAACTGATATATTAGTTGATAGGAGGAACCTAGTTTAACTGCTGTATTTGATCTAGAAGGTTTTTGTTGTTGATTCTTTAGGATTTTCTATGCCAATGATCATAACATTTTCAAATAGGGATGTATTTATTGCTTCCTTTTCAACTCTCTTTCTTTTTCTTTCTTTCTTTCTTTTCTTTCTTTTCTCTCTTTCTCTTTTTATTTTTTTCTTCCTCCCTCCCTCCCTCCCTTCCTCTTTCTTCCTTTTCTTTCTTTCTTTTCTTATCTTTCTTCTTTCTTTTCTTTCTCCCTTCCTCCCTTTCTTTCTTTCTTCTTTCTTTCTCTTTCTTTCTTTTTATTTTTATTGTTTTCCTCCCTCCCTCCCGTCCCCTTCCTTCCTTCTTCTTTTCTTTTTTCTTTCTTTCCTTCCTTCCTTTCTTCCTTCCTTCTTTTTCTTTTTCCCTCCCTCCCTTCCTTTCTTTGTTATTTTCCTTCCTGCCTGCCTTCCTGCCTTCTTGCCTTCCTGCCTTCCTTCCTTCCTCTTTCTTTTTCTTTCTTTTTTCTTTCTCGCTCTCTTTCTTTCAACCTTTCTTTCTTTTCTTTCTTTCTTTTTCTTTTTCCTGTTGAACTATCCAGGATGCCCAGTACAGTAGAAGCAGTAAGAATAGAGAACATTGCCTTCTTTCCAATATTAGGGGAAAATGTTTAGCAATCAGTAGGAATTATCAGTGGTAGTTTTTTCTTTGTAGGTGCCTGCAATTAAACAAGTTCTCTTTTGTTCCTAGTTTGCTGAGAGTGAAAAACATTTTTTTCATCATTAATGGGTATTCAATATTGTCAAATGCCTTTTCTGTATCAATTGATATATTATTTTTTCCCTTTATTACCTTAATATAGTGAGTTACAGATGTTGGAATTATCTGACAAAGACTTAAAGCAGGTACTA
This sequence comes from Theropithecus gelada, assembly GCF_003255815.1. Lineage (NCBI taxonomy): Eukaryota > Metazoa > Chordata > Mammalia > Primates > Cercopithecidae > Theropithecus > Theropithecus gelada. The sequence continues at coordinate 27,966,881 of NC_037686.1, read as the reverse complement.
TACAAATGCTTCAAGAGGCTCATGCACATTCTTGATATGAGTGGAAAGATAGAAAGCATCAGCAAAGAAAGAGAAGATATAAGAAAGAAATAAAAGGACATTTCAGACCAGAAAAATGAAATAACTGAAGTAAAAAACTTGTTGGATGGACTTAAGAGTGGAATAGAGATGATTGAGGAGCTGGCAAACTTGAGACAGGATCAACAGAAATCATCCAGTCTGAACGACAGAGAGAATAAAGTAAAAAACGATGTACATACCTTTAGGGACCTGTAGGAAAAAATCAAAAGGTGAATATTCATGCCATCAGAGTAACAGAAATGGAGGAGAAAGATTGTTTGTTCTCAGAAAATATTTGGAGAGGCTGGGTGCAGTGGCTCACACCTGTAATCCCAGCATTTTAGGAGGCCAAGGTGAGTGGATCACCTGAGGTCAGGAGTTCAAGACCAGCCTGGCCAAAATGGTGAAATCCCATCTCTACTAAAAATACAAAATTATCTTGGCATGGTGGTGCATGCCTGTAGTCCCAGCTACTTGGGAGGGTGAGGCAGAATTGCTTGAACCTGGGAGGTGAAGGTTGCAGTGAGCCGAGATTGCACCAGTGCACTCCAGCCTGGGCAACAGAGCAAGACTCCATCTTAAAATAGTAATATAATAATAATAATTTCCAGAGTTTGGTGAAAGACAAAACCTACAGATTCAAGAATCTTAGCGAGCTCCAAGAGGATAAACAAAAGAAATTTGTGCCCAGAAACATCATAATCAAATTACTAGAAACTACAGACAAAGAACAATTTTGAAGGCAGCCCGAGGAAACCTATGCATTACTTGTAAGGGGGATGAAGATTTAAATGACTGCACATTTCTTATCAGAAACCATGGAGGCAAGAAAGAAGGGACACGACATTTTTAAAGTGCTAAAAGAAAAGAACTGTCAATGCAGAATTCTATATCCAGTGAAAATATATTTTGTGAATGAAGATGACATAGAGACAATCTCAGATAAAAGAAAATTATTTTTGATGAATGTATCATGTGCAGTTAGTTGCCAGTAAACCTGTTCAATTACTAAAGGAAGTTTTTCAGATAGAAAGGAATGATACCAGAAAGAAACTTAGAATATCAGGAATGAAGGAAGAGTAACAAATGACAAAATTCTGGTAATATAATAACTATTCTTCTCCTGAGATGTTTAAAGTATATTTGACAGTTGAAAGCAAAAATTATAGCATTATCTTATGAGATTTTAATGCACATAGATGTAATATGTAGATACCATAACATAAAAGGGGAGGGTGAATGAGTTAACATAGTGGTAAGATTTCTACCTTCCAGTTGGAGTGGTAAAATACTGATTCCGGATAGATTGTGATACTGTTCTGTATACTGTAATCCCTAGAGAAGGCATTTAAAAACCTATACAAAGAGATATAGTCAAAATCACAGTAGAAAATTAAAATGAAATACTAAAAAATGTTCATTCACATAACTAAAAATATGTTGGAAAGGGAAATTTGAGGGATAAAAAGCAAAAGGAACAAACAGGAAACAAATAACATGATAGACCTAATTCCTGTTATTGGTAAATTCTGTTTTGTATCTTTTCTTCTTGATTAATCTTGTGTGAAACTTCAATTTTATTAATCTTTTAAAAGACTTGCTTTTTGCTTTGTTAATTTTCTATAGTTCTTCTATTTTCAATTTTATCGATTTCTACATGGATCTTTATTATTTCTTTCCTTCTACTTACTTTGTGTTTAGTTTGCTCTACTTTTCCTAGGTTTTTAAAGTGGAATTTGGCTCATTGATTTTAAGACTGTCTTCCTTTCTAATATAATTTTTAAAGCTGAAAATTGACCTTTAAACACTGCTATAGCTGCAGCACCTAAACTTTAGTCTGCTACTTTTTATTATCATTCAGTTTGAAATATTTTCTAACCCAGATATCTTATTTGACCCATATATTACTCAGAAGTGTGTAGTTTAATTTCTAAATATCTGTGGCTTTTCTAGATATATTTATTGATTTCTATTTTAATTCCATTATGGTTAGAAAACATACACTGTAAGATTTCAGTCTTTTGAAGTCTACTGAGAGATATTTTATGGCCAATTTTGGTTTCTTTTAGTGAATGTACCATGTGCAGTTGGAAAGAATGTATATTCTGCTATCATCGGGTATAGTGTTCTATAAATGTCAATTAGGTTTAGATGGCCTATAGCAGAGTTTAGCAAACTCTTCCCATGAAGGGCCAGATAATAGACATTTCCAGCTTTGTGAGCCATATGATCTCTTTTGCATCTCAATTCTGCAAAAGCTGCTATAAACAACCATAGACAATACATAAATGAATAGGTGTGGCTGTTTTCTAATTTTTTTTTTTTTTTTTTTTTTTGAGATGGAGTCTTGCTCTGTTGCCCAGGCTGGAGGGCAGTGGTGCAATCTTGGCTCACTGCAACCTCCGCCTCCTGGGTTCAAGCTATTCTCCTGCCTCAGCCTCCTGAGTAGCTGGGATTACAGATGCATGCCACCACACCCGGCTAATTTTTGTATTTTTAGTAGAGACAGTATTCCACCATGTTGTTCAGGCTGGTCTGGAACTCCTGACCTCGTGATCCACTTGCCTCGGCCTCCCAAAGTGCTGGGATTACAGGTGTGAGCCACCGCACCCAGCCTAAAATTTTATTTTTGAGGTTTGTCTCATGGACCATAATTCAACAATCCCTGATCTATAGTGTTTTTTAAAAGATACTGTATATATTTACTGTTTTTTTTTTTTTTTTTTGGTCTAGTTATTCTATCACTTTTCAAAAGCAGGGTATCAAAATCGTTCATTATGAGTATGGATTTGTTTATTTCTCTCTTTAGTTCTGCTTGTTATTTTTAAACTCTGATTTTAGATGCAGAACATATATAATTGTTATGTTTCCCTGATGTATCGACTCATTCATCATTTGACATTTCCCTCTTTGTCTCTAATTCTATTTTGTCTTAAAGTCTATTTTTTCAAATATTAATATAGTCACTTCAGATTTCTTTTATGAAAAACATGTAACACTATTCACAAAGATTAAGAATAAAAACTTGTATTTTAAAAATACCTAACATTAAATTTATCATATTCACCATTTTTAGCTTTATAGTTCAGTAGTGTTACTTTTTTTTGTTGTTTTTTTTTTTTTTTTAGACAGAGTCTCACTCTGTTGCCCAGGCTGGAGTGCAGTGGCCGAATCTCAGCTCACTGCAAGCTCCGCCTCCCGGGTTTACACCATTCTCCTGCCTCAGCCTCCCGAGTAGCTGGGACTACAGGCGCCCGCCACCTCGCCCGGCTAGTTTTTTGTATTTTTTAGTAGAGACAGGGTTTCACTGTGTTAGCCAGGATGGTCTCAATCTTCTGACCTCGTGATCCGCCTGTCTCGGCCTCCCAAAGTGCTGGGATTACAGGCTTGAGCCACCGCGCCCGGCCGGTAGTGTTAAGTTTTATTCACATTGTTGTCCAACAGTTCTCTAATACTTTTTCATCTTGCAAAAGTGAAACTCAACACCCGTTAAACACTAATTCCTCTTCTCCTCCCCCCAGCCCTTGGCAACCACCTTTCTACTTTCTGTTTCTATGATTTTTGACCACTTTAGATACTTCAAATGAGTGGAATCATACAGTATTTGTCCTTTAGTGATTGGCTTATTTCACTTAGCATAATGTTCTCAAGTTTCATCCATAGTGTAGTGACAACAGGGTTTTCTTTTTCTTTTTTCTTTTTTGAGATGGAGTCTCACTCTATCACCCATACTGGAGAGCAGTTGCTATTCTCCTGCCTCAGCTTCCTGAGTGGCTGGGACTACAGGTGCACACCAACCACCACGCCCAGCTAATTTTTTTTTTTAATTTTATTTTTATTTTTTGTGGAGATGAGGTTTTGCCATGTTGACCAGGCTGCTCTCAAACACCTGACCTCAGATCATCCACCTGCCTCGGCCTCCCAAAGTGCTGGGATTACAGGCATGAGTCACCGTGCCTGGCTGGATTTTTTACTTTTTAAAGGCTACGTAACATTCCACCATGTGTGTACCACATTTTCTTTAGCCATTCATCTGCTGATGGACATTTGGGTTGCTTCCACCTCTTGCATATTTTGAATAATGCTGCAATGGACAAATGGATGTGTAAATATCTCTTTGAGATCCTGCTTTGATGTTTTTTGGATACATACCCAGAAGTGGGGTTTGCTGGGTCATGTGGTAATTCTATTTTCAATTTTTGGAGGAACCTCTATACTGTTTCCCATAATGGCTGCAGCATTTTACATTCCCACCAGCAGTGCACAAGGGTTCCAATTTTTCCACACCCTTGCCAACACTTGTTATTTTCTGTTCTTTTGATGATGGCCCTTCTCGTGGGTATGCAATGATATCTCATTGTGATTTCAACTTGCATTTCTTTTATGATTAGTGATGTTGATTATCTTTTTGTATGCTTGTTGACCACCTTGGATTTCTTATTCTTTCTTTTTACACAGTGTATCCTTTTCTATCCTTTTACTTTCAACCTATTTATGTTTTTGCAGTTAAGAGTCATCCTTTGTGGATAGTATACAACCAGGTCTTGTTTTTGGTTTGTTTTAAATCCAGTCTGACAATCTCTGTCTTTTTATTAGCATGTTTAGTGTATTTATATTTAATATAGTCTTTTTATTTATTTATTTATTTATTTATTCATTCATTAATTTATTTTGGAGACAGAGTCTTGCTCTATGCCCCAGGCGGGAGTGCAGTGACATGATCTCGGCTCACCGCAACCTCCCCCTCCTGGGTCAAGTGGTTCTCCTGCCTCAGCCTCTCGAGTATCTGGGATTACAGGTGTGTGCCGCCACACCCAGCTTATTTTTGTATTTTTAGTGGAGATGAGGTTTCATCATGTTGGCCAGGCTGGTCTCGAACTCCTGGCCTCAAGTGATCCACTTGTCTTGGCCCCCCAAAGTGTTAGGATTACCGGCATGAGCCACTGTACCTGGCCTAATTTTTTGTATTTTTGGTAGAGACGGGGTTTCCCCATGTTGGCCAGGCTGGTCTTGAACTCCTGAGCTCAATCGATCCACCCACCCTGGCCTCCCAAAGTGCTGGGATTACAGGTCACCACACCCGGTTATATTTAATATAGTTATTGATGTTAGGCTGTGACATCTTTGAGGGATCAGAGGGTAGATTCTGGTAGGCAGCTTAATGGCTACCTGAGGATGTTCATGTCCTACTCCCTGGCACCTATGAATATGTTACCTTCCATGGCAAAAGAGATTTTGCAGATGTGATTAAGGTTACTGACCTTAAAATGGGGAAGATTAGCCTATCCTGGATAATCTAGGTGGGCCCAATCTAATTACACAAATCCTTAAGAGGGGAGAACTTTTCCAGGCTGGGTCACAGAGATGACATGGGAGGAAGAGGACAGATTTGAAGTGTGAGAGGAACTTGACTGATAGTTCCTGGCTTTGGCTTTGAAGATGGAGGAAGGAGGTCCCAAGCCAAGGAATGCAGCATGGGTCTCTAGAAGCTGGAATGACCCTCACCTTACAACCAGCAAGAAATCAGGGAACTCAGTCCTACCCAAGTGAAAAGGAAATAAATTCTCCTCTGCAGCCTCTAGAAAGAACACAGCCTGTCAACACCCTGATTTTGGCCCAATGAGCCCTGTACCTCGAGAACTGTAACATAATAAATTTGTGTTGTTTTAAGCTATTAAGCTGTGGTTAATTTGTTATGGTACCAAGAGAAAGCTAACATGACACATACTTCTCTATATATTCTTCCCTTCTAGAATTACCTCTTCCCAATTTTCCTTTTTTTTTTTTTTTTTAGACAAGTTCTCCCTCTGTCACTCAGACTGGAGTGCAGTGGCACTATCTCGGCTCACTGCAGCCTCCACCTCCTTGGTTCCAGCAATTCTCATGCCTCAGCCTCCTGAGTAGCTGGGATTACAGGCGTCTGCCACCATGCCCAGCTAATTTTCTGTGTTTTTAGTAGAGACAGGGTTTCGCCTTGTTGGCCAGGCTGGTCTCAAACTCCTGGCCTCGGGTGATCTGCCCACCTCGGCCTCCCAAAGTGCTGGGATTACAAGTGTGAGCCACCACTCCTGGCCCCAATTTTCCAATTCTATTAGTCTCAAGCTCTGTTTTCTGTCCACCTGAAGTCAATCAAGTGATGACTCACTCTGCAGCTGGAGCTGCTCACGGGAGGTTTTTTTACCCTCAGGTAAAAAGCCACAAACTCACAAATCCCAACAATTTTCATTCATTTTTCAAGGGCGGTTTTCCTACACTTTCTGCCTTCTTTTGGTCAATCTCTAATGCCTTCACTTATTATTTTTAAAATGCTTTGCTCAGATTGTATAATTTTTATTTTATTTTGTTTATTTATTTATTTTTTTTGAGACAGAGTCTTACTCTGTCGCCCAGGCTGGTGCACCACCACGCCCACCTAATTGTTTTTTCTTTTTTGGTATTTCTGGTAGAGACGGGGTTTCACCATGTTGGGCAGACTGGTCTCAAACTCCTGACATCAAGTGATTCGCCTGTCTTGGCCTCCCTAAGTGCTGGGATTACAGGAGTAAGCCACGGAGCCCGGCCAGATTGTATAATTTTTATCTGCAAGATTATCCACCTTTACCAAAAGCTGGAACTTCATTATACTCTTCTGCCTACTTTTACGTTTGCAATTTCCCATAATTTAAAAAGAGACAGAAAAAAAAATTTAAACACTCTAGTGGGATGTTTTAATTTTACTTATTCCCATTAATCTGAAACCTAAAAATGAGTTGCTATCTCTTAATGTGACAGTTGAAATAAAAGAAAAGGAATAAAAAGGGGAGTTTTCGAAGCCGTTGATGGGGGAGGAAAGACCCCAACCTTCCCTCGGAGGGAAGGAATCCTTGCTTACAGGTTAGTTCCACCACGTGCAGTTCCTCACAGTCACCAGCAGGGGGAAAAAGTAGTTTTGCGTTTCCGATGGATCCCTGAGCCCCGCTGCCAATTCCCCATGCAAAGGGAAGCCAGGGGAGACCGCGGAGTCCCCTATCAGCGTTCGGAGGAACTGGCCTGAAGGGGCCACGGAGCGCAAAGGCCCCGCGAAATAGAATATCCGTACGCCCAGCAACCCTCTCTTTCGAGGCGCACGGGATAACTTGGCTGGAACTCTCCGCTGACCGCTCCGCCTGGGACTCAGGGCTGCAGTCGCACAGAGCTTCCTCCAGGGCGCCCGGGGCGGCGCGAGCAGGAGGGGGACCCGGTGTGGCCGTGCCCGGGACCTCGGGGGACCAGGTGAGCCCGCGCCCGGGTCCCAGTGGGATCCAGATGAGCGTACGCCCAAGTCCGCGGGGGACCAGGTGAGCCCGCGACCGGGTCTGAGTGGGATCCAGGTGAGCCAGCGTCCAGCGTCTCCAGGGTCCGGGGCAGGGTCGTCGGGCTTACGACTCAAGCAGTCAGTGGGCAGAATGGGTTGGCGCGGAGAGCCAGGCGCGCTCAGGTCCAGGCGATGGGCCTGGGCATAGCCGTGTCTGCAAGGGCTGTGGTCAGGGGATCGTTGAGAGGACTTGGTTCTACCTAGCGGATTCACAGAACTAGCCATAAAAATAAACCCTGCTAATGAGACGGTGTGTGGGGAGGGGGTGGGAGCGTGGTTATTTTATTAGAGCTGAGCATTAATAATTTCCTTGAGGACCTTGACCAAACTCTTTGTTGTGAAGCCAGTGGAGGGCCTGGGTCCTTGTCCCTGAGTTCTGAGTTAACTACGTGGACAAATGATGAGAAACAGCCGTCACTTTAGGAATGTTTTAAGAGAAAGTCGGTGGGTGCTGAAACAGTGAGTTAGAGAGACTGGGAACAGAAAGCAAAGACCGGAAAGACAAGAAGCAAAGACATGAGAAGTCTAAAAAGGAAACTGCCTGGTAATAAAGCCAGATGGGTCTGGCAGGAGCGCTGTCTTGGTTGACATCTGTTGGGGGACATGACCCTGGACAGATCACTGGAGTCAGAGGAGGTCATTAATTAAGAATCCGCTGGTTATCCTTGGTGTTTTAAGGTTACCACGGTAGGAATAGAAACGTGTGCAGCACATAGGCAACAAGTTTTGGCAAATGACCAAATAAGATACAAACATTTACTTGGATTAGGAGATCAGTTGCAAAGTGCTGTGTTTCTATGCCATGATGACCATTCAGAGTGGAATCTCTAGAAAAACACTATGTGTAAATGATTAGAAATGTAGGACTAAGGTGCTGCAAAACAGTACAGTAAATTATTTACTCTTTTTAAAATTTTATTTATGTATTTATTTATTTTTTGAGACGGAGTCTCGCTCTGTCACCCAGGCTGGAGGGCAGTGGCTTGATCTCAGCTCACTGCAACCTCTGCCTGCTGGGTTCAAGCAGTAAATTATTTACTCTTAGTTTCAATAATACTGTGTGTATCAGTAATATTCTGATTACATTTAAGTATATTCAATTCAAGAAGGTTTCCATTTGTTTTAGACAGGTAATTACTAGTTTAAAATAGATGGGAATATAAAACATTCTGATAATTTGAAATATAGGCTAAAGTCAAGTAAAACATTTGCAAAACCGTACATGAAAATGAGTAAAATAATAGCATAGCCATGTTCAGCTAGTTTTCAAAAGAAATATAGGATGCTACTCTTTCCCCTGTCCTTGTACTTGAGGGTTGAGGGGCTGTTTGTTGTTGCAGGCTCACATCTATGTGTCTGGGTCAGGCCTGCAAAACCTGACTGTGTGTCCCACTTCTCAATTTACCCAGTTCTAGAGTCTTCCTATGCACACCTGTGAAAAGACAACTTATTCTTGTGGTTTAAAACTTGCCGGCCCGGCGCGGTGGCTCACACCTGTAATCCCAGCACTTTGGGAGCCCGAGGCAGGTGGATCACGAGGTCAAGAGATTGAGACCATCCTAGCCAACATGGTGAAACCCCGTCTCTACTAAAAATACAAAAATTAGCTGGGCGTGGTGATGCGTGCCTGTAATCCCATCTACTTGGGAGGCTGAGGTAGGAGAATCACTTGAACCAGGGAGGCGGAGGTTGCAGTGAGTCGAGATCGGGCCATTGCACTCCAGCCTGGGTGACAAGAGCGAAACTCTGTCTCAAAAAAAAAACCAACCAACCAAACAAACAAACAAAAACGAACAAAAACTTGCCTATACTGCTTGGTGTTTTAAAAAATTGGGAAGGGGGAGGAAAAGACAGGTTACTCTTCCATGAATCAGACACAGCAACTGAGCCTCAATTGTTGGGGAGGGATTGTTGGCTGAATGAAGAAACTAGGTGGGAGGCAGGAGGGGTGGATATGATGACCTCATTTGAACTTTGCATGCCATTTCTTCTTAAACGGTGAGGAGTTTAGAAAAAGTACTCAAGCTTAGTTTTGGCGGAAAGGCATTAGTAGTATTTTCTCAAGCAGGGTTTGTACAGAAGTATTAAGGAGCCCCCTAACACTTTCTCATAAGCCCCCAGGAATGGATTCCTTGTACCTCAGAGGCAAGGTACTTGCCAAAAAACCTTTAGCTTGAGGCTTGCTTTAATATATTTTATATGACTGTAATGGAACTTAGCAATTAATCAGAGTATGTGCTTCTCATTATATTCTTAAAAAATACCATGCATCAGCAAATGTTGCATTATAGGCTATGAAATTCCTTCCGTTAGTTGTTCACATCTGAGCCTGTGCCCACTGTGTTTTGTATGATGGACAAACCAAATAATCGTTGTGTAAGTAAGGTAGAGCTTTATATTTTTTCCAATGTGTAAACACTCTCCAAATAGGCAGTCCTTGGTGGGTGTGGCAGCTCCTCTGTCTCATCGGGAACCTGGACTCCTTTCTTCTCTGCTATCCTCAGTGTGTAGTTCTCATCTTTCAGGCTGCCTCGTGGTTGCAAGATGACTGCTGAAGTTCTAGTCATGACACTCATGTTCTAGGCAGGAAGAAGGAGGAAAGGGAGAAGGTAGCTGAATACAATTTAACAACTTCCATTTAAATTTTGTGGTAGGATGTCTGCAAAGATGGCTGCCAATAATTTTTGTAGGCTTAAGTCATTTTTCCTATCAAGGGGTATGGTCTGTTTCTCTTCTGCTTTAGTCAGGGCTGTCTCTATGACTTGCTTTGACCAATAGAATGTATTGGAAGGCCTTACTAGGCTTTGCTGCTTCTGTTTTTTACCCTCTTGGGATCCAGCTGCCATGTAAAGAAGCTTAGACTAGAGAGTGTGTGTGTGTGTGTGTGTGTGTGTGTGTGTGTGTGTGTGTGTGTGTATGAAAAACTGGAGTACCGTGGTGTGAACACAGCTCACTGCAGCCTCAACCTCCTGGGCTCAGATGATCCTCCCACCTCAGCTTTGATAGTAGCTGGGACTACAGGTGCACTTTACCATGCCCAGCTAATTTTTTGTAGAGACAGGGTTTCCCCATTTTGCCCAGGTTGGTCATGAACTCCTGGGCTCAAGTGATCCACCCGCCTTGGCCTCCCAAAGTGCTAGGATTACAGGTGTGAGCCACCACAGCTGGCCCGGACTGAACTATTGAATAATGAACAACCATGTGAAGAGAGGGTACTCCAGCCATTCCAAGTACCCCAGTTGAGGCATAAGTCATGTGTATGAAGCCATCTTTGGTGTACCAGTCCCAGTCAAACTCCACTTGATACCATGTGGAATGCAAGAACCACCCAGTTGAGCCCTGTCAACTTATAGAAATGATCAGAAATAGTAAGTCATTGCCGAATTGTGCCAAAACACAATTAATTGGCTCTCTGCCTCCAAATGCCAGACGGTCAAGAAGTCAAGTTCATTAATTAGGCTCTTTGCCATACTAGACATGTTACGAGTCTATTACTATAGAGGAAGGGGATGGCTGTCTGGGATGGGGAGGAGGGGTAACAGTTGGCCACAGTCACCAATCACAAGATGGCAGCTTGGGACAGAAAAGGCATCTCTGGGACCCCAGAAGCAGGGTCCTATGGGATTGTTACTCTCATGCTTTGGCATTAATGGGACTGGGCCACCCACAGAGGCTGTGCTTTTGTGTCCTGCCTCGGCCCTTCCTCTGCTCTGAAGCTTGCTGCCTCACAGTTTCTGTGCCTGCGTGACCTCAGGGCCCACTTCGTGCACACGGTGAGCTCCCAGCTCCTGGCTGCTGCCAGGTAGCCTAACTCCTGTTCTCAGAGAGGAAGTTGAATCATATCAGCTCCGTGTCCAGTGAGGTCACTGCAAAGGTCAGCTCTGGTTTCTGGATTGGCTGTACAGCCGTTATCCAGTCAGCTCTGGCAGGAGAGGGACATGGCTTCATGAGAGTTTTGTCGATAACTAGGGTTGTAGGAAGCACAGGCTCTCTTGGGGGCACCATGCATGTGTCAACCAATGTTCTCTTCCAGTTTTTTGAGCAGGAATGAGGCAGGGAAGGAAGACTGTGTGACATGGTGGATTTGCCTTGAGCTCTAGAAGAACTGGATCAAGTTCTGGCTACCTCACTTACTGGCTGTGTGACTTTGAGCAGCTTTTATAGAACTTTGCCTCAGTTTTCTTATCTGTAAAATGTGGTGATTGGTATCCACTTCAGAAGGTTGTTGTGAAGATTAAATGAGAGAGTGTGTGTAAAACACATAATGTGTGCTTACTAAATGTAGCCATTATGTTACTATTTTATTTTAACGTACGTAAGCAACTGTGTGTCTCTTTTGTGGAATCAATGTTCCTTTAAAAATTAGCCATCAATCAAGTGATATTTTCCCATAGCTGTCCATTATACAATTGATAATTCTTTCATAGTAAAATGTTTATTTCCAATGATATTACATCATTTAAAAACTTCTTTTAAAATACTGCAAAACTTTTTTCAAGATCATGACTTGAGAGGGAAATTTACTGGTAATATATTAAAGGGAACCAAAAGTCTCTCTATATTGTATATACCTGTTTTTTGTCTGTCTGGAGTGAGCCGGGGTAGTTTGGGAGTCTGGGCTCATGGGATGCTCCTCTACTTACCGGTTCACATGATCGCATGATCGTCCAACATAGGGTGGGACTTAGACTGCCTCCCTGGGCAAGAGCAGCTCGGGAGAAAAAGCAGCAAGTGCGTTAGAAGACAGGCTGTCAATTCCTTCGAGGCTGCAACTTAACTCAAGGTATGTGTGATCTTCCTATAGTAAGGCTTTTACAATTTTTGTAAAGTAGATTCTCTCAATTGCTTGTGTAATAGCAATGGACAGGGATGTTACAAGTTATTGATGCATTTATTTGATATTTTTTCTAGTGTTTATAGTGAGCACAGGTTTGCCATTCTGTTTATGGTGTATCTTTAAAATGACTGTTTCCATAATGTGTTACTTCCATAAAGACAAATTCCTTGCCGAGTATTTTTTACCCTTCTTAGATTATCATGCTCTGTAAAAATGTAGGTATCACTATCTTTTATTTTTATTTTTTTAAGAAATTGGATCATGCTCTGTTGCTCAGGCTGAAGTACAGTGATATGTTGATTGCTCACTGTAGCCTTAAACTCGGGCTCAAGTGATCTTCCTGCCTCAGCCCCACAAGTAGTTGGGACTACACGTGTGAGCTACAACACTATCATTCTTTAAGTTGGACACACCCTTAGTTGGTTGTGCCATTTATTTTCATAACTCCTGAGGGGCAGGTGGTACCACATATAGAAATTATTTTGATTTTGTGAACTTGAGGCTGATGTAGATTTATAAGTGCTGGTTGGAGACTATACTGACATCTTAGTGCAGTCTGTCAATATGAGGCAAGAAAAACAATAGCTTATCCTAAAACAACTAGTTTTTACTTATTTACAAGTAATCTACCCTTAGAAAGTTCAGACAGGACAGGAGGGTGTGAGGCCTCCCTCCTATCCTACTTGCCAGAGGTAGGTGGCTGCTGCTAAGAGTCTCTGATCCTCTCTCTCTCTCTCTCTCTCTCTCTTTCTCTCTGTGTGTGTGTGTGTGTGTGCATTAACAAACATACATATGCATGTCTTGTTTCTACATAATGCAAATAGTATCTCACTGTATGTTTAGTTATTGCATCTTTTTGTACATATCTAAATGTGTTCCCATTGCAACATACACAGCTCTATTTCACTCTTTAAACTGCGCCATTGTATCCTCTTGCATGGCTGGACCACAATCGACCAATGCCATATGAAGATAATTTCCAAAAAGACTATGTTTAAAGCTAGACACTTCTCTAGATTTTTAAAAATTATACAAAAAAGCATGCCAACCATAGCATGTGTAACAAAGCAGAGTCGTATACAGAAAAATTCAATAATATGTTGTTTGCCTCTGATTTTACCCTTTGAGCTACAGTCTGAACAGCTTGATTTGGAACTTTCTGCATCTTCTCTCTGCTCAAATGTGTATGTGTTGTGTGTAGAAATGTGCATGGACTTTTTTCCTATTATATATTTGTTCAAAAATAAGCTTATTCTCTGGCCGGTCATGGTGGTTCACACCTGTAGTCCCAGCACTTTGGGAGGCTGAGGCAAGTGGACCACTTGAGGTCAGGAGTTTGAGACTAGCCTGGACAACATGGCAAAACCCTGTCTCTACTAAAAATACAAAAATTAGCTGCGCGTGGTGGCACACACCTGTAATCCCAGCTATTCAGGAGGCTGAGACAGGAGAATCGCTTGAACCCAGGAGGCAGAGGTTGCAGTGAGCTGAGGTAATGCCACCGCACTCTAGCCTGGGTGACAGAGCTAGACTCTGTCTCAAAAAAAAAAAAAAAAAAAAAAAAAAGGCTTCTTCTCTCTATATAGGTCTATAATTTTCTTTTATTTTCCTCCCTCTAAACAATATACCACTGGCCTATTTCTAGGTAAGTAAGTATAAGAGTAACTTATTCTTTTTCATGGCTGTGTAATATTCATTGGTACAGATATCATAATGTAGCCAGCCATTCCTCTATTTGAGGTATTTAGAATATTTCCAGTTTTTTCCATTATAAACAATGCTGGTACTTTTATTCCTGTAGGAGAAATTTCTCAAAGTGTGACTCCTGGGCCAAAGGTCATGTATATTTCTAATTTTAATGGATGTTGTCAGATTATTTTCCAAAAGATTGTAAAGATTTATATTCCCACCAGCGATATATGATATATGCATTTCCTCATCTCTTCATCAGTGCTAGGTGCTATTAGTCTTTACAGTGTTTACCCATCTGTTCTTATTGTTTTAATTTGAATTGGTCTTACAGTTAGTGGTGTTGGACATCTTTCTGGAGGCATGCAGCTTGGTTATTCATATCCTTTGCCCATGTGTCTAATGGGTTTAAATGTGGTGACCTTTAAAAGATCACCTTCCAAGGCTGGAGTAGGACACAGCAGCACGGAGCAGGCACCATATTTATGATGGGTGGGGTATATGTCCGTTCGTGTCCCCTGGATGGCTACCATCACCACAATAGGATGGTGATGCCCACCATGAGCACCTCTTCCACCCAGCTGTGCTCCTGGGTCATGTCCAGGGCTTCTGGGCTGCACAGCTCCAGAGGCCATGCTTATATGGTAAGTGGACAAGGAGTGGCAATTCCCACAGACTCCCACAGATTGCGCCCTCTAGAGTTGTGCATTGCCAGGACCTTGGTCCTACTTTCTGATAGCACTCACAAGGTTGTAAGTTAACCTCTATGTATGTGTGTGTTTGCCATCTTTTCAGTCATGGAGCTTGCTAAACTTTGATTCCCCAGTGTTTAATCTAGTGCCTGGCACATCATCAGGCCTCCAAGATGTTTGCCGATTGAGTGAATAAAAGTGTCTGCGAGAGCTGGCAGGTTGTTTGGGCACAGTGGCTCATGCCTGTAGTCCCAGCACTTTGGGAGGCCAAGGTGGGAGGAAACTCCTCAGCCCAGGAGTTTGAGACCTGCCTGCACAACATAGTGAGACATCATCTCTACAGAAAACGAAACACTTAGGCAGGCATGAAGGTACATGTCTGTAGTCCCAGTTACTCGGGAGGCTGAGGCAGGAGGATCACTTGAGCCCAGGAGATTGAGGCTGGGGTGAGCTGTGTTCATGTCACTGTACTCCAGCCTGGGCAACAGAGCAAGACCCTGTCTCAACAGAAAAAAGGCTGGCAGGTCTCTGAAAGTGGTGGGTAAGGGACTTGGTGTGTGTGTGTGTGTGTGTTGTGTGAGTGGGGTGTATGAGTAAGGTTTGTGTGAGAGTGGTGTGTGTGTGTGTGTGTGTGTGTATATGTGTGTTTGTAGAAATGCCAGGCATTAGAACTGGGTTCAGGGGCAACCAGGAGGACGCTCAACCCAGCAGGGTGGAGAGCTTCCCAGCAGCTCATGCCTTTTTCCTCTACCCACTTCCATCCCAGACAGTGACCTCTGAGGCCTCTCTGCTATTCCCTCTCCCTCTGACTTGATCTTGGAGATGCCAAGATCTTCTCTGAGAACTCCCTCCCACCCACAGCTCAAGAGGCCTCTTTGCGCAAGGACAAAGAGATTGTGTTAGATGAGGCCAATTATTCCCCCTGCTATTAGTCCCTGGGAATATAGGGTCAGCAGACCAACATTTGACTTGTCTGTAGTTAAAAAGAAACTGTCCTAACCCCAATGACAGAGCTCAGAAAAATAATGACTATTAATGATTAAAGGAGCTGTGTGTGTGAGTGCGTGTGTGTGGTGTATGCATCTGTGTGTGGGATGCATTGTGAAGGGATCGGGGGTTGGGGATCCGTAATCAAATGAACAACCAAAGCCGAACGGAATAACATTTCACTCATGTATTTATTTTGTTCTATTCATTCATACAACAGATTTTGGACAGGTTCTCAACCTTTTTGAGGTCAAAAAATTCTCTGATAATCTGGTGAAAGCTATCAACATTTTCTCTCACAAAGCACCCCTTACATACACAAAAGTCTTGTATATAATTTGGGGGGGCTTCACCAATCCCCCGAGACCTCTAGGTTCCTTAGCCCTTTGGCTGTAACCTTGGAGGAGGAAAGATATCCTAGAGGTATCTGATTTCTTAAAGGACTATTACCACATTATAATTACTTTTTTCCCCAAGAGCTAATTAAAGCACCCACAAAGCCTTGAGATTTACTTAGTCGGCCGAGTCACAATGGAACAGTAAAGAAAGCGGGATGGAAGTGTCTGTTGCCAGAAGCACATGAATGCCAGGTGATGATTAGAAAAATATCTTATAAGAGAGATAAAAGGCATCGTTGTCACTTTGAACTTGAAAAGCATCTACACTGCACAGAAGCATGTGGCCCAAGTTAAACGTGACGATAACAACAGAAAGAGTTCAGAACTGTAATCACAGGCACTCAGAGCCATAGGGACTTTTTAAAACGTGCATAATGCATTTACCCTCAGTGCTGTCTTGTACATTTACTCCATAATTTTGCCATATTTTCCTATTCTAAACCTAAATGTTTTCTTTATCATCACTTGATGGGAAAGGGCCCTGTATGATACACATGCCAGAGACCACGCACCTGCCAGCCCCAGGGACTGCCGGCAAGGCAAGGGCTGATGGGTATAGCTGAGAGCCTTCTCAGAAAGGTGGATGGGAGAAGTGCAGGGGAGCCCCTTTTTCCATTGAGGGGCTGTAATTTTCATCCTGAGGCTTTTTTCTTTTCTTTTTTTTTTTTGAGACGGAGTCTTGCTCTGTCGCCCAGGCTGGAGTGCAGTGGCGCGCTCTCAGCTCACTGTAACCTCTGCCTCCTGGGTTCAAGCAATTCTTCTGCCTTAGCTTCCTGAGTAGCTGAGACTACAAGTGTACAAGTCCATGCCACCATGCCTGGCTAATTTTTGTATTTTTAGTAGAGATGGGGTTTTACTAGGTTGGCCAGGCTGGTCTCAAACTCCTGCCCTCTCAGGTGATCCACCCGCCTTGGCCTCCCAAAGTGCTGGGATTATAGGCGTGAGCCACTGCACCTGGCCAACCTGGGGTTTTCAAAAAGTCCTCACCCTCCTGGGCATTGGCAGTGAGCGACCATTGCCATAGGATTTGCCTATTTTCTTTTCTTGACTGTCAGTCAGTACCACCTTGACTGTCCGGGGTCTTTGAACACTAGTTTTCTGGATTAATAAATGTCAATCCGGCCAGATGCGGTGGCTCACGCCTGTAATACCAGCACTTTAGGAGGCTGAGGCGGGCAGATCACAAGGTCAGGAGTTTGAGACCAGCCTGGTCAACATGATGAAACTCCATCTCTACTAAAGATACGAAAGACAATCAGCTGGGCATGGTGGCACAAGCCTGTAATCCCAGCTACTCGGGAGGCTGAGGCAGGAGAATCACTTGAACCTGGGAGGCAGAGGTTGCGGTGAGCCAAGATCGCGCCACTGCACACCAGCCTGGGCAACAGGGTGTGAGACTCCATATCAAACAAACAAACAAACAAACAAACAAATAAATAAATAAATGTCAGTCCTTTACATCCACGTGTCCTGTGTCTTTGAACAGAAATCTTTCCAAAATCTCCCTGCATGTTTTGACCTCACTGAACTGAATAAACTGGTTTTATTCTGGGTAGGATGGGGAGGAAGCCCCAATGGGTTGGTTAATGCTCTGGAAGTCCGTGCTGGCTCAGAAGAGTTCCAAGGGTTAGGCCAATTACCTGTTTGCCTCTTTCTCACAGAAGCGCAAATGAAACTGTGGGACATCTGACCTAGAGGCAGTTTAACGTGGCTGCTTTTTCTTCAAAATTAATCAACGAGTTATAGCAGAAGCAACCTTTTTCCACAATGCATAATACTCTCTTAAATGCCAGAAAAACTCCACTTTTTTCTTTTTCTCTACCTTTCTCGGCATCCTTTGATTTTCCACTGACTTCCCAAACATTGTCTATTTATGCATCTTGAACACAATGCACTTCTTCAGCCTGCTCTTCTATCTTCCTGATATTGAAGTTGCTACAATATGCAGGAGATGCATCCTTTGCCATTTCCAGGTTTTATCCAAGGCCGACTTTGTCTGTTGAGTGTACCTTTGCCAACATAGTATGAGACTGCAGTTCCTCCATGCTTCCTTGATAGTTTACTTTTTCCCTGAATTCCAAGCACAGGCAATATCTGAAAATTAGATTTTTGGTATTCTGAGGCCGAAAGTCTTGTAAGACGCTGTGCCAGGTATTAAGCTGTTGGTTCTTAGCTGCAAACCCACCCTGCCCTGCTCTGCTCTGTGAGGCTGGGGCGGCTACTCTGCAAATCTCATTTCTGCTTCTCCAGTAAGGCTCTGTCAATAGGGGGTGCTAGACAGAAACTGCAAGGCTGAGGGAGGGAGAAGGGACTTGCTGTGGCCTCCCCTTCCCTGCTTGTGGTTCCTGTGAAATTCAGCCCAATAACGATTCTTCACTCTGGCAGAGACAGTTCCTCCCATGGAAGCAACTGAATCCTGTTGGATCCTGTTTGTAGGTAGGTTTTTCAACACTTGCAAAGCCAGTTTCATCCTGTCACTCTGACAGATATCAGCACCCGCCACCCAGCACCTCCGCTTCAGAGGTCTGAGTCCCAGACCCACTGGGTTCTTGTCCAAGTTCAGAGACATCAGCACCAACTGACCAGTACCCTGTCGTCAGAGGTCTGGGCCCCGTCCCTCTGAGCAGCTCAGAAGCACCAGTGCCAGTGCAAGCAGCTTGCCCTCAGGTGACTGAGGTAACTAGCCTTCCCTTCCTGGAAATTTTCTCATGAAATGTTTCATAAAATGAAATTCTCAGGCCGGGCACAGTGACTCAAGCCTGTAATCCCAGCACTTTGGGAGGCCGAGACGGGCGGATCACGAGGTCAGGAGATCGAGACCATCCTGGCTAACACGGTGAAACCCCGTCTCTACTAAAAATACAAAAAATTAGCCGGTCGTGGTGGCGCGCGCCTGTAGTCCCAGCTACACGGGAGGCTGAGGCAGGAGAATGGCGTGAACCCGGGAGGCGGAGCTTGCAGTGAGTGGAGATCCGCCACTGCACTCCAGCCTGGGCGACAGAGCGAGACTCCGTCTCAAAAAAAAAAAAAAAAAAAAAAAACAATGAAATTCTCTAATAGCACTTTATTTTCTGAATAATGTCTTAGACCATAAGTTGAATCACTGAGGTTAGAGTGATGGATACAAAAAGGATAACACTAACCTTGGACTCTTCCCTTGATCAAGAGGAGCCCCACATATGTAGCAGTTGAGTCATTTGCTGTCCTCAGGCAAACTCCTAGTTCTGTAATAACCATTAGATACAGTTGCATAAATATATTGCAATCATGAAAGTCTCTTTCTCAGCCATGTATTGACTTATACTTTGCAAAGAGCTGGTAAAAATGTGACACCTTGGAGAGCCTGGAAAAGATTAAATTGTTCCCTAGGCACCAAAAGTTCTGTTTTGTTTTTGTAAAAAATTTTTTAGTGGATACCCATAGCATTAGAATATTCAGTAAGAATCAGTGTGTCCCTTTTCTCCAGCTTAAAATCAAGGGCATGTACACAACTTACAAGAAAACTGGCAAGCAACAATAAACAAACCCTTTGCATCAGCTTTATATAAACGCCCAAAAGAAAGAAATACATTTCTCTGAGAACACCACACATTGTCCAACAACTCCATGGTCCAGTGATTCTTGTCATGACTCACTTTGAAATGGACAAGTCATCGTTCAGAAAACATATAGCTCAGTCAGACATATTTGTTCATTGAAATCTTTTGCCTTTGGCTGAGCCCTGAGCCAATATTTCACTGAAAACCTCTTCCTCCTCTGCAGCTTCTTCCTCCAAAGCAGGACAGTGGTCGTTGACTTTAACAATCAAATATGAACCTGCTGAGAATTTGATGAGATCCTGTCTGAGCTCTGATGTCCTATCATGCAGATACCTTCTTTTGCTTTAAGTTTCCTTTGTTGCGGAGCCTGAGACATTCTGCTACAGCTAGTTTATTTGGGATGTGATTCCCAAAGAAGGGAGCATGGGGTAGAGAAGAAGCAGAGGTTACCTCTGAGGTTGGTGGAGCTCGATTCTGTCAGGCCTAGAGTTAGCACACTGAAGGCCTTTCAGAACCATCTGCTGCAGGCCAGGAGTCCGGAGCATTTCTCCACCGGCTTCCACTGCCAATTGGTTGAAGGTTACCTGGGGCTGTTCACTGTCTTGCACTTCTGGGCTGTGTAGAGTGGGATTATGTGGGACAGCACACTGGGGTTGGGGATGCTGTCACAGCTCACATGAAACTGTCTCCCACAGTTGCAGCTCCAGTCAGAGCAGGTAGATGGGATGGACTTAGTCACCAGAGGTGAGCAGCTGGCTTTGGAGCTGGACTACCTGGCATCAGGTCCCAAACTCCATCACTGATTAGCCATGAAATCTTGGGCAAATAATCAAACATTGCTTTTCTTGTCAGTGTAACAGGGGTAATAATAGTGCTTTACCTTAGCTATGGTTACCCAACTATGCTCTCCTAGTTTAAACTGTGTGCAAATCTCCCTTTTATCTTTTAAGGTGGCCACAACTTCTCTATGTTTCCATATTTCTCTTCTGTGCCAGCACATGCTGAATGAAGTACCCCTTCCCTTTCCAGTTGCATACTTTAGGGTTTAGCAGCTTATCTGCCCTTCTGTGGACTCCCCCACATGGTTTCCCTCCTCCTTTTTCATCCTTCTGCTTCTCTGCCTCCCTACCCTGTTTGTCCTCAGAGTGCAGAGGGGCTGCAGAGTTCAAGCCCTCAGTGTGCCCTCCTGCTGCTGCTGACCACAGCCCTGTGGGGCTGAGGTCATATTGTACTTCCTTGAACAACTCACTGCAACCCACCCTACTTTCTTGCAAGTGCTGATGTAAACATTTCTCTGCCAGAATCTGATAACATTCTAACACTGCCAGTACATAGATTAATGTTGACACTTTTAGTGATGCTCTAAATACAGATAAGCTAAAGTGGTTCAGCTAATGTCAGCATTCAGGGGCCTAAACTTCCCAAACTAACTGCAGCTGCTCTAGAGTTTACTTACTACTGCTAGGAAAAAGCGTCATACCTCCCGGCAAACACAGATATATTTCTTTTTCGGATAGTAAGATACAGGTTGAGTTGAGTATCCCTTATCTGAAATGCTTGGGACCAGAAGTGTTGTAGATTTCAATGTTGTTCAGATTTTGGAATATTTGCATTACATTTAGTTGTTCAGCATCCCTAAACCAAAAAATCTAAAATTGGAAATGCTCCAGTGAGCATTTCTTTTGAGCATCATGTTGGTGCTCAAAAAGTTTTGGATTTTAGAGCATTTCAGATTTCAGATTTTCAGAGTAGGGATACTCAACCTGTAATAATTTTAACCTTGGCTGACAGAATACTCGGAGCTAAATTGTATGTTCCAACATAAGAGTTATACTTCACTGATGTTTTCTGATATATCCATCTTTTCCCCTGGATAATTAACTCTTATTTTAATTATCCTAATATATAGGTATTTTGTTGTAAGCTCAGTGAAATCCTTACTGAGAAGTAAGCAGTGTGTGAGTAGAAAATGATGCGTGAATTACTAGAGGTGTCATTGCCCCATAAAAATATACAACCTACGTTGGTTGTATAGTCATTCCTGAACACAACGTCTTTCAAAGTCAGGATTTCTAAAACTTGTTACATGGGTAGTTGGTAGTTTCCACTATCTTTTTGTTTAATATTTCAGAGGATATGTAGTATTTTAGTGAAGATATTTTGGGTGCATGGTACCAAAAACCTAATCCAATGCACAGCCTTGAACATTAGATGGGATTCACTGAGTTTTTGTGACACAGATGCTTGGTGGTTTGATCAGGGTTCTGGTTCTGTCTTAACTTCTCTTACTTTCTCCTGCCCTGCGTGGGCTTTGTCTTCAGGCTGGCTTTCCTCGGCAGGGCAGGCCTGCCAGTTGTCTCTGATGAAGACATACTCTCTCTGCAGGAGTTCATCCCTCAACCAAACACCACAGCAAGGGTAGTTGGAGGTGCCCTGATTGGGCTAGACTGGCCAGGCCTGGGCTGGTGCTGGGATGCACGGGGGAGTCTACCCCACACAAAGCCCAGGTGCTTCACAGTAGGGGTGGGGTGGGGTAGCAGACAGGAAGGGAGGTTTATTGCTCACTCCATTGACAAGGCTGATGAAAAGAACCACTAGGAGGTGAGCTACTGTAAAACTCTGCATATGTAATTATTTGGGATGAACAATGCCAGGTTGTGCTTGATGGGCCTTCTAAGTCCTTTTGGAGCCCTCCCACTTTCTGGTAAGCCTTTAGACAAAATCTGCTTTGTGATGCCGCTAGAATGGGGCAGGTGGAAAGCTTCCTGCAATTACATTCCTTTTATATGTTTCTACACCAGAGGTTTGCAGTTTTATAGGATTCACCTGCCAATTGGCAACCGATTTGAGACATTTTAGTGCATCAGGAGAAGGGAGGGACATGCTGAGGGAGCAGCCTGGTGCTTGGTGGAATGTATACTGTAATCACTTTACGTCAGAAAGATCCTTAAAGCAATTATACACTTCTGCAAAGAGAACTCGAAAAGCGTTCTGGATACTTTCTCCTCTTAATTTACCAAAGAATTTACCAATTCTTTTTAGAAAATAAACTTTTTTCCCTAGTAACTATATTGTCCCATATCTGGTTATAATTTATGTGTGAAGTAAGTAATTAATAGAGGACTGCCAGAATTTAGGAGAATAAGAAACCCCATGAGTTCACGTGCACACACACATTCAGAGGATATTGATATAGTTTGGATACTTGTACCCTACAGATCTCACATTGGAATGTCAACCCCAATGTTTGAGGTGGGCCTAGTGGGAGGTGTGTGCAACACAGGGGTGGATCCCTTGTGGCCTGGTGCCATCCTTGCAGTCATGAGTGAGTTCGTGCTCTACTAATTCGCCCAAGATCTGGACGTTTAAAAAAGTCTGAGACTTCTTCCTCTCTCCCTTGCTCCCTCTCTCACTACATGATATACTGGCTCCCCTTCACCTGCTGCTGTGATTGGAAGCTTCCTGAGGCCCTATGCTTCCTGTATAGCCTGCAGAAGCATGAGCCAAATAAACCTCTTTTTTTAAATATAAATTACCCAGTCTCAGGTATTCCTTTACTGCAATGTAAACAGTCTAAGAAAACTGTTTTCACTGCCTAGCTAAAAGGAGACAATGGCCTCTGTAAAGCACCTTGTCATGGACAAGTGATGCTGGCATGTCATTATAATTGTGACCTATGAAATCTTTGCCTATTCTCAGGTTGCAAATATTTTTCTCCTGACAGTTCTATATAGTAGCCCCTGCTTATCTGCAGGGGGCATATTCTAAGACTCCCCAGTGGATACCTGAAACCATGGATACTAAAGAACTCTATATATACTGTGGTTTTTTCTTATACATATATTCCTATTATAAAGTTTAATTTATAAATTAGGCACAGGAAGAGATTACAACAAATTATAATAAAACAGACAATTATAATGACATGCCAGCATCACTATTCTTGCACATTGGGGCCATTACAAAGTAAAATAAGTGTTACTTGAACATGAGCACTGTGATGTCACGACAGTTGATCTGATAACCCAGATGGCTGCTAAATGATCCATAGGCAGGTAGCATCTACAGTGGAGATCCACCAGACAAAGGGATGACTCACATCTTAGGAGGGATGGGACAGATGACCTGAGATTTCATCATGCTACTCAGAACAGCACACAATTTAAAAAGTGTGAGTTGACCAGGTGTAGTGGCTCACACCAGTAATCTCAGCACTTCGGGAGGCTGATGTGGGTAGACCACTTGAGCCCAGGAGTTCAAGACCAGCCTGGACAATGTGGCTAACTCCTATCTTTACAAAAAATACACAAATTAACCAGGTGTGGTGGTGCATGCCTGTAGTTCCAGCTACTCGGGAGGCTGAGGTTGGAGGATTGCTTGAGCCTGAGAGACCAAGGCTGCAGTGAGCCACGATTGTGCCATTGCACTCCAGCCTGGGTGACAGACTGAGATTCTCTCTCAAAATAAAAATTTTTTTTTAAAGGATGAATTATTTATTTCTAAAATTTCTCATTTAGGTTGTTTTTGGGTGTGAGTGGATGATGAGCCACATATCCCTTTGCTTGGCTGAGGGTAACTGAAACCATGGAAAGCAAAACTGCGGATAAAGGGGGAGTACTATAATTTTAGCTGTATTATGTTTATATTGAATTGATTTTGTGTATGAGTGCAGATAGGAATTGAGATTCATTTTCTTCCCCATGTGGATATCTACTTTTCCAGCATCATTTGTTGAAAAGTGCTTACTTTTCCTATTGGAGCTTTGGTGGCTTTGTCAGTCATTAAGTAACCTTACAGATGTGAGTCTAGGTCTAGGCTCCCTGTTGTGTTTTATTCATGTATTTGCATAAACTTGCTTTGTGTACATTAGCTTGACTACTGGAGCCTCAAAATCAGGTTGTGGGAGTCCTCATATTCTGTCTTGTCGATATTAATTTAGAGATCCTAGGACCTTAGTGTTTCCATATAAATTTCAGAATCAATTTGTCAGTTTCTCTGAAAACCTGACCTAATTATGAGTTGTATTGCATTGAATCTATAGATCAATCTGGGGAGACTGTATATTATAACAGCATTGGGTTTTTCAACTTATGAACATGAAATACCTCTCCTTGTATTTAGGTCTTCTAAATTCATAGTTTTCTGTGTAGAGTTATTAAATATTTTTTGTTAACCTTATTTCTAAGTATTTAATGTTTTAGATATCATTATAAATAAAATTGGTTTTTAAACTTTATTTACCTTTTTTTTGCTGGTAATTAATCAAAATATAATTGATTTTTGCAGATTGACCTTGTATTCTGTGACCTTGCTATCTTTACATAAATTCCTCAGGATTCTCTTTGTAAACAATGATGTCATTTGTACACAAAGAGAGTTTTACTTCTTCATTGTCAATGTTTATGACTATTATTTATTTTTGTTTTATTTTACTGCCTAGGACCTCCAGTGCAATGTTGAACAGAAGTGGTGAGAGTGAACATTTTTAGCTTGTTCTTGATAATAAAAGAGGACACTATTTCACCATTATCATAAATGGCAGTTGGACTTGGTGAAATAATGTCTGTGCTTATGAAATGATTATACATTTGTCTTCTCTTTCCTTTTATTAATATGGTGGATTACAGTGACAATTTAATATGCTAAATCAACATTGCATTCTTGTGATACGCCTACTTGTGTATGGAATATGACCTTTTGCATAGATTTTTGTATTTGATTTGCTAGTAGTTTATTTAAGTTCATGAGGGATATTCTGTAGTTTTCTTTTATTGTAATATATTTGTTAGTTGTTTGGTATCAAATTTACATAGGCCTCATAAAAGTGATTCAGACAATGTTCTCTTGTATTTTAGAAAGAGTTTGTCTAAATTTGATGTCATTTCTTCCTCAAATGTTTGACAGAAATCACCAAAGAAACCATCTGAGTCTGGAATTTTCTTTGTGTGAAGGTTTTTGATAATACATTCAATTTCTTTACTAAGTATAAGGCTAGTAACATTTTTTTTCATTGTGTGTTATTTTTATTTTTCAAAGGATTATTTTATTTTATCCAAATTGACAAATTTATTGGCATTAAGTTATTCATATATTGCCTTATTATCTTTTAAATGTCTATAGGCTCTATACTGGTGTCCCTGATTTTATTCTTGATATTGCTAATTTGTGTCTTCTTTTTTCCTTTCTTAGTCTAGGTAGAGGTACATAGTTTTTATGCATATTTTTAAGAACCACCTTTTGGCTCTGTTATTTGTCTATCATTTGTCTGCTTTCTCTTTTGTTAGTTTCGGCTTTATTTTCTCACTCCTTAACATTTCTTATAGTGTAGATGTGCTGGCAGTGAACTCAGGTAGTTTTTATTTTCCTGAAAATATTTTTCTTACTTTCCTTCTTGAAGAATATTTTGTTTGGATATCAAATTCTAGGTTGACAGTGTTCCCTCCACCCCAGCACTTCTACTGTTTGGTTCCATTATTTTCTGGCCTATGTTTTATCAGATGAAAAGTTGGCCATCATTTATATTATTATTCCCTTCTATGCAATTTATCTTTTTTTGAGATAGGGTCTCACTCTGTCATCCATGCTACAGTGCAGCCGTGTGATCTCAGCTTACTGCAACCTTCACCTCCTGAGCTCAAGTGAGCCTCCCACCTCAGTCCCCCAAGTAGCTGGGACCACAGGTGCCTGCCACCACACCTGGCTAATTTTTTTATTTTTAGTAGAGATAGGGTTTTGCTATGTTGTTCAGCCTAGTCTCAAACTCATGAGCTGAGGCGATCTGTCTGCCTCAACCTCCCAAAGTGCTGGAATTACAAGCATGAGCCACCACACCCAGACTTTAATTTACCATTTTTATTTGGCTGTTTTTTTTTTTTTTTTTTTTTTTTGCAGAAATGGGATCCACTATGTTGCTGAAGCTGGTCTCGAACTCCTGGTGTCCAGCAATCCTCCCACCTTAGTCTCCCAAAATGCTGGGATTATAGGCATGAGCCGCCATGCCTAGTCAATAATTTTTTTAACCTCTGATTTCAGAAGTTTGATTGTAATGTGTATGCACACATACACACACACACATACATATATGTGTACATATATATATGCATGTGGAGATATACTTATGACATTGGCAATTTTAATATTTTAAATCAACATTGCATTCTTGTGATAAACCTACTTGTTCATAGTGTATTTTTTTGCATGTATTTTTGTATTTGCATAAATATTTATATTTGCATATTTTTTGTATGTATCTCCACATAGCACATATATATATGTGTGTGTGTGTGTATATATATATATTCATTCTGCTTGTTCACTGAGGTTCTTTAGATATTTTGGACATTGTTTTTCAAAAAACTTTAATTTTTGCTTCATTCTTTTTCTCCTTTTTTGGAACCTCAATTATATGTATGTTATACCTTTTGATATTATCCTGTAGGTTAAATTTTTTTTTCTTCAGATTGAATTATGTTGATTAATCTTTTTTTCAAAATCACAGGTTCTTTCTTCTAACATTTTCAATATTCTATTAAGCCCATCTAGTGAATTTTTAATTTTACATGTTGTAATTGTGAGCTTGGTATATTTAATGTTTTTGTTTCTCTGCAATGATTTCCTATTTGTCAATTCATTAGGAACTTATTTTCTTTTACATCTTTGAACATAGTTTCATTTGCTGATTTAAAAATCTTCATCTGCTTAATCCAACGTGTTGGTTGTTATGGAGTGTCATTTCCTGTTTGTGTGTGCATGAGTGTGCACACACCCACTCACCTGTATGTCTAGTGATTTTTATTTTATTCTGGACATTGTGGACAACCTGCTCTACAGCCTATGGTTTCTCTTATGGTTCCTCTGAAGAGATGTAAATTTTTGTTTTAAAAAGGCCAGGTAAGGTTACTCACACGTATAATCCCAGCAGTTTGGGAGGCCAAGGTGGGAGAATTACTTGAGCACAGGAGTTTGAGAACAGCCTGGGCAACACAGGGAGACTTCCTCTCTACTAAAAATTAAAAGATAAGTGAGGCATGGTGGCATGTACCTGTAGTCCCAGCTACTTGGAAGGCTAAGGCCAAGGATTGCTTGAGCCCGTAAGCTTGAGGTTGCAGTGAGCTATGATTGTGCCGCTGACCTCCAGCTTGGGTGACAGAGCAAGACTTTGTGTCAAAAAAAAAAAAAAAAGTTCTGGCCGGGCGCGGTGGCTCAAGCCTGTAATCCCAGCACTTTGGGAGGCCGAGACGGGCAGATCACGAGGTCAGGAGATCGAGACCATCCTGGCTGACACAGTGAAACCCCGTCTCTACTAAAAAATACAAAAAATTAGCCGGGCGAGGTGGCGGGCGCCTGTAGTCCCAGCTACTCGGGAGGCTGAGGCAGGAGAATGGCGGGAACCCGGGGGGCGGAGCTTGCAGTGAGCTGAGATCCGGCCACTGCACTCCAGCCTGGGCGGTAGAGCCAGACTCTGTCTCAAAAAAAAAAAAAAAAAAAAAAAAAAAAGTTCTATTTAAGCAGAACATTAACTTGGTTGAACTCAAATTCCAAAAATCTGTCATAGCTGTTGTGAGAAACAGCTGACATTTAGTCTAATTCTTTTAGTCTTACATAGGCTGCTTGAAGTCTGTCTCATACATGCATAGTTCAGGGGCATTGAGAGATTTACAGAGTTTATATTCTGAATTTGGAGCTCCTCTTCTGTGGCTCTCTCCTTTTAATGCTTTCTCTCAGCACTTTTCAGCTGTGGTCATAGCCCTGAGTTTTATCCTTTGATTTCCCCAAGCCAGTAAGACTGCAAGTTTCTATTTGATTTCAAGTTGCCCTGAGAGGTGCCAACTGGGATCTTACTGCCTTCAGGCAAGAAGCTGTGAAAACAGAAAACTCATTAGTGTGGGTCACTTCTTTGAAGGGCAGACTCCTGTCCAGTTTCTGCTTTCTTTTGGCCCCCTTTCAGTGCCTTTAGATTGTTATTTTTAGATAGTTTTAAAAAATATTTCTTCCAGAATTTATAGTTGTTATCTGCAGATTGGTCTTACACAGACTTCTCTACCATTACCATGTCAGTTGTCTTTTGACCTTGTTTATGATGTTTTTTGACATGCAAACATCTTTTATTTTTACAAATGTAAATTAATCAATCTTTCCTTTTATTGCCTCTGGATTTTAGGTCACAGTTCTTTCTTTACACCCAAGTTAAACAGAAATTCACCTATGTTTTTTTCTAGTGCTTGTATGGGTTTGTTAAAAATTTTTACATTATTTTCCTAATATATTCAGAGTTTATGTATAAAGTGTGAAATATAATTTAATTTTATCTTTTTACAAATGGTTAATTAGTTGTCCCAGGACTATTTATTAAAAAGTCTGTCTTTGTCCTAATGATATGAGATGTAACCTTTATCATATTCTAAATTTCCACATATTCTGTGGTCTATTTTGAAATTTATATTCTATTCTGTCCACTCATTGGCATCTCACTGTTTTAATTAGAGATACTTTAATGTGTGTTTTCATATAGGAAAGTGTTAGTCCTGACTTGTGTCTTTTCTTTTTCATTGTTTTCCAATTTCTGTATGTTTACTTTTCACTATAAATTTTTAAACAGTCATATTGGGATATAATTTACATACCATACATTTTACCCATTTAACATGTCCAATTTAATATTTTTTAGTATATTCAATATGTTTTGTATATTGAAACCATCATCCCCATTTAATTTTAGAACATTGTTGCCCTTCCTAAAAGAAACCTTCTACCCATTATCAGTCATTCCCTGTTCTTTCTCCTACCCTCCTCCCAGTCCTAAGCCATCACTATTCTACTTATTTTATTTATTTATTTTTTTGAGACAGAGTCTCTCTCTCTTGCTCAGGCTGGAGTGCAGTGGTGTGATCTCAGCTCACTGCAACCTCCACCTCTTGGGTTCAAGTGATTCTCATATCTCAGCCTCCTAAGTAGCTGAGATTACTGGCATGCGACACTATGCCTGGCTAATTTTTGTATTTTTAGTAGAGACAGGGTTTCACCCTGTTGGCCAGGCTGGTCTAAAGCTCCTAGCCTCAAGTGATCCACCCACCTCGGCCTCCCAAAGTGCTGGGATTACAGGTATGAGCCATTGCCCCGGCCTCTGCTTTCTTTCTCTATAAATTTGCCTACTTTGGACATTCCATATAAATAGAATCATATAACATGTGATCTTTTGTGATTAATCATATAAATTTTAGTGCGAACTTAGCATCATAAAAAATGCTTACTGGCATTTTTATTGATATTTCATTAAATTTATAAATTAAGGAGAACTGACATCTTTATGATATAGAGTTTTCCTACAAGAAGAATAAGAGCTGTTTTTCCGTTTGTTCAAATCTAGTTTTCTGTCATCAGGAATTTGAAATTTTCCTCATTTAGATTTTATACATTTCCTGTTAAGTTTATTCCTATATATTTTATTTCATGCTGTGTTGCTCTTATAAATGGGATTTGCACTACATTATATTTTCTAACTGGTTATTGTTTGTGTTTTTAAAGACTATTGTTTCTAAAGGTTAATTTTACCTTCTTTTATCTTATGGAATTATTTTATTGTTTTAGTTGTATTGATTTTCTCAGACTTTCCAAGTATACTCTCATATCATCTTCAAATAAAAATAGGTTTACTTCTTTTGCAATTCTCTAAGTCTTGCAAGCATCTAAGTGCTCTCCCTTATCTATAGGCGTTGCCATATAATGTTGAATAACAGAGGAGATAAAAGTCATTCTCACTTTGTGTCTTACCTTAATAGAAGTGCTTCTAATGGGAAACAAATCCTTTCATTAACATACACACCTTGAATGACTTATTCTTGTCTGTTTAATAAATGAATATTTATTCCTCTGTCTCTTGGAATTATGATTAACCTCAAATCTTTGCTTTGGATTCACAAATCCATTTTGTGACTCACAGTGATATTAGATTACATGGAGTCATGTTACAAGCTATGTATTAATGTATGAAATCTGTCCCAATGTCTCCAGCTTGGGTCGCAATACTCTAAAATATTTTTGCTTATTTAAATGAGTAAAATGTTATCTTTTTGGTATAATCACTCTGGAAAACTTTATGGCAGTATTTACTAAAGCAATAACATATAATATGATCCAGCAATTTCCTCCTGTATATATCCCACAGAATGACTTCTATGTCCTACAAAAAACATGGGTTAGAATGTTCATAAAAGCTTTATTCGTAGTAGGTAAAAACCACAAACAATCCAAATTCTCATTGTAAGTAAAATGGATCTGAGACAGGAGAGTTCCCTTGACCTCCACACTGGACTTGCGACAGAGGTGGCCCATGTACTCAGCCACCATGCTCAAACCCTTTGCAGGAGGGGGAGCATGCAGGTGAGCAGGTGCAGGAGCCAGGCGAATACCTTTGGGTGCCAGCAGGAATGAGCTCCGTACCGGCCCACGGCAGCATCTAGGGGTTGCCCACGATTTCTGGAGGCCCAGAAGGCATGTGTTACAAACAATGCTCTTTTAGCCCTGCCATCAGTGGATGGCTTAAGTGTTAAACAGCTCAGTGAAGAGTCAGTGTGACAGCCTTTTTGGGTTCCCGTACCCAGTGCATCCTGAATTCTTGTCTGGAGTCCAGGAAGAATCAGGTTACACAAACAGATTAAAGGGTGGTGTATGTGGAGGATTTTGTTGAGCAATGGAAGTGGCTCTCAGTGGGATGGGGAGCTGGAAAGGGAATTAAATGGGAAGATAATCCCTGATCAGCCCCGGCCAAACTCTCAACATTCGGATGCTGCTTCTTTCTCTCCTTCTCTGCTACACTACTCTGCTCCTCTGCCAGTGGAACTTGGGGTTTTTATGGATACAGGGTGGGGGGTGTGGTGGGCCAGGATGGTTTTGAAAAAGGTAGCATTCAGGTGGGAAAACAAGGAATGCATGTTCTCATTTAGGGTGGCAGATCCAGGCTTTAGAGTGGAGCCCTCGACAGGGAACCTGCTCTTTTCTACACAGTATTTCCCTGCCTCCTGTCCATGTCTTATGATACATTCAAACAATGGAATTCTACATAGCAATAAGAATGAACTGTCTGTACCTATTTGCAACCATGTAGATGAATCTCACAAGAATGATGAGTGAAAGAAACCAGAAACAAAACATCACTTACTGTATGTGTTCATTAACATAAAGTTCAAAGATAGATTAAAAAAAAAAGTCAATGATTACAGAATAGTAACTGGTGGGGAGGGACAATTGGGGCAGGTAATGATCTGCTTCTTGTTCGAGTGCTCGTGTTCTGGTTCTCTTTTCATGATGATTTGTGAAGTTTTCTGCATGTATATTATACTTCAATAAAAATTATTTTTTAACTGAAATTGTTTCACCAAATTCCAAATGCCAGGGAATGGTGAGGTGACCTTTTCTCTTTTATGGACCTTTGGGATTGAGACCCATAAAGTTGAGGAAATTCTCAATTCATTGCGCAACTGTCATTCTGCTCTTCTTTAGGATGTAGAAAACCATTGTGCCAATGTAGATCAGAACCTAGATGTTTAGTATTTGCATTTCCTTACGCACTTTGAATATAGGATCAGGAATTACTCTACTTCCAAGTAGAGGAGCCAGGTCCTTGAAAGTGGCTCCTGGTGGACACCTGTTTTCCAGAGGGATTGTCATTCTTTCCTGTGTGCTGATTGTCAGTTAGGACACATGTGTCAGGTTCTGGAGTCAGTAACCTTGTTTCAGGTCTGGAAATCTGCCTGGAAGAGCAATTTCAAACTTACTACAGTCAGATTGTTAGAAAAAGCTTGGAAGATTCGTCCAAGGTGGTGGCATACATCCGCAGCTCCACCTGCCAGGAATTAAGCTGGGAATATGGGAATGTTGAGCTCTGGACCATGAGTGGGCTTGGCATTCTGCAGCATTGCTTTCACCTAATTGCAATCTCAAGGCCAGACCATCAGGCTGAGTTGATGAGGATATTCACTTTGTGACACAGTCTTTCCTTTCCTGGGACCCTCACGAGGAGAAATGTGGCCTACTTGAAGAACAGGAGACTGGCACTTCTCAGCATGCCACTTATTTTTATCTTAACAACACTGTGAACCAGGTAAGCTTCTCCTTTCAGTGTTAAAAGCTTCTGAAAGCCAAATGTAAGGATTTAAACGTGTCTATAGAGCTTTACAGTATGCATTTTTATATCTGCTAATTCCTAGCTCCATTTTAAACCCCTACTCTTGTTTCATTCTTTCTTTCTCACCTACCTTTTTATGTGTCTTGATGTAGTTTATGTATGTTTTCAGATTTGGCTTCCAAGGGTGTTAAATATTCATTTGCACTTGTTAAATATTCAGAAATTTTGTGTGCCCCTTCTTAAACAGTTGAGAGTTTGAAATCAGCCATACTGGGAATAGTTACACTATGGATATAGGCAAATGCTCCAAAACAGATCTTCTCCTGCCCCAAGGGAGCCAGTTTACCAGCCCACCTTTGTTTATATCTTTTCTAGAAAAGGTGGAGTCCAAATGTGTTTTTAAAAGGTTTAATGAAATTACCTACTTATTTAGATGCTGTATGTTATTTAAAATCTGTCCCTTATTCTTTTTTTTTTTAACAAGTTTAGAATACCTGGTTTATTGGGAAAACTTCATAATGAAAACTACAATTGGCTTTTTCCACAACTTACAAAATAATCATCTGATATTTAAAATGAATTGGTTTTCATTATATAAGTAGAAATAGTAAAAAATCACAACAATCGATCTGATGCATCATATATGTGCTATTCAGAGAAACTCAAATCCCCAGATTCTCCTGTGGCATGTTTTACATCAAAGAGTTTACATCTGTTTACCAAGAAAGACCAGGATTTTAACTATATGTAGGTTTCTGCTTACAGTTGCAAACTATCAGAAGTCTGTCTATATGATAGAGCCCAGAAAAACCTGAGATTTAGAAAAGCGAGTCATTTATTCTCCTGAGGCTGTTTTAGTGGCACTTTTGTGACAGGAATGACCCTCCTAATGCTTTACTACACAACTTAACCAGATCTATCAGTCATGATAAATTAGACCCAGTCCATCTTTCAATCCAGTCTACTCTGGTTTTGAACATATAAATACAAACCACTACAGATTTATTAATATAGCATTTTCCCACACCCTAATCCTATAAAGAACTTTAAAAGAGAAAATTTCATCTAAATATTTCACACTTAAAGGAAAGCCTTACTAACTATAGCAACAGGTTTGGACCACGAAACAGTACTTTCCTAGATGACAAATCGAGTCAACATGAAGCCTTAGCAAAAATGAATGATTCAGGATATTAATGAGAAATCCTCACAAACGATATGCATTTAGGAAATGATTTTGCTTTCCTTAACTAGTTTGAAGGCTTGAAAATAAGCTTTTTTTGCATTTCTTTTAGAATATTTGGTCATTAACAATTTTTAGTATTATCTTCCTCTTCTCCTTAGCCCTTAACAGACCCAGTCCGTTCTATTTGCTTTCCCTTATTCTTAAGAGTAATGGCACTGTTTTGGGTCCAAAAATATTTCAAGGGGAGTAGATCTATGAGATTGTTTTCATTGATAGCAAGGAAAAAATAAGATTAATCTAAAATGTGCTATCTATTCAACTTGGCTGTAGTGCAAATATTCTGCAAAGGAGTATATTTACAGCTGTTGATATGATGAAAGCTGTTTACATTTCTGTTCATCACATTTTAAGTTGTGTTCCGGAAGAGCAAAGATTCTGGGAAATCTAGCGGTACTGGAAGCAAGTTAGTATCAAGTTCAGTGTGTGATGGCTGCTAAGGGACCATTCAATGCAAATTAGAAGTAATAATAGCTCTGGTTTAAAAGGGCAAAGAATTAGGGCTGGGAAGGGAAATGACTCCCTGCAGAGGACAAGGGCTTTGCACTGACAAATGTGACTGCTTGGGACACAGCTCTTCTCTACGCTCTGTCGGGACAGAGAGCCAAGGAGGGTGGGGACAGAGCAGGGGTGAGGAAAGCCACAGAGGAAAGCTGCAGTAGCTGCCAGCAGGAATTCAGGCTGCTCTGCTATCAGACACAGCTTAGAAAGTGGTCTACGTTAGAATAAGTGCAAACAACTAATAGAAGGCAAGTTTATTACGGAGAGTTGACTGCCCAGCAATCTAAAACTTCTGCAACAGCACAAAAGAGAGGAGAAGGAGGTCCCTGCTGGTCAAATGCCAATCCTTGAGCCACAAACAACACCGAAGGCAGCTGGAAAGTGCCCCAAACCTGAAGCACCCCCAGAGGCATTGCAGCAGGGTGGCTTGGTTCACTGACCACAGGAAGCACCAGCAATGACTGTGCACTTACTGCCAGGCACCTGACTGTGCTAACAAACTCTTCACTTTGCTTTAGCCACTTAATTCTCACAGCAGATGGGGAAACTGAATCACAGAGTGGTGCCCAGGGTGACTGTTCATACTAAGGACTAAACTCTGATTTTTATCTTGCCCAAATTCCTATCTATCTAAGGGGTCTGGGGAGTCATGCATACAAATAATAAATTCTCATCAGTTGGGTTTTATTTAACCCTGTATATCATAACTGACTTTCCAATTTGACTCTGGCATAACATTATGAGACAAGGAAGAAAATCAAATACTTTACCCCAAAACATGTTTCTTGGAAAGGCCCTGCGAAGCTGTTCTTTATGGGGGAAAATTTGCATCTGTAAAGAATATCTATTAACATAGCTAGATCTCTTTCTTCCAGACCCTCCCAATCCTAAAGATCTGAATAGAAAACATTTGTCATCTATTGTCTCTAAGGGCAACCACTGTAACACTTCAAAGAACTTTGGCCTCCACCATCTTTTATCTTGACCTGAACATTCCCTTTCTATTGATCCCAGGTCTTTGGACAAACTCAACCAATTGTCAACAGAAAATGTTTAAATTCACCTATAGCCTGGAAGTCCCCACTTTGAGTTGTGCCGCCTTTCTGGACCAAACCAATGTATTTCTTAAATGTATTTGATTGCTGTCTCATGCCTCTGTAAAATGCATAAAACCAAGCTGCGCCCCAGCCACCCTAGGGGACATGTTCTCAGGACCTCCTGAGGGCTGTGTCATGGGCCATGGTCACTCACATTTGGCTCAGAATAAATCTGTTCAAATATTTTACAGAGTTTGACTCTTTGTCGACAGTACCCAGTAAATAGAAGAAGCCAGGATTTGAGTCTCTGCTCCCTACTGTTCAGATTAAAAAGAAAGAAGGATTTGTATCGATGAGAGTGGTCTGAGATGCCAGTGATCGGGGGATGGACAATGGGTGCGTGAGGAATGAGGATGTGAGTAGTATGAGAATAGTCAAAGAGAGGCCAGTGGCAGAGGCAGATTTGAGGACGAGACAGGAGACCCACAGCCTTGAACCAGAGCAAGACAAAACCCACCTAGAAATCCTAGAAAAGCTGTCATCTACCAGCTAAATTGTCTCATATATTCAGGCCATCGCTGAGCCTCTGTCCTGTTCAAGGCAGCCACAGCTGTGGGATTTGAGGGGTTAGGTCAGTAGAAAAAGTTCCAGCCAAGGCTTACTCACTTCTTCCCTTTAGTAACTCAGCAAAATCATCACGTTCTGAGTGAGCTCATGCCAATTCAGGACAGTTTTCTAAAAAGGACCATGCTGAGGTGCATGGTGGATTATCATTGTGTAGGAGAACCCCATTGAAGCAGGGGATGGAGACAGAAATTCAGAGTCCTTGGCACAGTCAGGAGCAAGCCCAAACACTAAGCTGGAGTTCAAGGAGAAAATGGAAATCTTTGTGTAAATGGAACAAGGTGAATGTGGAAAATTTGGTTGGATGAGCAAGTGTTGGTTCTACCACATGCACTCCATGTATTCATCTCTGAAGACTACTACTGCTTAGCAAAGAATACGAGGCACTGCACTCCTCACTGGCTGATATAAATTTTTGTGGATTACTGGTCACGTAATGATGAATCAAATCACCACACAAACATACTGGGGGCTAGACCTGGTTGAATTTGCAGAATTCTTAGCTGCCACTAGACAGAGCCTTGACTTCTGCAGGTGGCTTCGGAGTTTCCAGATCCAGCAGCACCCAAGGCAAGTTCTGGCTTCTGAGAAGCGAGCAAGAAGTCTTGGAGCTGGAGGTTAGCAGCGTCCTCCTGGAGCACCCATGTCTTCTCTGAACAGTTTTGTCTTTTTAAAACAGTTTTGGGACATAATTACATGCCATAATATTCACCTGTTTGTTTTGTTTTTGTTTTTGTTTTCTGAGATGGAGTCTCACTCTGTCACCAGGCTGGAGTGCAGTGGCACAATCTTGGCTCACTGCAACCTCCCGGGTTCAAGTGATTCTTCTGCCTCAGCCTCCCGAGTAGCTGGGACTACAGGCGTGCGCCACCATGCCCAGCTAATTTTTGTGTTTTTAGTAGAGACAGGGTTTCACCATGTTGGCCAGGATGGTCGTGATCTCTTGACCTTATGATCAGCCCACCTTGGCCTCCCAAAGTGCTGGGGTTACAGGTGTGAGCCACCATACCCGGCCCATTCACTTGTTTTAAGTGTACAATGCAATGAATTTTAGTATATTTAAAGAGTTGTAAATATACTACACAATCTAATTGTAGAACATTTCCATCACCCCAAAAAGAAATCTCTTGCCCATTTACACTGACACCCCAATTTTACCCCCAAGGCCTAGGCAGTTACTACTCTATTTTCTGTGAACAGTTTTATATGCTGATGAAACAGAAGATGTTTTGCAAACACAGCTTCTGCCCTGCACCTGGAGTGACGCAGAACACGGAAAACTTAACTATTTTTGCATAAGCTGATGTTCCCATAAAAGAAAAAACGTATTAGACTTAACAAGTTTCACGTGTTAAAAGATACAATCACCCGGCAGGGTGCGGTGGCTCACACCTGTAATCCCAGCACTTTGGGAGGCTGAGGCGGGTGGATCATGAAGTCAGGAGGTCGAGACCATCCTGGCTAACATGGTGAAACCCCATCTCTACTAAAAGTACAAAAAATAAGCCAGGTGTGGTGGTGGGCGCCTGTAGTCCCAGCTACTCGGGAGGCTGAGGCAGGAGAATGGCGTAAACCCGGGAGGTGGAGCTTGCAGTGAACTGAGATCGTGCCACTGTACTCCAGCCTGGGCTACAGAGCGAGACTCTGTCTCAAAAAAAATTAAAAAAGGATACAATCACCTAATGCTTATCATCTTTTAATATATATTCTGTGAAAGATTAGTGAAACTCATTAACTGACCTGAAGGTCCAAACTTTTACATTGCTAAATAATTGTAGAGCTGCCTTTGAGAAAGTAGGATAAATGCCTAGATTTTTTATTGCTTACCATTTTCTTGTCCTCTGAAATTCCATGTCATTGATTTAACTTGTACCCTTGGGTGCTGCTCAGAATATGAGCTGCTATTACACAGCAGACTTCATGAGGAAGTTGGCCCAGTGTTTGAACTCCTCAGAACCTCCCAGATATACTTGAATCTTGTCTTATTTCCTATAGTATTAGATGGTTGAGTGTCTCCTGTCTCACCCTGTCTCCTTTCTTTGCAGGACCCTCTCCTCCTGAAATTCTCATCTTTCCCTACTGTATCGTCAACTTTCCCCTGTCTACTGGACCATTTGTGTCAGATGCAAGCTTGCTGCAATTTCTTCCATTTACAAAAGCCCTCTCTCTGATAGGGCTTCTCCTCCAAATACTGCCCATTATCTCTGATTCCCTTTTCAGAAAATGATCTGATGAAATAAGATAGCTGTCTAAGGTAGCTGTCCCCATATCTTCAATTCCCTCTAGGTGGGGCTTTGCGTCTGTCACTCCACCAAAACAGGCCACAGCATGGCTGCCAGTGACCACATGTGGCCAATCCAACAGTTCATCCTCAGCCTCCCATGGTTTGTCAGTTGTATTTGACATGTTGATCACTCTTTCCTTCCTGAAGTACTTTTTCCGCTGGCCTCTGGAACAGCATGTCTCTTGGCTCAGCTGCCTCATTACTGTTTCTCTTCATTTTGCCATGTTGGCTACCACTCGTCATTATCAACCGCTACAGGGTGGAGATTTCCAGCACTTGATTCTATTCCGCTCTTCTCTGCCTGGAACACCCTCCAGGTTATCTCCTAGAGACTGGTGGGTACTTTAAATACTCTCTATGCTGACTTCCAAATTTGTATCTCCAAGCCTATCCCAACTCTCTTAAAACAAAGAGAGTTCAAAAGAGTTGTCTGTGGAGGTGCTGGAAATGTTAAAGCATCTGTCCTTGGACTGTTTCTCTTCTCTCTGCACTCCCTCTCTTAGTGGTCTTATCCAGTCCCATGGTTTTATTTTTAAAAAGTTCAGCTTATCCATTTTTTTCTTTTATGGATCGTGCATTTGGCATTGCATCTGAAAACTCATCACTAAACCCAAGGTAACATGTATTTAATCTTACATTTTCTTCTGCAAGTTTTATGGCTTTATATTTTACATTTCAGTCCATAATCCATTTGAGTTGCTTTTTTTGTGAAAACTGTAGAATTCTATGTCTGTTTCACTTTTTGTATATGGACATCCAGTTGTCTCAGCACCATTTGTTGAAAAGATGATTCTTTCTCTACTTAATTTGTCTTTGCCAAAGATCGGTTGACTACATTATGTGGATCTATTTCTGGGCTCTATTTTTCTCCCATATCTCATGGCTCTCGATATCATTTAGATGCTGACAGCTCTTCACTTTATACACTTTATACACTTTATACACTTTATACATCTTGTCTGGCCCTGTCCTCTGAAGTCCACTGCCTCCCTGCTATAACCCCTGAATGCCTAACAGACACCTCGAAGTGAATATGTCCAAACTAATGTGATCTCCCTCTCCCCGCCTAGCCTGCTCCTCCTGCCATCTCAGTTAATAGCGATACCATCTTTCCTGGCGCTCAATGGGAAAAAAATCTTGACTTCTCTCATTCTCTCACGCTTCTCATCAAATCAGGAAATTCTGTTGGTTCTACTTCAAAATACGTCAAGAATTAATCTCTTCTCACCATCTCCGTGGCTACCTTTCTGGTCCAAGCACCCCTGGCCTGGCTCACTCACAGCCTCCTGACTGGTGTCTCTGCCTCTGCCTTTGCTTCACCGTAGTCTGCTGTCCATAGGGCAGCTAGAGGGGTCCTGTTAAAAGCCAGATGACGGATCACTGTCCTGCCCGCTTCCCTACAGTGTCTTCTCTTGAATTCAGAGTAAGTTCCTGAGACCTTAGAGTAGCCTCTCTGGCCTTTCTCACTTGCCCTCCCCCCTTACCTCTGCAACCTCACCTTTGGCTGCTTGCCCTTGTCCATGCAGCCCTAACCACCCTGACCTCCTCCCTGTTCTTTGGACGTCTTGCATAAGTTCCTGCTCAGGGCCTTGTACCAGCTCTCTCTGCCTGGCACCTTCCCCAAGATATCTGCAGGGACTGCTTCCTCACCCCCTGCAAGTCTTTGCTCAAACGTCACCTTCTCTGACCAATCCATTTAAACTCCCCATGCCGCTGGCACCCTTCACCCTCTTACCTTGGTCCGTCCCCTTTCCCCTCTCCTCTAACATGTGATTTACTTATTTGTAAGTTCCATAAGGGCAGGGGTTTTATATCTTTGTGATATTCCCAGTGCCTCCGGCTGTGCCTGCTTGATCCTTGGTGATTGATACATGTTTGCAGAGTGAATGAATGATTGGCAGAAAAGGTGACTGGCAGGTCATTCCCTGGTCGAGTGTCTGCACATGCAGCATGCTTGTTGTGTGGGGGGATAGGAACCTATGAGAGCTGGTGTAGTAAGGAGAGGGTCACCTGCAGTGGAGCAGCCTACAGGTGTGGCCAAAATGGTGGTGGCTCCCTGGCTTCAGTGTCATTGAGTCGCTGGCTGAGCTAGGAATGTGGGGCGTGGGAGCTGCTGCAGGCTGGAGCTGGGGTAGTGGAGAAGGCTGAGTAGGGCAGGTCTGCCATGTTCCCGGGTGAGGGAAGGGAGTGCTGGTATGGTTCCTGCAGGCCTTTGAGGAGGCCTGTCTCACCCCTTGACACAACAGCATTTGGGTGCCCCGTTCCCCACAGGACATCGACAGCTAGCAGGGTTGACTTAGAGGCATTGGGCAAGGGAGGCTGCTTGTTCAGCTCCTTCTCGCCCATCCTTCCGCGTGCCTCCCCGCACTCCCCACCCTGCTGAGGAGTGGAGACCCAGAGGAGGGAAGGCAGGAGGGGGAGCCGGCCCTCCAAGCAGAGCCCTCTGCACTCCTGACCCCTGGCTCCTCTGGCCAGACGGGCGAGGAGGAAACCTTGCTGGATGTGAGGTCAAGGCTGTGACATGGTAGGGTCCAAGTTCTATCAGAATGTCACCGAGGGAGGAGGTAAAAGAACAATCCTACTGAGTGTGACTGGAGGCAGAGGTTGTAGTAAATAGCAACATGTTATGTTAGTTAAATAAAGCAACTAAGGGAAAATAAACGTTTTAAGGACTGATTTTGCAAATCCAAATCCATGAAGACCGAGAAAGGGTTATTACCTTTGCTTCACGAGACAGCTTTATTCAAGATAGCAAGCAAAACAGGCGGGGTGCGGTGGCTCACGCCTGTAATCCCAACACTCTGGGAGGCCGAGGCGGGTGGATCACTTGAGGTCAGGAGTTCGAGACCAACATGGTGAAACCCCATCTCTACTAAAAATACAAAAAATTAGCTGGGCGTGGTGGTGGGTGCCTGTAGTCCCAACTACTGGGGAGGCAGACTGGGGGTGAATCTCTCGAACCCAGGAGGCAGAGGTTGCAGTGAGCCAAGATCATGCCACTGTACTCCAGCCTAGGTGACAGAGTGAGATGCTGTCTCAATAATAATAATAATAATAATAATAATAATAATAATAATACAAAGAGATAGCAAGTACAACAAAATCTAATATACCAGGCTAGTTTGAATAGGGAAACACCTTGAGATGCCATAAGTCCTGGTGTCAGCCCCATGCTATTTTGCTTCCACAGGGACAATCTCAGTCATAATCAGAGAGATGGCACTTGGCCTGAGTTTCCATCTCACCAACGTATGCTGGTGAACCCTAGGTCACAGAACCACATAACCAAATGAAATTATGTCTTCATTGTGGAGCTGAAAGACATAATTTAGTTCAATTCTTCGTGATATGCAAGATGAGGCAGGCTCAGAGAGGTGGATGGCTTGTTCAGGATCACACAGCAAGTTGAGGGTTGTAATAGAAAGAATAATGACCCCCCAAAATGTCCACATATGAATCCCTAGCACCTGTATATTCCCTTATATGGCAAAAGGATCTTGAGATGGCAGGGGGGGTAGCTAATCCTGGAGTATCCAGGTATAATCCCAAGTTTCACATAAGAGGGAAGCAGAGGAGTCAGTGTCAAGGAGAGAATGTGACAATGGAAGCAGCCGTCAGAATGACACAGTCATGAGCTAAGGAAGCAGACGGTTTCTAGAAACTGAAAAAATATCAGGGTTACTCTGCCCTGAACAGTCTGATAAGCTCTAGACTGAGGAACAGCCTCCTCTGCTGACAGGGTGAAGGGAGAAATCTGTGACTGTTTCTCACAATCTGAACTTTCACTGTGGACCTCTGGAAAACAACCACCCAAACAGACAGTGAAAAGTGACACTTTACAGGCAGAGGTAGGTCAGTCTGAGTCCACCCGGAAAACACTCATGCTGTTCTAAAGAGGTGGTCTTCAGAGAGGGGCAGATTGCAGAATTATGAATACAAAATTAGTTATGAAAGTGTTTCTATAGAATGAGAAGAAAAACCCACCCAAATGGCAAATTTTAAAAAGCTGAAAAATATCTTGAATAGCACTAAATCTAGGAAAATAGCTTATTATTTTAATCAAGTCATAGCTTCTATGTTTTCCCCTATTTTTTTGGCTGCATACTGTTTGATTATCTATCAGATTCTATAGACAGGATAGAAAGATAATACTTTCTATTTAACATATTTTTAATTAGCATATTTTCCTTTACAAGAGTGATAACAATTTATTTCACTTGGAACTACCAGGCTTCATCAGAACAAGATGTTTCAAATGTGTTAAAATGTGATCTGATACGTTGGGATACATAAAACATGCAGCTCCCACATAGACATACTCGGTGTTGGTAGTATTTTCCAAGTCATGTCACACAAACACAGAAATTCTAACAAAGTTTATTTCACCAAAAATGGGAAGAGTGTGGTGCATTTGTAACTGTATAAGCTGCGTTATCGAAACTATTACTGACAAGGAAGAACTTCCATTCTGAATAGGGTTGATGAGATCTGAATTTTCTGCTTATAATTTTACTCATCTTGATGATTCAAGGAATTTTCCACAGATCAGCTTCTGCCTCTGTGCATTCCAAACCTGTTTTTCCTCCTACCCACATACTTCTGTTGCTGGGGGCCCCAAGATATGTTCTTGTTACGATCTGACCACTGGCCCTCGACCCTCGGGGGCAGGCCAGGGGAGTTGGCTCAGTGGGTGGCAGGACGTTCCTGGAAGATGCTCTTGCATCAGGGCAGCTGACAGTAACTGCATATGGAAGTGACTGCAAACCATGTAGAAGATCTCACTAAACCCAAACTACGTGTGTCCCCAACTTTATTTCTCTTACTGCATCCCCTAAATGCTTGTGACTGTTCCACCATCACCTGGCCTTCAGGTGATGTGACATAGATAGGGAAGGCTGGTGTAGAGTTAGGCAGTGTCTTACTCAATTGCAGTTAAAATATCTTACTTTTAGAAAGCTTATGGAAATTTATGACCATGTTTCCAGGGTCTAGGAAGTGACCTGTACAGGAGAGGGACCTGAAACTAGAGCTTCAGAGCCCTACCTAGGTCAGCCACAAGGCACCTTTTATGTACAGCATCAACCTACCTCCAGCTCCTTTCCTGCAGATCTACTTCTAGAGGTAGGTTGACCTTGAGACCCGAGGAAATGGGGACTTGGTTTATATTCGAATAGCCAAAAGACCATTTGGAATGTTTTCCCCACAACAAGGGACACTGTCTCCAGAACTCAAGCTTCCACCATTTGGGAGACAGAAAACTAATTGAAACTCTTATAAGTTTTTTCAGTATCTACTCATTATGATAGAAAAATTATTTTTTCCCCAGTACTAGCCATTTCCCTTCTTATATCTTCTAGAACACCTTGCTGATATTTTAGTTATCTGGTGTTACTAAGTTAGTGTTTTGTAAACTGGGGTCCACACATTCTTGTGTATGTGTGTGTGTGTGTGTGTGTGCGCGTGCGCTCTTTGAGACAGGGTCTCTCTGTCACCCTGGCTGGAGTGCAGTGGCACAATCACGGCTCACTGCAGCCTCAACCTCCTGGGCTCAAGCAATCCTCCTGCCTCAGTCTTCAGAATAGTTGAGACTACACCCTGGCTAATTTTTAAATATTTTTGTAGAGAAGAGATCTCCCTATGTTGTTCAGGCTGGTCTTGAGCTCCTGAGCTCAAGCAGTACTCCTGCCTTGGCCTCCCAAAGTGCTAGGATTACAGGCTTGAGCCATCACACCCGGCCCACACATTCTTTAAGATAATTCTAAAATGTTATGTTGAGTAAAATGCTACAGGTACTCTGAAAAGGTTTGGAAGTTTCTTTTAAAACTAAACATACGATTATCTTATAACCTAGCATGCTCGCTCTTAGAATTTTTTTTCCCCAGAGAAATGAAAACTTACATTCAAACAAAAATCTGTCCACAGATGCTCATAGCAGCTCTATAATAACTCAGATCTGGAAACAACCCAGATGTGCTACCATGGTAAATGGTTAAAGACACTGCAGTACAGCCACGCCTGCCATGGAATTCTGCTCAGCAGTGAAACGAGCAAACATTGATGCAACAGTTTGGATGGATGTTAAGGGAACTATGCTGAGTACAAACAGCCAGTCCTAAAAGGTTGCATACTGTATGATTCCATAGTATAACATTTTTGAAATGACAAAACTATAGGGATGGAGAATATAGAGTGATTGCCAGGGGCTTGAGGTGTGTGTGCGGCACATGAGGGA
The DNA here is from genome assembly GCF_003255815.1 of Theropithecus gelada. Taxonomy (NCBI): domain Eukaryota; kingdom Metazoa; phylum Chordata; class Mammalia; order Primates; family Cercopithecidae; genus Theropithecus; species Theropithecus gelada. The sequence goes on along the minus strand of NC_037686.1, from coordinate 27,922,302 downwards.
GGAGTATGTGGCTAGAGAAGGGCAGCTCCAGGCATCCTTGTAGTGATGGAATTGGTCTGTACCTTGTCTGTGGTGGTGGATATGTGAACCTACACATATGATAAAAGTGCATAGAACTCAACATGAAATAACACACAAAAATAAATACAAACGAGTGAGTGCATGTAAAATCCGATTAAGATGAGTGGATTGTATCAGTGTCGATTTACTGTTTGTGATGCTACTACAGTTTTACAAAATGTTACCATTGGGGAAACTGGGTGAAGGGTGCATGGGATCTCTGTATTATTTCTTCCAATGGTATGTGAATCCACAATTATCTCAATAAGTTTAATTTTTTAAAAAAGCTTCATGGATATTTTGATAGCATAAAAAGATGAATGTCGGTATATCTGAGATGCCCTGGGTGACCCCTTGATAGCTTTATAACTTAGTTCCCCTGCCTGCCATCAGTACTGTCATGGGCAACAGTGTTTATTGCCAGACATTTTGCACCAAACAGTAACAACTACTGGTCAAGAACTGAGTCAAAGGACAGGTTCCCCAGTGAGAGCAGGCCAAATGTCAGGTGCTGGTACAAACCAAGGAAGGTTTTGCAAGGCAGAACTGAGAAAAATTCTTATGGATCCCCACTGTTGATTTTATTGTTATAATGCTGCTTAAATATGCAAAAGCTCATATACAGCTATGAAGCCAAAACAAATTTCTAAACCGAATATAATAAAAACTACAAAACCAATAAAATTCAAATTAGTGGCATTAATCTAATGTGATGAATGGTGCTGGTATGCTGAAACTAAATTGCTGATCACAAAGAATAGATTACAGTGACACTGTTTCAGAGCTTTCCTGCCATCTCTGTTCGGAACTGTGTTTCTTTACGTACAACTTGAACTTTCTAGGGATGTAGGGAGCAAGTAAGAAAAGGCCTCAGATCTCCCAGCATGAATGTAACAGGAACCGGTTGTTCTCTACCTTAGCAACATGCATCTTACTCTGATACAGCTCTCACCAACTTGGCCCTCTAGTCTCCTGGCCTTTCCAAAGACGTATATGTCTGTTGCAGGGGTGGCAGAGACTGCTTCTGCAGGCCGTCCCCATATGAAACGACAACAAAAAATCTGACAGTTATAGCGAGATGGCAAGATGATGAAAAGCAGATGCAGAAACTAAATATTTTAGCAATTGAGAGGAAAAGGCACAGTGCTGCTGAGAAAATCACAGTATGACTGCAGAGCACAATAAACAATATTTATGGTAATGACCCTGAGCAATAAATGAAAGATTGAATTATGCGGAGAATCTCGTGTTTAGAAAGGCTAGGCAGTCCCGTTTGAACCCTTGTATGTTTTTGAGTTTTGGTTCTTCAGTGTGCACACTTCAGTTATCTCAAAACCTGTGCGTTTGTGGACATTCCTTCCCAGGAGAGAGAAGGATGGCTTTGCATCTGTGTGTGTGTTTTGGGTGTGTGTGTGTGTGTATGTGTGTGGTGGGATGGGGGAAGGGAGACTGAATTCTATGACATTCAGAACCAATGGCTTCATATACAATTAACAGTGCCCCCCAGCACTTAAGGCTGCTGATAATTGTCCCCCACTTCAGGATTTTGAGACAGCACATCCGACCTTCTGAGGCTTCATCGTCACACCTCTTTGTGCCTCTTCTGACAGATAATTATGGTTGAGTGTGAGCATCAACAGGAAATCACATCTCTTATCTTCACGTTGGGCACTTAAATGAGCATTTTAAGGCAAATTATTAATAACTGTGCTCAAGAAAATGGTATCAGTGAAAACTTCTGAGATATTGAATTGTTGTATTATGTGTGTGGAAGAAAAAGGCTATTTCAATGATAAATAGGAGAATTTGTATGAAGTAATTACATATTAATTTGTCCAACAAATATTTATTACATACCTCAATATCCAAGATATCTTATTAGAGATCACAGGTTACACAAAGGCATACATGATTCAGTTCCTAATCAAACAGAGCTTTACAACCCTGGAGTTTAAGAAACATTTATTGTTCACAAAGACCTGCAGTATTTAAAAAAAAGTCAAAAATGTAGGACAAGGTTAACACTTGAGGAGGTAAGAAGTGGGGTGTCTTATGAGAAGGGACCCCTGAGTTGCCCTTGGAAGGGTGGACAGTGTGATGAAGGGCAGGAATGGGGAAGGGGAAGTACCCCAAGGAGGAGAGGGTGTGGGCAGAGTCGTGGGGGAGGGAGGCAAGCAAGCAGTTAATTCTTCTGGACTGTGAAATACCCATCGGGGGGTATGGCAGAGACCAGATGCTTTTAAGTAAAGCGTCTTAAATGCTGGGCTAAGGATTCAGCTTTATTCTTTGGGAAGTGGGGTAACTAATAGGTGACATGAGGGGAGACAATGAGAAGGGAAGCCTGATTAGGAGACCACTGCAGGGGTCCAACTAGAGGGCCTGTGAGGGGAAGTGGCAATTTAAAAATAGTATTGGGGATTCTGACAAGACTGTGTCAAGCAAAGTCTGGAGGAAGGTGAGCCAGCGAGTTACATTACAATGATGTTCTGGCCTCCTGCAATGTGTTTGATAAGGATGTACAGGTTACAGCAGGGAAGGGGTCCCGGCCTCCAAGACACCTTCTCTCTGTCCAGAGGGGCTTCCCCACCTTTAATATTCTGAAAGTAATTCACTAAATCTATTTTATACGCAGGCTGATATTTTGTAGTTTTGAACTATCCCACGCTCATATGGTTTCATGCGATGTGCCTTGGATCTCCAGGAGGGTAAGCCACACCTGCTGGGAGTCCCAAACTTATCCCCAGAATTGGTTAGGATCTTTCCTACTCGCCAAGAGTGTGCTTGGCATACAGTATGTGCACGGCAAATGCAAAAGGTTATAACCATGATTTCTATGAAAGGCCAACCTCAAGTCAGACCCTCACTGATTGGTCTGTTCATTCAGCCAAGCATGGCAAGCCCCTGCAACATGCAAGGAGCTATACCACCTCTGTGACTGCCAGCCAGGTGACTGTCCCTTCTCTGAAATCTGCTCTCAGAAGAGTGTGGGCACATCCTGGGTTTGCCTCACTGGCAACTTCATCCTTTGGGAGGCAGAGGGGGTGACGGGTTCGTCTACTGAGTGGGATCTAGGTGATCACCAGAGAGGAGTAGATGCAAGATCATCTCTGTGGGGATCCTAAGGGGTAAGCCATCGTGTCATCACAAAATGTGTCATCATGAAGGAAACAGGATTGCTGGTTGTCTTGATCCATTTGAGCTGCTATATAAAAGTCCCATAGACTTATAAACAACAGAAATTTATTTCTCACAGTTCTGGAGGCCGGGAAGTCCAAGATCAAGGTGCCAGCAGATCTGGTGTCTGGTGAGGATCCGTTTCCTGCCTTGCGGACAGCCACTTTCTCATTGTGTCCTCACATGGCTGAGAGAGAAAGAGAGAGAGGGATTCTCTGTCATGTCTCTTCATAAGGGCACTAGTTCCATTCATAAAGTCTCCACCCTTATGACCTAATTACCTCCCAAAGGCTCCACCTTCTAATACCATCACATTGGTAAAAATCCTAACGATTTTAATGTATGAATGTTCAGTTCATTACACTGGTACATGCGGCAGCAACAGCAGCTGCTACTCATGGAGCGCTCTGTGAATTACACCTCATTCTCCTCATGGTCACCCCGTCAATCCTGCACTGTTACTCCCATTTTACAGATGTAGAAACTTGTTTTCAGAGAGATTACTTAATATTCCCCAGGTGACATAGCTCCTAAACTGGATTAGAACAAACTGGCTCCAAAACTTAGGGCCTGGTGCAGCCCACACCTTTAACCTCTCTTCTGTCCCTTTGGATGTGAAATAGGATTGCATTTGGCTGCAGGTAACAGAACCTGACCATGGCCCAAACGGTGAGGCATTCACTACCTTATGTCCAGTGCTTAGCACAATGCCTGTTATGTTTGTTAAATGAATACAGAGTAATTTCCTTAAATAATAATTCTGCTAATATCTTGCATCAATGTAACATTTTATTGTTAGTGTTCATTCCTGGTAGTTTCTAGAATTACCAGCATTCTCATTTCAGAGGTAACAGAGAAGACCCTATGCTGTTTTACCTATGAAGACAAAGAGTCGTCCAGAGGCCAGGACACGTTTAATGTGCCCATTTTGCAGAGGAGAAAACTGAGGCTTAGGAATTTGAATGACTTGCCTAAAGTCACAGAGTAAGAACATTGCAGTATAGAATTCAAAAGCTGTTTTTCTGATTTTGAGGTCAGTACAACTTCTCCATTGCTATATGTTCTTCTCCAAATAGCATGGTGGACTCTAAGGTGTTTATTATTTCTCATTAGCAGTATTTATTTATTTATTTATTTATTTGCTGAGACTGGTTCTGGCTGTCATCCAGGCTGGAGTACAGTGGTGTGATCTTGGCTTACTGCAACCTCTGCCTCCTGGTCTCAAGTGATCCTCCCACCCCAGCCTCCCAAGTAGCTGGGATTACAGGTGTGCACCACCACACCCAGTAAATTTTTGTATTTTTTTGTAGAGACAAGGTTTCGCCATGTTGCCCAGGCTGGTCTCAAACTCCTGGACTCAAAACTATCCGCCAGCCTCGGCCTCGTAAAGTGCTGCAATTATAGGCATGAGCTACCGTTCCTGGCCTATTTATTCTTTGTTTTTGGAGATGGGGTCTCACTCTGTTGCCCAGGCTGAAGTGCAGTGGCATGATCACAGCTCACTACAGCCCCAACCTCCTGGGCTCAAGTGATCCTCCTGCCTTGGCCTTCCATAGTGCTGGGGTTATAGGTGTGAGCCAGCCTCATTAGCATTCTTTAAAAAATGTGTGTAGACATTTTATTAAGGAGGTGTTTTATTGAACAAAATAAGTGAATGCGGCTTGGTGAGGAGTGGGGATGGTTTGCAGTAGCTCTTGCCCTTCCCTTCCCTCCCCTGCCTTCCTCTCCCCTCTCCATGTGTTCTTGGGCCTGCTTTGGAAAGCATCTGTGAGGCCATGTGCTGAAGGCAAGGAGAGAAAACGTATTAGGTTCTCTAATATGATAATAATATAAAAGAAATTTATGGTGCCCCAGAGGGAGAGAATTACAAATGGATGAAAGGTGACTATTTAATGTACAAGCCTTTTTTTTTTTTAGGGTGTAAAAATAAATAGAGGAAAATAGAGTGCAAAAAGAACCTGCGGCAAATGGAAGGCAAATGGGCCTGCTTCTATGGTGCTTTGGCTACAGCCCACCACCCCGCATAATGATGGCCATTTTTCAAATAGCTCTGCAGTCTCACGCTTTTTGGCCAGTCTTAGGAGGTTTCTAGAGCTCCAAGTGAATGAAGAGTACTTTTGTCCTGGTCTCTCTTGCCCCACTCCTGCGGCCTCATCCTCGCCACCTCTCTCAGGGTGCTCCTCCTGTCCTTGGGCCAGGCAGCAGGGTTGGAGAGAGGACCACAGCTCCTTTCTTCACTGCTCCCTCAGCCAAGTCTGTTATACTAGGACAGTCTATGTTCATGCTTGGGGTACGCTGGGGGTCGCCCCGTGAGGTGCCGAGGAGCCTGTCTCCCAGGGAAGCCAGGCCTTTGCTGGCATGCACACAATCAGGGGCCTCTGGGTGCTTTGGTTCTGGCACAGCCCTTCTTTTCAAACTACCAGACAGGCTGTAGTGAGCTCTTTCCCTCCTGGAGACACCCAAGGGCCTGCACCATGGATGTGTAGCCCAGGGTGGGAGTTCTGCCCACGGCCTTCTGGCTGCAGGCCTCAGTCTGCCCTGAGTCTGCCCAGCACCCCCTAGTACCCTGCCTGGGGAGTGCTGCCAGGGCACTCCATGCGGGCTCCTTTCTTCCCTGAGATCCAGCTGCACTTCACCAAGGCCACTGGCCATTCAGTTAGTAAATTCTCCCCTTGTTTCCCCAAATCCTTCCTCATTCCAGGCTTCTGAAGCTTAGACCCTGGTACAGCCCAAACCCTTAACCTCTCTTCTGTCCCTTTGGATGTGAAATAGGATAGCATTTGGCTGCAGGTAACAGAATCCGACCATGGCCCAAACGGGTGAGGCATTCACTACCTTATGTCCAGTGCTTAGCACAGTAACTGTTATGTTTGTTAAATGAATACAAGAGTGAGTAATTTCCTTAAATAATAATTCTGAGGCTCGGCGCAGTGGCTCACGCCTGTAATCCCAGCACTTTGGGAGGCAGAGGTGGGTGGATCACCTGTGGTCAGGAGTTCGAGACCAGCCTGACCAACATGGTGAAACCCTGTCTCTACTAAAAATACAAAACTAAGCCAGGCATGGTGGCATGTGCCTGTAATTCCAGCTACTCAGGAGGCTGAGGCAGGAGAATCTCTTGAACTCAGGAAGTGGAGGTTTCAGTGAGCCAAGATTGAGCCACTGCACTCCAGCCTGGATGGCAGAGTGAGATTCTGTCTCAAAAGAAATAAAAAATAAGGAGAATAAAAATAAAAATAAATTCTGAGAACTTATTCCTGAGAAGACCCCTGGCCCTCCACTTGCTACAGACTTAACCACAGCGTTCTTTCCCCTCTGCCCTAGCCTACCGCACCCCTCTGCCCACTGATCTCTTTGTTCCCCTGTCTTGCAGGTGGGCTTCATGAGTTTGAAATTTTCCTCCAGGCTTTCCTTTCTGCTTCCCATTCTGTTCACTCTGACCTCTTGTTGGCACAAACTAGCCAGGTAGCCCCATCTCAGCATGGGCATAGAGGAAATGATTGGTTCTCCTCAGGACCATGTTGGGTAGGGTTGGGATAGAAGGTCCCGGGCAGTGAGGGGAGACAGGAGGCTTGTTTTGTCTTCATCTTCCTGCAATACCACCTGCTTTCCACTGCTTGGGCCTTGGACCTGCACCTCTGTTGTTCCAGCTGAGCCCCCTGTATGGGCCTGGCTTCCGACTCGAGAAAGAAGGCCTGGCCTGCAGCACCTGGGAGGATGTGCTGTGAGGCAGGTGCAGGGGGCTCCCACAGGCTGAGGCTCTGTCACTGCCTGGCCTGCACTTTTGTTCGTGGGGAATTTGAGAATCAGCCAGCTCTCTAAGCATCACGCAAGTAAGCAGGTCATGTGGGCAGCCACTCTGGGTCGGCTTCCGGGATTTGCTCATCATGCCTTGCACCCTGCTGCGAGGCCGGAGCCAGAACTTAGGTCTCTCTGTCCTTACATCACCTTGGGCTTTCTCCCTGCTGTCCTAGCTGCCTCTGTGTTCCTTAGTTTCTGAAAATACAGTGCCAGGGTGCCTGCTGCACACGCTCGCAGTCGGAAGTTGCAGACGAGTACTGGGATACCTTTACTTTCTACAGACAGAACCCACTAATGCAACTCCACTTGTGCTGCCTTTCAAAGACAAGGTAAGCATGTGCAGAATTCAGTTTCTTCAGAGTTTTGTCAGCAGGAGCCAGTCCCCCAAGCTTGGGGACTTGGATAGCATCAGGTATCTGGACTTGTGAAGCAGGTGCCCGGGTCCTGGGGACCCGGTAGCTTCTCCCAACAGCCAGTAGTGGGCCACTGCCTGGTGGCTCTGTGACAGGCTCTCATTCTTCAGAGGCCCTGTGCTGGGCCCTGAGACAATGATGTCTTAAAAAGTGTATGAGTCCTCTGTTGCTTCTCAGGGCCTGATGCAGTCTTAGATCACGAGTGCCCAGCCTGAGAAAGGAGTTTGGAGGGAAAATAACTTATTTGGAGCACGTGTGCCTCTATAGATCTGCAGACTCAGATACCCAGGGGAGTACCCTGGTCAGCGGCGAAGAGCCCCTCAGTCTTTTAGACAATTTAGGAAGAGAAGGGATTTCCCTCCCTCTAAATCGTTCAATTTAAATTCCTGTACAAAATGTAGGCATGATATTGTTATCCCTCTTCCTTCTACTTTTATCTTCTTTTGTTGGTAGAAAACCATGTGACACCTAATTTCTACACTTCTGTTTAACGTCTCATCTGGGCTCAAAGCCTACAGCCTTCCCAAAAGATTCATTGAACAAAACTGATGGGTCCATTTTACTGAAGCTAGAAATAAGGAGAGCAACACTGCCGCTCACTCCTCACTCGCACAGCCCAGGAATTCTGCGGAGCTCAGCCGATGACTGCGTGCCTCCAGGAGGAATCTCAACAGGTCACCTTTGGAGGGACTGAAGTTGGGACGCTTTTTGGGTTCTGGGCCTACCGCGTTTTATTTTGTAAGAAAAACCAGAAATGACTCATCCAAAATAATCTACATAAAAATGATATGCAGGAGTTTTTGAATAAAAAGAAACCATAAATAAGTAATAAATCCTTCAGAGGCCTATTGAAAATGGATAGCAGTCGTGTTGTGTTTACTGCCGTACTCCCAAAGTGCAGATATTTATTATAACTCAGGGCAATTCATTGTACTAGCTTGGCGTTTATAAAATTCTCATCATCGTATTAGAGTAGGAACCCATTTCCTAGGAAGTATTGTTATGATAAAAGAATTAGTGGCTTGTAAACAGCCATAATTCATTGTTTAAAGGAAAAGATATGTGGACCGTGAAGTATTTGTGTGCAAAACCCCTCACTTCTCTGAGCATTCCCATCAAGCTCGCTGCTCACCTGGAGCACAGGTCATCTACACTGCCCCGGGCAGGACTCCTCGCCCATCACAGCCAAGACTCCTCAGGTCAAGGCCTCTGCTGAGCCCCAGTCCCAGGACCCTCTACTGATGCTGGCCTCTGTTCTTTTACAGCTTCCTCATCGGGATGCACAGCAAGTCGGATTCCCCAAGCAGAAGTTGGGCAGCCCAGCTGGAAGAGGAGGCCGGGCAGGTGTTGCAGGTCAGGCTCACTATGACGCAGTGTGAGACCTCGGGCTACAACACAGGACCCGGGCGCTGCTCTGACCCCTCGTGTCTTGTGTTGCAGCCGGAGGGACGCAGGTCCGCAGCAGAGCCTGTTCCGCTGTCCTGAGGGACTCAACACAGGGGACTGCACAGAGACCATGGGAAAGACCAGACTCTGGTGGGCAGGTGGGTGGGGTGTTGGGAGAGAGGCCAACCCAGACTACCCCAGATGTCACCCACTCAGCCCCGTCTCTTATCCTAGTTTTGCCTCTCCGGACGCAGCTCGGCTCACCTCTGGCCCAGTGCAGGTAGCTGGTGCCAGTTGCAGGGTGACACAGCCTACTTTGGGTCTGTCTGGGCTTTGAGGATGCCTTCTGCTCCTCACCTCCAGGCCCCAGGCCAGGTGACTGAGACTCCACAGTGGGACTGGGAGGGTAGCAAGGAAGGCAGCTTCTCCCCAAACGTCTCTCTCATTGATGGGAAGCCCACCACTGGGCTCCGAATAAGAAAAGTGTTGCATTTTTAGGAATTGTCTATTAAAATGTGAATATTTTCTGCAAGGTGGGAGATTAAACCACTGTAGGCATTAGCTGGTTTCATTGAAGACATTACTGCCAACATGACAGAGACTCCAGAAGGAAATGAGATCAGATCATGAACTCCCAATAGGGAAGAAGCCCCAAAACAGAACCCTAAAACTGGAGGTGAGAGGTGTCAAAAACAAGGTTCCTTCATCTGTGCAGGCTGTCACAGCCCTGGGGTGGGAGCTTGGATGCAGGGGCCGCTGAGTGACCCTGCCTTCACAGCTGAGGACTATGGGTCCAATTTCTCCAAAGAGCCTGCCCTCGGGGCAGCATCCTTCAGTCAGATCCAGATGAGCCCCTGGCCCCCAGGACTACCTGCGTGTCACTTTCCACACCAACCCTGTGTCCTAGATAGAAAGCATCCATTTATTCACTTGCTTTTCACCAGCCTCATAGTGTTCCTAGTGCCTCCTCTTTTACAAGAAATAAACTAGTTTTAAAATGTAATTGGTTCAGTGTTTTTCCTTCTCTTGAATGATCTGGAGGGAACTAACATAAAATGTCAGGCTGCATTTAAGTGGAAACTGAGGGGAAAGCCAGGAAGTTGAGAGGATCGAGATACAGGGAAGGCTCTGGGTCATGCGTCACCGTCATAGCCCGGACAACCCAGCAGGTTCCATTACAGAACAGATCAGGTTAAGGCAGCCACACTGCTTTCTGTGTGGGAAACCTGGGAACTGTTTTTGTGGTGTCCATCTTGGTAAAGACTGGCAGGAGCCAAACCAGACTGGGACAAATGCAGAGCTGTAACTCAGACTAAACTTGCGAAAGTAAATAAGCATGAACTAGATATGAATCACTATGGAGGCAAGCCATGTTGTAGGATTTTTATTATTATGTTTTCCTAGAAAAGTTACTACTTGCTCTTCCCAAAGCCACTAGGTGGGGCTAAGAGGAGCCTCAAGGCGGGGACCCTCACACTGGTCCAGGGCAGGTGGGTGAGGAGTGGGCACTCCTGGGAGCCGCTCACCAGTAGGAGTTGGAACTGAGCCAGATGAGGAGAGGCATCTGTGTGGCACAGGGCATTGTCAGGAAAATTGGTTACATAGGGTAATCAAATAAGCAAATATATTCAGGAAAATAGAACCAGTATATCTCTGTCAAAGGAGGGAGTTTTCTAATATGGAAAGGGAAGCCACCAGAATAAACTGTAGTGTTGGAGTAAGGTTGGAGGTATTAGTGTAAGCATATTGTTTTTAATAGAGATAGATACAGAAAACATACACACACACACACACACACACACACCATTCCCTAACTCTGCACTGGGAGGGGCCTGGGAGCTGTGGCATCCCAATACATCTGAACACCTTGTGCCAGATTTTGGTTTCTAAATGTCATTTTCCACTGAAATGGCCCAGAACTTTTTGGAGAAATGTCTGATTCCAGGGCTGGGGCAGGAGAGATACAAAAGGAACCTGAAACATCTTATAAAAGAAAGTAAGAAATCTCTTTAGAAAATGTTGAAGGTTTGTCCAAAGGACAAGAAATTAGATGAAGAGGCCCCCACTGGTCATATTTGGGATTACTTAATCATCAAAATACATATGGCCACCTGTAATCCCAGCACTTTGGGAGGCCAAGGTGGGTGGATCACCTGAGGTCAGGAGTTCAAGAGCAGCCTGGCCAATATGGCAAAACCCTGTCTCTACCCAAAATACAAAAATTAGCCAGCCATGGTTACAGGTGCCTGTAATCCCAGCTACTCATGAGGCTGAGGCAGGAACCGGGGAGGCAGAGGTTGCAGTGAGCAGAAATTAGGCCACTACATTCCAGCCTGGGCGACAGAGTGAACCTCCATCTCAAAAAACAAAAACAAAACAAAACAAATCCATATTACTAGCGACAGATTATAATTGTTATAAGATAAAGTAGGAAACGATGAATGCATGCTGACATTTAAAAATGAATAAATCAAAAGTTTGGTGAGCAACAGGGTATTTATGTAATCTCAAAGTACATCCCCACTGATTCCAAAGGCAAGAAAGTGACTTTACTGCGGAAAAGCCTGACAGTTGTGTCCCATTAATTTGTTCTCTCTTTAATTTAGTCATTTTGAGAATGTTATATACATGGAATAATACAGTACATAATCTTTTAAAGTTAGGCTTCTTCCACTTGAAATAATGTCCCTGAGACCAGTATAATATGCATCGTGTATCAGTTGCTTGCTCCTTTTTATTGCTGAATAGTATTCCATTGTAGGGATGTACCACTGTTTATACATGTACTCGTTTAGAACATTTGGGCTGTTTGTATATTTTGGCTACTATGAATAAAGCTGCTATGAATACTCACGTACAAGTTTTAGTTTCTCTGGGATAAATGCCCAGGAGTGCAAGTTTTGGGTCAAATGTAAGTGTATGTTAATTGTATAAGTAATTGCCAAACTATTTTCTAGAGTGATTGTCCCATTTTACATTTCCACCATTATGTATGAGAGATCCAGTTTATTTACATTCTCACTAGGTTTTACTATTATTATTTTTTATTTTAGTCATTCTAATAGATTTGTGATAATATATCATTATGGTTTTGTCTTATTCTATTTTCTGTTGGTATAACAGAATACCATAGATGGGGTAATTTTTAGTGGACAGAAGCTGGGCATGGTGGCTTATGGCTGTAATCCCAGCACTTTGGGAGGTGAAAGTGGGAGAATTGCTTGAGATCAAGAGTTCAAGACCAGCCTGGGCTACCTAGTGAGACATCTACCTCTAAGTTTTTTTTAAAATTTAAAATATATATAATAAACATAATTTATTTAGTTCACAATTCTGGATGTTGGAAAGTTCAAGAGCACAGTGCCAGCATCTGATGAGGGCCTTCTTGCTGCATCATAACATGGTGGAAAGCATCACATGGCAAGAAAGCAAGTGTGTGCATGTCATTCAAGCCTCTGTTTCTCATCTTATAAAGCCACCAGTCCCATCATGGAGGACCTATCCTGATGATTCTATAGAATCCTTATTACTGCCCAAATGCCCCACATCCAATCAATGTATTAAATTGGGGATTAAGTTTCCAACAACACATGAAATGTGGAAGACAAATGCAAACCATAGTATATTTTCATTTGCATTTCCCTAATGGTTAATATTTTTGAACAACTTTTCTATGTTCATTTTATATCCTCTTTTGTCAAATGTCTGTTAATGTCTTTTGCCTATTTTCTAATTGGATTGCTTGCTTTTTTACTGTTGAGTTTGTGCGTTCTTTATATACTTTCTTTATATACTGTCAATATAATTCCTTTGTCAGATAGTGTAGTTTGCACGTATTTTCTCCCAGTCTGTGGCTTGTTTTTTTCATCCTCTTATGGTCCTTTACAAAACAAAAGCATTTTAATATATCAGTTTTTCTTTTATGGCTCATGTTTTTGGCACTGGATTAATGTCTAATGATGTTGAACTTAGCTCTAGGTTTCAAATATTTTCTTGCATGTTTTCTTCTAAAAGTCTTATAGTTTTACATTTTACATTTAAGTCTCTGGTTCATTTCGAACTTTTTTTTTTTTTGAGACAGGATCTCACTCTGTTGCCTAGGCTGGAGTGCAGTGGCACAACCACAGCTCACTGCAGGCTTGACCTCCCAGGCTGAAGTGATCCTCCTGAGTATCTGGGACAACAGGTGCGCACCACCACACCAGCTAATTTTTTAATTTTTACTTTGTAGAGTCAAGGTCTCCCTATGTTACCAGGGCTGGACTTCAATTCCTGGGCTCAAGTAATCCTCCTGCCTCAGCCTTCCAAAGTGCTGAGATTATAGGCATGAGCCACCATGCCCAGCCTAATTTTTTTCTTTTCTTTTTTTTTCCTTTTTTTTTTGAGACAGGGTCTCACTCTGTCACCCAGGCTGGAGTGCAGTGGCGTGATCTCAGCTCACTGCAACCTCTGCCTCCTGGGTTCAAGCAATTCTTGTGCCTCAGCCTCCTGAGTACCTGGGATTACAGGTGCCTGCCACCACACCTGGTTCATTTTTTGTATTTTTAGTAGAGACAGGGTTTCACCATGATGGCCAGACTGATCTTGAACTCCTGACCTCAAATGATCCACCTACCTTGGCCTCCCAAAGTGCTGGGATTACAGGTGTGAGCCACTGTGCCCGGCCTCAGCCTAATTTTTTTTTATGTAAGATTTAAGGTGCTTATAATCCCAGTGCTTTGAAAGGATGAGGCAGGAGGATCTCTTGAGGCCAGGAATTTGAAATCAGCCTTGGCAACACAGCAAGACCCCATCTCTACAAAAAAAAAAAAAAAGTAAAAATTATCTAGGTATTCTGGCACATGCCTATGGCCCTACCTACTTGGGAGGCTGAGACAGGAGGATCAGTCAAGCCCAGGAGTTTGAGGTTACAGTCAGCCATGACAATGCCACTGTACTCTAGCCTGGGTAACAGAATGAGACCCTGTCTCTTAAAAAAATGGCGTCAAGTTTATTGTTTTTGTTTTGTCTTGTTTTTGCCAATTGGTCCGGCACCGTTTATTAACTAGACTATTCTTTCTCCATTGAATTGTTTTTGTACATTTGTCAAAGTTATTTGGACCTATTTGTGTTGTTTTTTTTTCTGGGTTCTCTGTTTTGTCTCATTGATCTGTATGTTTATTCCTCCACAAATACCACACTGTCTTGATTACTGTAGCTATACAGTAAGTCTACAAAATTGGGTAGAGTAATTTATCTCACTTTATTATTCTTTTTCGAAGCTTTTCTTGCCATTCTAGGTCATTTGCCTTTCCATGTAGATTTTAGAATAAACTTGTTTTCAAATTTAAAAAGAGAAATATTTAAAATAATCCTATGTTTATCCACATCATCACCATTTCCATGACTGTTTACTTCTTCCTGCAGATCTGGGCCTTTATCTAAGACCATTTTCCTTTAGCATCCTTTTGCAGTGTGGGTCTCTTGGTAATAAATTCTCTTTATTTTTATTTGTGTGAAAATGTTTGTAGTTTGTCTTCATTTTGAAGGATATTTTTACTGGGTCTAGAATTCTAAGTAGACTAGTATTTTAGTGCTTAAGAAATGACATTCTACTGTCTTCTGGTTTCCATCATTTTTGATGAGGTGTCAGTTGTATTAGTCAGAGTTTTCCAAAGAGACAGAACCAATAGGAGATAGAGAGATAGATATGTAGATAGACATAGATATATGAGAGAGGCTTTATTATGGATTACGTGATTTTGGGAGCCTGTGAAGTCCTGTGGTGGACCATCTACAAGCTGGAGACCTAGGGAAGCCAGTAAAGTGGCTCAGTCCTACCTAGTCTGAATGCCTCAGATCCAGGGAAGCTAATAGTGTAACACTCAATCTGAGGCCAGAGGTCTAAGGGGGCCGCTGGTATAAGTCCCAGAGTCCAAAGGCTGGAAAACCTAGAGTTCTGATGTCCAAGGGCAGGAGAAGAAGGGTGACCCAGCTCCAGGGGAGAGAGCGAGAGTGGTGGGGGGAGGGAGAAATTCGCCTTTCTTCTGCTTTTTCATTCTTTTTTTTTTTTTTTTTTTTTTTTTTTTTTGAGACAGAGTCTTGCTGTGTCACCCAGGCTGGAGTGCAGTGACACGATCTCGGCTCACTGCAAGCTCTGCCTCCTGGGTTCACTTCATTCTCCTGCCTCAGCCTCCTGAGTAGCTGGGACTACAGGTGCCCGCCACCATGCCCGGCTAATTTTTTGTATTTTTTAGTAGAGACGGGATTTCACCGTGTTAGCCAGAATAGTCTCGATCTCTTGACCTCGTGATCTGCCCGCCTCAGCCTCCCAGAGTGCTGGGATTACAGGCGTCAGCCTCCACGCCCAGCTCCTCTGCCTTTTTATTCTATGGCTCTTCAACCAATTGGATGTTGCCCATCCACCTTAAGTAGATCTTCTTTACTCAGTTCACTGATTCAAATGCCAGTCTCTCCTGGAAACAGCTTTAGAGACATGCCCAGAAATAATACTTTACCAGTCATCTGGGTATCCCTTAATCCAGTCAGATTGACATCTAAAATAAACCACCACATCAATTATTATTGACATTGTTCTCCTGAATGCAACGTGTCCCTTTTCCCCCATCAGCTACTTTTAAGATTTTTCTCTTTATCTTTGGTTTCTGAAGTTTGACTATAATGTATACAGTGTGGTTTCCTTTGGTTCTTCTGCTTGGGGTACACTTAGCTTCTTGGGTCTGTAGACTGATGTGTTTCATGAATTTTGAAACAATTTTATTCATTGTTCCCAAAATATTTTCCCCTATTCTGTGTTCTCCTTCTGGGACTCCATACGTATATGCGAGAGCCACCATGCTTGGTCAGATGTTTTTGCTTATTATTATTTTCTGTATGTGACTTATTTTGGATAGTTTTTACTGACCTATCTGATTTTATTGTTCATTTCTTCTTCTGTGTTCAGTTTTCAGTTAAGCCCTCTAATGAATTCTTTATTTTAGATATTGAATTTTCAATTCTATAAGCAACCATTTGATTCTTTTTAAGAGTTCTTCTTTCTCTTTTGGAATTTTTCACCTTCTGTTTACTCATTTTACATCTTTTCCTCTAACTCCTTTAACATATTTATATTAATTTTTTTTTGTCTGTTTTTTTTTTTTCTTTCCAAATTCTTGTCTGGTAATTCTGATATCTGAGTCATTAATGGGTATGCTTAATTTGCTTTTTATTATGAATCACATTTTGTAATGGATCACATTTTCTAGTAGGTTTTTCTGAATGCTAGACATTGTGAATGATACATTGCAGAGATCCTGGGCTATGTTGTTTTTATCTAAAATTGTTAAGTTTTATTCTGGCAGGCAGTTAAACTACTAGTGGAAGATTGTTAAGTTTTATCCTGGTAGGCAGTTAAACTACTGATGTATTTTTTTTTCTTTTAACTTATAACTTATTGGTTTTAGGCCAGGCCAGGTTGTTTTGTTTTGTTTTGTTTTTTAAATAGCTAACTAACTTTTGGGAAATGGATTATAATAAATCTCAATGGAAACTCATGGGATAAATCTTTAAGACCAATGGAGAATGCATATTTTAGGACCTAATAACCCATGAGGTGGACATATTGATAAATGATGGCTACCCTGGTTTCCATAAATTTACTGGATTCAGATTCTAGCCCAGTGCCAATCATTTTAAAGATCAGGGTTCTTCTGGGTAGAAGTCTGAAAACTTCACCTGTTTTAACACATCTTATTAATCACTTCAATGATTGTCCCCAAAGCTTTTAATATTTAATATTTATTACAGCCCCTGTATTACAAACAATTAGATGAGCTTACAAAGAGACTACCTATAAGAGTGTTTATTGGAACATTGTTAATAATGCCAAAAAAGAGATAAAGAACCCATATGACTATCAGTAGACGACAGATTAAATAAATGCACCAAAATCCATACAATGGAATGGTGTACAAATAATATTTCTATATTTAAGGGCATAAAAATGTGTTCATTATATATTAACTGAGAAAATAGTACTAAACAGAGTATGTAGTATGATCCATTTTCCATAAACAAAAGTGTTTGAGTGTATAGAATATATACACATACATGTATACATATATATTTTTAAGGAAAATATTATCTTTAGAAGTAGGATAATAGGTGGTGTTTATTTTTTATGCTTGCACTGAGGGTTCCCAAGAGCATCTTCAGGTTCTATGACTTGCTGGTAGGACTCAGAAAAGCTGTTATACTAACAGTTACAGTTTATCACAGCAAAAGAATACAGATTAAGATCAGCAAAGGGAAAAGGCACAGAGGATGGAGTCTAGGAAAAACTAGGGAATGCTTCTAGTTTTCCTTACCCAGTGAAGTCACACAGATAGTGCTTAATTTTCCCAGCAACAATGTGACATGTGCAAAGTGTAGCCCACCAGGGAAACTCACCTGAGTATTGGTTTTCGGGAGAACAGTCACATAAGCATACAGCACCTGCATGCCTGACCTCAGCCACTCAGAACCCAGCATTCCAGAGGTGAAACTGATACAGTGTGACCGAAAGTCTCAGGCACAGAAAAACAGTTGTTTACCATAAATCACATTATGAGCACACACTATCTAGTGTGGCCCAGGGCCTCAGGCTTCAGGCAGGATACACCACAAGCTCAGAGGTTATCAATCAAGAGTTGGGTCAAGGGCCAGTCCTGAAGATTGAGAATGTGCAGGGTTTGAGCAGCCCAAACCTGCTGAGTTAACTCTTCACTACACATTGCTTTTCTCATTTTTAGTGTTTTGCCATAACGACATATTGCTTTATCCCATTACAGACAGCAATTAAACTATGAATTGCATCCACAAAAAATGAAAAGCATCAGAAAGGTTTGTGTGCTGCCATTTTCATATTGTTAGGTGTCACCAAATTAGATCTCTATATAACAACATTCTCAGCTACTAGAAGTGACATCTTAATCACTATAGGTGAAATATATCATTATGAAGCTACTTTCTTGCCAGGAATTTTCAGAACTCTATAGTCTTATGAATTCACACCAGAGAAGGCCAGGAGCCAAATCCCTTCCTTCCTTTGGAAGAAGGAAATCTCAGTCCATGGTACAAAATGATCTGAAAGTCAAGAGCAGCTAAGAAGGTGACTGGATGATGTATTTGTCATCCCAGCCACTTGAGACTCAAGTAATTTAAAACCATTTAGTTCTGGTGACTGCAGTGTGAATTAAGCATTGAGAATTTCAGAAGTCTGGCCTGCTTAGAGACTGTCATGCTCTGCTGTTTATTTGTAGGCAGTTCTCATTATGGACTCAGAGATCAGCCGTAAGCAAAAATACTTTACTCTCTCACCCACTTCACTGTTTGTCACGTTGCTTGTCCCTAGCTGGTAAAGAATAAAAGTAAGAACTGCTTCCTATATGCCAAGTCCTGTGCCAAGTGCTTAGATTATACTCAATCTTCACACTTGGGTAAGCTATATATCATCATCCCCATTGTATAGATAAGGAAACTGAGGATCAGTACAAACTCAGTAGTATGACTATGGAACAAGAGGACTCTTCATTTTGATACTTGATGAAGGAGTACCCGGCAGAACATCACGTTTCCAAATACTCACAATCCGGCATTTGAAAATATCTCTGATGTCCAAGAGTCGTACACTTCAACCTCATGGAAAAGGCACAAATGTGTTAACATTTTAGGATAAACTTTTCCCCCCTCAATTAGAAAAAAGGGCAGACATAACATAAATAAAATTCTTGAAAGAAAGAGAGAAAATAACTAGGAAATATTTAGCCCAAAGTTGACAATGCCTCCATAACATTTTGAATTTAAATCTGATTGTGAGTTAAGTTTCAATGGGTGACAAATTCTGAACAAGTAGATTGAAACTAAACAGTCGCTCCTTCCTGCTCCTCAGCAGTTAATTACAGCAAGAACTCTGCTTCCTGGGAAGCATTGTTATAATCAATTATGATTAGTGGTTTGAAGCAGAGCTACTTTTTTTCTTTGAAAAAAAATTGTGTAGCAGAGTAAAGAGCTTTGTTGAAGCTGTACCGTTTGAGTTAGAAAGAGGCTACAGTAGAAAATTGGTTATTCTTTTGGCAGCTGAGAAAAACTATCTGTCAGTCAAGACTGCAAGTCAAGATCCCCGAATATTATTCAAACAGGAGAGAATGAACCTTATAAAAATGTTCAGGTGTGGAGAGGCCCTTGGAGCCTTGGAAAATGTTCTGCATTGCTTAATGCCGAATGCTAATTGATGAATCTCTGCTGATTGCTGTTGGTTTTAAAACTGCATTCAGATTAGGCTTTCTCTGCCTTGGAAAATGCAGTAATTAAAAAGTGCTTTAATATAACATCCAGGAGCAGCATGGATGGTTCCATGAGCACATCCAAACTAATGACAGATGTAGGGCTGTTGAATGTGCTCAAGGTGGGTAAACAGCTCAATGCACTGATTTTTAAACAAAGCCTCAGAGCTTAGCCCTGCCGTAGAGTGACAGCAGAGAGTCTCCTCCACTGCATTACTCTCTGCCTCCCAACCCTGCCTGGGGCATCTCTTTTCTCCCTTTCCATTGCCTTTCTTTATTTGCTTTGTTTGTTTGTCTACCTGTTTGTTTCTTTGTTTGAGACTGGGTCTTGTTCTGTCACACAGGTTGGAGTGCAGTGGTGTGATCACAGCTCACTGCAGCCTCGACCTCCCAGGCTCAGTGATCCTCCTGCCTTAGCGTCCCAAGTAGCTGGGATCACAGGTGCATGCCACCATGCTTGGCTAATTTTTGTACAGATAGGGTTTCACCGTGTTGCCCAGGCTGGTCTCAAACTCCTGGGCTAAAGCGATCTGCGTGCCTCGGCCTCCCAAAGTGCTGGGATTACCTGTGTGAGCCACTGTGGCCAACCTCCATTGCCTTTCTTTGTCTTTTCTCTTGAAGCTTCTTTCCTTAGCTGTTGACCCTTGGCCTCTAGTTATGGCAACTGAAACACTCTGCTATCCCTGCAAAGAGCTTGACCTGATCCAGCCATTTCTAGAACTGCTGGGAAAAGAGCTGGGAAAAGGGGTAAACGAGAGGCAGGTAGTGGCTGGATATTTTCTGTTTGCTCTACCCTCTGTCCCTTCTGTGCCCCCAAAGGCTGACTTCTAGGGTCTAAGCCAACGGGGGTTCTTGTCCTCTGGCTTTTGATTAGAGCAGCCGTGGAGGCACCAGCAGCAGATCAGAGGATGGCATGAAAGAGGAGGAGATAGTTATTCTCCACCCAGGGCCTGGCCACACAGCTCTCATCAGCAGACCCTGTCCTGAGACCACAGCTCTCACTGGGTTCTTCCAATAACAGCTCCTGCCTGCCCCTTTCCCCTATGGGCTTAGGGGTCTAATGATATTCCTCAGTGCTTCTCATGCTTTTCAGTTTCCCTAACCCTCCCTTCCCCTCTGAAAATAGTCCCTTCTTTAAACTCTCTTCAGTTGCCCCTTTGAGCAGCCATCTCTTGACTGCTGAGACCCTGAATGATACCTGCAGCACCATAAGTCCTTCCTGCAGAAGTGGTTCAGGTGAGCGTCATATACCATGAGAGTGTAGGAGAGGCACCTGTCACCTGTGCAGTCAGGTAGCTGTCATCTTTCCTGCCATGCTCCGGTTCCAGTGAACATCTCATCCAGGAGTGTTCTGAGGTTCCAGGTCAAATATATTGTAGGGCCATGATCTTGGAAATGTCAAAAGGAGACAAACAGTCTAACTCCAGTTCTGTTTCCTTCTTTCTTTGGTAAATTTCTGACTGTAAGTGATGCTCACTGAACCTTGGTTTTCTTGCCTCCTTTTCAATCCTTCGATCTGTGACATTTACTAGCATCACAATTGCTCCATTGAAATGGCCTTTTAAAAGTAATGAGGTTCCAGATCACAGAATCCAAGTAAAGTCATCTCCTTAAAGTTGGTCTTTACTCCCACTGTGCTTTGGATAACTTGTATACTGAATCCCTGATTCCTAACCTATGATTTATGGTGCGCGTGTGTGTGTGTGTGTGTGTGTGTGTGTGTTGTGTGAGTGAAGATCTAAATAAGTTCATGTATTGTCTAGAGGACCTTGGTCTTTCTACTCAATCTCTACTTTGGAGTATGATAATGCCTCATCACAGTTCCTTACATACGGCAGAACCTTATTAAATGTTTGCTGAGCTCTGTAGTAGGCAGAATAATGGTTCCCCAAAGATGTCCACATTCTAATCCCAGGACCCTGTGAATATATTACATGGCAAAGAGGAGTTAAGGCCAGAGTTGGACTTAAGATCACCAACTAGCCAAGTTTAAGATAGGGAGAGCATCATGGACTATCCAGGTTCCTTAAAAGTGGAGAAGTAAGGCAGAAGAGGTCAGAGTGATATGATGTGGGAAGAACTCAACCTGCTCTTGAAGGTGGAGGAAGGGAGCACAAGCAGGTGGCCTCTAGAAGCTGCAAAAGGCAAGGAACAGATTCTCTGCAAGAGTCTCCAGTAAGGAACATAGCCCTGCTCACACCTTGATTTTAAGGTGTCAAAGTGAGGTCTGTATTGGACTTACAACCTGCAGAATGCTAAGATAATACATTTGTATTGTTTTAAGCCACTACGCTTGTGATAGTTCGCTACAGCAACAACGGAAAAGTAGTACAAGCTCCATGCAGATCTGTACACAGGACAGGAACAGTCTTAGAACAAGAACCAAAATGAGTCAGTGATGGGCTAGAGTTAGGTGGGCTGTAACCTGTTCAGCAGTGGGACTCAGTTTATCCTAGCATTATGGCCAAAAAACCAGATACTAGACAGGCTGGGGATTCTTGGACTCTCACAGGGCAGGAGCTCAAACCACTAACGCAATTTTTTAAAGAATTTTAAAATTTCTTTATTTTAGAGATGGAGGGGCCGGGTGCAGTGGCTCACTCCTATGACCCCAGCACTTTGGGAGGCTGACATGGTGAGTCACTTGATGTCAGGAATTCAAGACCAGCCTGGCCAACAGGGTGAAACCCCATCTCTACGAAAAATACAAAAAATTAGCTCGGCATGGTGGCACGTGCCTGTAGTCCCAGCTACTTGGGAGGAGGCTGAGGCAGGATAATCACTTAAACCCGGGAAGAGGAGGTTGCAGCGAACCAAAATTGTGCCATTGCACTGTAGCCTGGGCAACAAAACAAGACCACATCTCAAAAAAAAAAAAAAAAAAAAGAGAGAGAGAAAAAGAAAAGGAAAAAGAAAAAGAAAACAAAACAAAAAAAAGCCTTGCTCTGTCACCCAGGCAGGAGTGCAGGGGTGTGATCACAGTTCATTGCAACCTTGAACTCCTAGGCCCAAGCGATCCTCCTGCCTCAGCCTTTAGAATAGCTGGGAGTGCAGGTGTGCACCACCACACCAGGACCATTTTTTAAAACTTTTGTATTCTTTGTGCAGATGGAGTCTCACTTTGTTGCCCAGGCTTGTCTTGAACTCCTGGTTTCAAGTATTCCTTCCCCTTCAGCTTCCCAAAGTGCTAGGATTATAGGCATGAGCCACCGTGCCCCACCCCTAACCCACTTTATGCTTCATCTTGAGGGAACATCACAGTGGGTAAAATGTGGTTTATGTTTGCTCATGGGGTGAGGGTGAGCGAATGGAGTGGAGATGCTATATTGGAAGGGCCATTTCTTTCTTTTTTTCTTTTTCTTTTCTTTCTTTCTTTCTTTTTTTTTTTTTTTTTTGAGACAGAGTCTCACTCTGTCACCCAGGCTGGAGTGCAGTGGCATGATCTCAGCTCACTGCAACCTCCGCCTCCCAGGTTCAAGCGATTCTCCTGTCTCCACCTCATGAGCAGCTGGGATTACAGGCATGTACTACCACGCCTGGCTAACTTTTGTATTTTAGTAGAGACAGAGTTTCACCATGTTGGCCAGGCTGGTCTCAAACTCATGACCTTAAATGATCCGTAGAAGGGCCATTTCTTAAAATGACTACTACACCCACAGTACCTGTGAGGACACCTGCTTCACTGACCCATATGGTGCATCACTGTCCCACACATGCTGCCCTCCCCCTCACTGTGGCTGGCTGGGCAGGATGGGCACATGGCTTAAGGCAGTCAGTCTGAATTGCCAGAGGAAAGGGGCTGGACTGTGCAGACTCTCTCTCCCAATAATCTAAACTAAGAAATACCAAGGAGATAGAGCAGTGAGCAACAGGGGAAACTGAGGCCATGCCACCTAAGCAGGGTGCAAGCCAATGAGGGGGCCAAATCATGAGGGAGCAGGGGGAGCTAGTTAGTACCAAATGGAGCAGAGAGAAAAGCCACAGACTAGTGGCCCACGAGGGAGGTCCAGGGGAACCACCGTCCCTCAAGTTGCCTCAGGACCAGACGACTCCCACCTGGAATTCTCATGATGCCCTACTGTGCTGCAGTTTTTGCTCTTGAGCTCCCATCTGATTGCTGTTTCCTTATGTGCCTGTCATCCCCTGAGCGTAGCAGACCCTTTAACAGAATTATACTGTATGGGTCTCTGATCTTCACAATAAAGACAAGCCTAACTAAAATATGTATGGGGCCCCAAACTAGACAGCACACCTTACTTGGAATCTGGAGAGACCAATTAGAGGTATTAAAAGTCTGAAGACAGCATGGAGGAGGTGGAAGATAAAGGAATAGGGAAAAGGTTCCCTGGCCTCTCCCCCTTTTACACTCTAGTCCATGGTTTCCCAAATGAGACCTGGCGTTCCTCTGCTCTTCTCCCTTAGATGTAGCAGTTCCACAAAGCCTGGTGTGTAAAAGATGAGGTACAGGGTCATGATGTAGGGTGACAGCTCTGGAGTCAGCCTGCCTGGGTCTGATTTCCAAGTCTTTGCATTATTAGAAGCGAAATCTTGAGCAAGTAACTCAATCTCTAGTCGAACTTTAGTTTTCTCGTTTGTAAATGGGTAAAATAATAATAGTATCTGATGTTTTATGAGTGCCAAATGGACGTGTTCATGTAAATGGCTTAGCACCATTGTTGGCATGTGAGTGATTCATGCAGTGGATTGAATTGTGTCCCCATAAAATGTCCAAGCTGTAACCCCCGGTGCCTGTGAATATGACTTTCTTTGGAAATAGGGACTTTGCAAAATGAAATTAAATTAATGATCTTGAGATCATACTGGATTTATGATGAGCCCTAAATCTAGTAACCGGTGTCTTTAAAAGGGAAACGAGAGGGAGATTTGAGACACAGACACAGAAACATGGGAAAGAAGGCCATGGGGAGAAGGAGGCAGGGATGGGAGTGCTGGGGCTACAAGCCAGGGTATCCAGGAGCTGCTAGAAGCTGAAAGGTGAGGAAGTATTCTCCCCCAGGGTCTTTGAGGGAGCTTGACTTCTCCCTGGCACCTTAATTTTGGACTTGTTGGATTTTGGCCTCCAGAGCTCTGAAAGAATAAATTTCTATTGTTTTAAGCCACACAGTTAGTGGTAATTTGTTATAACAGCTCTAGAAAACTAATGCAGTCAGTTTATGTTCTTTTGTTATTTTGAAAGGAAGCTGGCTGTGTGTGGTGGCTCATGCCTGTAATCCCAGCACTTTGGGAGGCCAAAGCAGGTGGATCACTTGAGGTCAGGAGTTCGAGACCAGCCTGGCCAACATGGTGAAACTCCATCTCTATTAAGAATACAAAAATTAGCCAGGCGTGGTGGCACACGCCTGTAATCCCAGATACTCGGGCGGCTGAGGTACTAGAATCACTTGAACTCAGGAGGCAGGGGCTTCAGTGAGCCGAGATTTTGCCACTGTACCCCAGCCTGGGTGACAGCCTGGGTGACAGCGTGAGATTCTGTCTAAAAAAAAAAAAAGAAAGAAAGGAGCCATGTCCGTGCTGACCGAGGAAGAATAAGGGCAATGTGCAGGTACAGCTAGGGAAGGTGAGGAAGGTTTGTATATTTTGTACTTTGTTCTATTGGTTATATTTGTATTCATGTATTTCTTAATATCTGTGTTTTCCTATCTTTAAATTTAATTTTTAGCAACTGGCTCATCTGTGTTTAACATTATTCTTTGATAACATATAATAAAACTAGAAATTAATTACAAAATCAGAAAAAATTAAAAAATTATTTCTGGCGTATTCCTGATTTTTATTCCACATAGAAATAAAAAACATTTTATTAAAAGTTACAGAGTTAGGCCGGGCGCGGTGGCTCAAGCCTGTAATCCCAGCACTTTGGGAGGCCGAGACGAGTGGATCACGATCGTGGTCAGGAGATCCAGACCGTCCTGGCTAACACGGTGAAACCCTGTATCTACTAAAAAAATACAAAAAACTAGCCGGGCGAGGTGGCGGGCGCCTGTAGTCCCAGCTACTTGGGAGGCTGAGGCAGGAGAATGGCGTAAACCCGGGAGGCGGAGCTTGCAGTGAGCTGAGATCTGGCCACAGCACTCCAGCCTGGGTGACAGAGCGAGACTCCGTCTCAAAAAAAAAAAAAAAAGTTACAGAGTTTTAAAAAAGTAATGCTAATGACAGCACTACATTTCCAGAATGTATAGAATATACTTTAAAAAGTGATCAGAGGAAATTCATAGCTTTAAAAACTGATACTAATAAAAGCAAAAGGATGAAAATAAGTGAATTAAAATCCTCATTCAAAAATCTAGAAAAAGAACAGGAAAGAAAGCCAAAAAAAAGAACAATTTTATCTAACAGTTCAAGTCATAATAATAAAAAAAAGAAAGCACAAAGAAGTAATGAAGGTAAAAGTAACAAAACTAATTATAATATAATTAATAAAAGTCTGTTTCCCTGAAAAAAGTTAACAAAATAGATGAACAATAGCTAAGACAGAAAACAAACCACAAATACACAAAATAAGAACTGACAAGGGGAAAGTAATCATTGAAATAAACTTTTAAAAAAATCAGGCCGGGTGCGGAGGCTCATGCCTGTAATCCCAGCACTTTGGAAGGCCGAGGCGGGCGGATCACGAGGTCAGGAGATTGAGACCATCCTGGCTAACATGGTGAAATTCTGTCTCTACTAAAAATACAAAAAAAAAATTAGCCGGGCGTGGTGGCACGTGCCTGTAGTCCCAGCTACTCGGGAGGCTGAGGCAGGAGAATGACGTGAACCTGGGAGGTGGAGCTTGCAGTGAGCTGAGATTGTGCCACTGCACTCCAGCCTGGGTGACAGAGCTCCGTCTCAAAAGAAAAAAAAAGAAAGAAAATCATATGAAACTTTAAACTTCTATGCAGATAAATTTGAATGTATAATTTTCTAGGAAAATACAATTTATCAAAATCATTCCAATTAGAAGAAACACAAAAAGTCATCAAGAAACTATCTCACAAAAGAGCACTAGCCCCAGATAGTTTCATGAGGAATTCTACTAAACCTTCAAAACCAGATGATCCCAATGTTACATAAATCATTCTACAGCAGTGAAAATAAAGGAGAACTTCCAAATCATTTTTATGATGAAAGATTTACACTGATACCTGTTTTATAGACTCTACAACAAAGCAGAATATTAAGGCTGGGCACGGTGGCTCACGCCTGTAATCCCAGCACTTTGGGAGGCTGAGGCAGGTGGATCACTTGAACCCAGGAGTTTGAGACCAGCCTGGTCAACATGGTGAAACCCTGTATCTACAAAAAATACAAATATTAGCCAGGCATGCTTGTCCATGCCTATAATCCCAGCTACTCCAGAGGCTGAGACAAGAGAATCACTTGAACCTAGGAGGCGGAGGTTGCAGTGAGCCGAGATCACGCTATTGCACTCCAGCATGGGTGACGGAGCAAAACTCCATCTCAAAATAAATAAATAAATAAATAAATAAATAAATAAATTAAATTTAAACAAAATAAAACATTGAAACTGGCCTCATTGTCTGAGGGGTCACCCAAAGGTTTTGGCCTCACAGCCAAGGAAATCAAGGATGTGGACACTCCAAAGGTGAGGTTAGAGCAGATGTTTAATAAGTGAAAGGAAGAAAGCTCTCTCGAACAGAGAGGGGTCCCAGAAAGACGGGTTGCTGTTTTACAGTGAAATAAAAGAGTATTTATAGACAAGCTGGTGGGGAGGGGTGCATTCATTTACATAAGGCATGAATTTCTGAGTCCCCACCCCATCCTTTCTAGTGCATATGTGCTTATCTCTTCCCAGTGCGCATGTGTAAAATAGAGACATGCACATGAGACAAGGTCTCCCTCTGTCTCCAGGCTGGAGTGCAGTGGTGCGATCTCGGCTCACTGCAACCTCTGCCTCCCAGGTTCAAGCCATTCTCCTGCCTCAGCCTCCTGAGTAGCTGGGATTACAGATGTGTGCCACCATGCCTAGCTAGTTTTTGTATTTTTAGTAGAGACGGGGTTTCACCATGATGGCCAGGATGATCTTAATATCCTGACCTCGTGATCCGCCCACATCAGCCTCCCAACAGTGTGCCTCTTCTTATTGATGCTGCTCCATGCATTCCTCCTGTGCAAGCCTCCTTGTCTGAGCATTTCCAAGAACGGAGAGGACTATACTTACTGGGGTCCACTGTATGTCTGTATGTAACACAGAAGGCCTCTTTCTGTGTTAGAGCCTACCTTCCTTATTTGTGTTTGCAGCCTAATCTCTCAGGCTACTCTTTGCTGAAAGAGAAATGACCTCTTGGGCTGCTTTTTGTTACAAGAGAAGATACTTTTTGTTAGAAGAGAATTCTACTGAGGACCCTTGCCCGATCTGCCTAGTTGATTTCTCTCTCTCTCCTCTCATATTAACCCCTCAGGAGTAGAGACCCTAACTGCTGTTACGGGGTTTGGTTGATGACTTGTCTAGCTACTTCCTGCTGGAGGAGGTCTTTGAGTGGGGAAACAGCAGCTAGGGTTCCTCCTGAGGTCGATCTAAGGTCCTCAGAACCATGGTGTGTTCATGTGTGTCTCCATTTGTAGCACCATTTGGAGTTTGACAGCTTCTAGGCAAAAAGAGATGAATCTGGTTAGATTTAACAAACATGGTCCAAAGATTAAAGCTAGTATAATTATTAATGGCAGGCCTGCCAAGGGAGGAGCCATGATCCCAAATTCAGCCATTTAGACCAAGAGCCCATGACTCAGACAGTCATTATCATATCTTAGAGGCCCAATTGGCTAATTTTCAGGTGGCATCCTTTACTATGCTATTTGTGGACATAGAAACAGCATTCTTCCTTTAGAAAGAGACATAAACCACCCTTTTCAACAGCTAAGAGGTCTAGTCCCCTCCTATTTTGTAGAGCAACTGCTGCCAGGGAGTCTATTTGATTTTGTATCCATGGTTCAGGCCACGTCCTTTAAACTTTCTGTAAAATCTTTGGACAAGTCTTCATAGTAGGAAAGAGAAGTTGCGAGTCCTACAACCCCTGTCCCTACACTTGTGGTGATTCCCAACCCTACTAAAAGAGGTATGAACTGGATAGGTCATCTATGCTCGACTGTTGTAGTTAAAGGTATAATAAGGGATTGGTTGTTGTGGGGTTATATTAATTTCAGGGGCCAGGTAAAGAAGCTACAGGTTCTACTCCAATTGGCTGGTGAAATAGGTATGAGTTGGTTCCACACAGGAAGAAGATTCCCTGTTTGTTTTTTGTTTTTTTTTTTTTTGAGATGGAGTCTCGCTCTGTCACCCAGGCTGGAGTGCAGTGGCCAGATCTCAGCTCACTGCAAGCTCCGCCTCCCAGGTTTACGCCATTCTCCTGCCTCAGCCTCCCGAGTAGTTGGGACTATAGGCACCCGCCACCTCGCCCGGCTAGTTTTTTTGTATTTTTTAGTAGAGACGGGGTTTCACCGTGTTAGCCAGGATGGTCTTGATCTCCTGACCTCGTGATCCACCCGTCTCGGCCTCCCAAAGTGCTAGGATTACAGGCTTGAGCCACCGCGCCCGGCTGAAGATTCCCTGTTTTTTGAGGCAGAAATTATTTTATATGGAGAACATACAGGTTTATTTGCCATTCTCACTTTCCCAGGTGGTTAGGGTACCTGCCAAGGTGACCCTAGTTAAAGGTTGGAAAGGGCCCTGGGAAATATCCTGTTTTACCCCAACAGTTTTGTTTCCCCAGTGTAGGTAGTTGCATCTGATATCCATTAGCAGCCACTCAGGAGCTTTTTCATACTGGTGGATTAACAGGCACTTAGACTCCTCAGGGGCAGTACAATCTTCCCATGGGAAAATATGAACACAACTAGTGGGTCTATTTACTCAATACCCAGATTGCACATCCTTCAAAGTCCCCTTATTTACGGATGGCTTCCCCAAGAAGCATACAGGTCTAAATGGTGCAGTCGGGGTAACCATGTAGTTTATATGGTCATGTGAGGGAGGGGTTAATCTCTAAGATGTAGTTGCACTGATTTTTTTTTTGGGTTCTCAGGTCAAATTTTTGACTTCCCCTAATGCAAAGTGGTGCTTGGAATTTTAGTTCTGTGTTTGTTGATATTGAGCCCCAAATGGGTTTCTAGGGGGCTGCAACCCCAGAAAGGTTGCCCTGATAGGACTGGAAAAGGTTTACAGCTTGACCTGTTAATGTGACCCTTGTCATCTCATCAATGTGGAACTTCATTAACCCGAAGGGGACTTCCTCTTATATTTGGGTTGATAGGTCATCTTATTAAGGGCCCACTATTGGGCTGGGACTGGGATGGCAACGTATTGAGATGAGGACAATAGGCAAAGCCAGCAGTCCATTTTCAAAGTTGGGTTGGTGGTGGTTAACAACTTCTGTGCTAAATTTAAAGTTTTAAAAACGTACCTTGAGTTTATTAATTGTTGGAGGGGTGCAGCAAAACCTGGTAGCCTGATAAGGCTAATCTTAATATATACAGGCTGTGGGTGGTCATTTTGAGAAAGAGAAAGACGCACTATAAGGAAAACAATCAAACAATATACTACAGCAATTGCGGCTCTTTGTCCAAAATTCCACTCAGAGGGTACCGCAGTGTATAGTCCTATTGCAAATAGAAGGCTAAGTCTAGCAAATCCACAGATACAGTGTAGTAAATAATTTCCATCTAAAATTTTGCTCACCAAGATGTAGAATTTCCCTTTGGAGATCTATGGAGTAATTTCAAGAGGAAAGGCAGATATGATTGAAAATATCTGGTAAGGCAGGGGTGGAACTGAGTAGGATGAGTAGCCCTCACTCATTTACTTATCTTTGGTGATTTTCAATTTAAGATTCCCCTATTTCTTTGCAGTGATATTCAGAGTGTTCTTCTGGATTGTCTGAGGCTTCTCCCTCAGCCTTCCAGGCTTTGACTTGAGTGTGATGAATCCAAGAGTCAATTCCTGCAACTTTTACAGCCGAGGGGGTGGAGAGAAGAGTAGTATAAGGTCCTTGTCAACTAGGGTCTAGAGAAAGGGAATGAAGGGAGAACCTTGACCAGTACTAAGCCTCCCAGATTAAATAAAGGTGGTCCTGTTTCCTGAAATTGGGCCTCTGTTAACTGTATTCATTCCCGTTGGAAGTGAGCCAGGGAAGTTACATGTTTGGCCAATTCAGAGCTTTCCTGATCTAATAAGAAATTGTGTGTAAGAAAAGGTCGTTCATACAACATTTCAAAAGGGCTTAAACCTAACTTTGAAGGGGTATTTCTTATCCATAGTAAGGCCATGGGAAGGGCAGTAGCCCAAGGGACATGAGTCTCTTGAGACAACTTTCTGAGGTGTCTTTTGATAATGTAATTTTTTTCCTACCTTTCCCAAGGACTGGGGTCTCTAGACAAAATGGAGATGATATTTTATGTCTAGTGCCTTTGAGACCCCCTGAGTGACAGCTGCTTTAAATGAAAGGCGATTGTTGCTTTGCAGGTATTTAGGGAGTCCTAAGCGGGGAATTATTTCATTGATTAATACTCTTACTACCTCAGAAGTCCTTTCTGTTCGACATGGAAATGCTTCCACCCAGTTGGTGAAGGTATCCACCTACACCGGGAGATATTGAGTGCCCCTTGATTTTGGCATATGGGTGAAGTCTATTTGCAAGTCCTCCCCTGGATAACTTCCCATTCTTTGAGCTCCAGGGGGAAGAAGCCATCTGTTGAGGGGGTTGTTTTTAAGACAGACTTCACAAGCATTAACAACCTGCTTGACTGTTTTTAGCAGGTTCTCCCCTGAGAATAATCTTAGGACAGATTGATAAGTTTTATTGTTCCCTAGATGAAAAGTTTAGTGAAGGGTTTTAAGGACCTTCCACCGGTTGGAGGCTGGTAAGTGGAGCTTGCTGTTCTCTGACTGCAACCATCCTGAGGACCGAAAAGTGTATCCCTGAGAGGTGGACCATTACATTTCTGCAGAGGAATATTGAGGCTTTATTCCCCTGATGGAGCCTTCCCAGATTAGAGGGGCTTCAAATGTGTCGGCATCCTGAGCCTTTCATGCTGCTGGCCCTGCTGACTGGTCAACTAACTTGTTTCCCTCAGCTATTTCATCTGTTCCTTTCTGGTGTCCTTTACAATGCATTACTGCTACTTCTCATGGAAGGAAATCTGAGGATAACAGCCTGTTAATTTCCTAATGGTATTTTATGGGAGACCCATTAGCAGTGAGAAAGTATCTCTTCTTCCAAATGGTGGCATCAACATGGAGGATAAGAAAGGCATATTTGGAATCAATATAAATGTTAGCTGTTTTTCCTTTGCTTAATTCAAGCACTGTATTAGTCTGTTCTCATGCTGCTGATAAAGATGTACCTGAGCCTGGGAAATTTACAAAACAAAGAGGTTTAATGGACTTACAGTTACACATGACTAGGTAGGCCTCATAATCATGGTGGAAGGCAAGGAGGAGCAAGTCATACCTTACATGGATGGCAGCAGGCAAAGTGAGAGAGCTTTTGCAGGGGATATCTTCTTTATAAAACCATCAGATCTCTTCAGACTTATTCACCATCATGAGAACAGCATGGGAAAGACTTGCCCCCATGATTCAATTACCTCCCATCGGGTCCCTTCCACAACGTGCGGGAATTCAAGATGAGATTTAGGTGGGGACACAGCCAAACCATATCAAAGCTGATAGTTTTTAAGAGCTATCAGCTCAGCTAATTGAATGCTTTTGCCTGGTGAGAGAGATGCACTTTCAATGATACTATTCAGGGTGACTACTGCATATCCTGCCTTATGGACTCTCTGTTCCACAAAGGAGCTCCCATCTGTAAAGAGGGTCCAGTCTGGGTTTTCTAAGGGAGTTCCCCTGAGATCCTCCCTGGCTACATAGATACGTATCACAACTTGCTCACGGTCGTGTTCAAGTTTTCCAGTTTCCTCTGGGAGGAAGGTGGCTGAATTCAGGCAAGAGCAAGTCATTAGTTGGACTGCAGATCCCTCTAGTAGTAAAGCCTTGTATTTAAGAAGGTGGCTGTTAGCCAATGTGTTAGAGAACAGCAATCCTGTTCCCCACACATTATGTGGGGTGTAAACAGTTAAGCTACTCCCCAGGGTTAATTTGGTGGCTTCTGTCACCAGTAGGGCTACCGCTGCAACTGCCCAGAGGTAGGCTGGCCGTCCTTTAGCTCCCAGGTTCAGTTCCTTACTTAGGTAACCCACTGGCTGTTGAGCTGGCCCTTGGGTCTGAGTTAAAACTCCCAAGGCCATTCCCTTTCTTACTGACACATAAAGACTGAATGCCTTCTCTATCAGAAAGCTAAGGGCTGATGACTCAAGCAGGGCTTGTTTAAACTTGTTAAAGGACTTTTTTGCCTCTTGTTCCCAAATTAGGGAATGAGTCTTTGCTGCCTGGGTTTCCTTTATTAGTTGGTATAAGGAATGAACCATTTTCCCATACTCAGGTATCCACAGCCTGCAAAATCCTGTAATACCCCCAAAATCTTCTTAGTTGCTTGAGGGTTTTAGGGAGGGGGAAGGAGGAAATGGGCTTAATCCTTTCTTTTCCCAGTGCTCTGGTCCCTTCAGACAATACTAAACCCAGGTACTTCACTGAGGTTTGGCAAAGCTGGGACTTGGAATTTGAAACTTTATATCCCCTATTAGCTAAGAAATTGAGAAGGGCCTCACTGCCCTCCTGAGAGGCTTTCTCCGTTGGGGCACAGAGAAGAATGTCATCTACATACTGTAGGACTTTAGTTTGAGAATGAGATAACTCAGAAAGATCTTTAGATAGTGCTTGTCCAAACAACTGAGGACTGTCCCAAAACCCTTGTGGCAGCACCATCCAGGTTAACTGGGCAGTCTGGCCAAAGGGATCTTTGAAGGCAGGTAGATAATGTGAGTCAGGGTGTAGTGGTATGCAGAAAAAGGCATCCTTTAGGTCTAGCACTGTGAACCATTTAGGTTCCTCAGGTATTTGGGTTAGCAAAGTATAGAGATTAGGGACTAATGGATGAATTGGGACTATGGTCTCGTTAATGAGGCAGAGGTCCTGAACTAGTCTCCCTTCCCCATTGGGTTTCTGCAACCCTAATATTGGGGTGTTGCAGGGGGTGTTGCAGGGGCTATTGCAGGGTTTGAGGAGGCCCTGCTTCTTCAGATTATTAACAATGACCTCTAACCCTTTTCTAGCCTCTGGCTTTAGGGGATATTGTCTTTGGTTAGGAAAAGAAGTGGGATCCTTAAGATGGATCTGGACCTGTATAGTGGTTATAGCCTCGCTAATTTTTCCCTGGCTTGCCCACACCTCTGGGCTAATATTGGTTTCCACCAAGAGAAGACAAAGAGTTTGTCTCAGGGCCGTAAGGATGCTGGCTCCCATGAAAGCTAAAATATCTCTACCTAGTAAGGGAGTGGGACTTTCCAGCATGATTTAAAAGGTATGTGTAAATAGTAGGCTCTCCTAGCTACAACTAAAGGGTTGAGAAAAATATTGGGTTAGAACCTTTCCTGAGATGCCCTTTATGGTTGTGCTATGGGAAGAGGGGAGGCCTGGACTGAAGAGAACAGGTAGACTGGCTCCAGCATCCAGAAGGAGGTCCATCCTCCTTCCTTCAATTTCCAGAATCACCTGGGACTCCTGGGCAGTAATGGCAGTTTGGGCCACTGGAGCTGGGGAACTGAGCCCCAGGACCTGTCAGCCTTGCCAGACCATTTGTGAGACCGGTTCTTGACCTGGTGACCTATGTCTCTGGGGGCAGTCTGACCTCCAGTAGTCCCCACTGAACAGGGTAGAGGTGGCTTCTTCTTTCTGTCTGGACAAGCATTCTTAAAGTGCCCTGATTTGGCACACCGATAGTGATTAGTGGATGCACCTTGTGGGTCGTGAACTTTACAGGCCTGTAAAGTGGCCACCAGAGCCTCTGTCCTTCTCCTGTGCTTCCTCCTGGGCCTCCTCCTGATACCTATTGTAAAAGACCAAGATGGCCACCCTCAGGAAGTTCTCCAGAGTACTATCTGATCCTATAGCCTGTTTCTGTAATTTTCTTCTAATATCAGGTGCTGCCTGAGTAATAAACTTGTCCTTTAGGATTAGCTGTCCTTCAACTGAGTCAATAGACAGGGAATTCTGTTTCATTAAGGCCTCTCTCAGTCTTCCCATAAAAGCTGAGGGATTCTCATCTGGTCTCTCATCTATCATGGAGAGCTTAGAGTAATTAAGAGGTTTGGCCCTAGTTTTTTTGTAGGCCCTCTAATATGCGTATTAAAAACTGTTTCCTTTTCAATTCATCAGTGGGGGCACTAGAGTCCCAGCCAAGGTTTTCAAGGAGTATTGCTTTTCTCCCTACTGGGAATGGTTGTTCCTTAATTTCCTCGCCTTCCTTATTTCCTCTTTTCCTTTTTGGCCTGATATGAGAAACATGCTGTCCATCCCCAAATTTTTCTACTGCCTGCAGAGCTGCCTGCCTCTCAGCAGCTGTTAGGGTTTGGTTTAAGAGTAACATAATATCTCTCCATGTGAGGTCATACACCTGGTCTAGATTTTGGAAAGTCTCTATATATCTGTTGGGGTCATCAGAGAATCTACCCTGGTCTACTTTTATTTGTCTAAGGTCCTGCAATGAGGAGGGAACCTGCACCCTTGTGGCACCATGTCCATCAGGCATTTCTTGCAGGGATTAAAGCGAAGCTGGGGAAGTAGGGAGTTTTGGAAGCAGCAGAACTGAAGGAGCCAATGGCACAGTTGGAGGAGGGAGCCCCAGATAAGGGGGGCAAGAGAGACTGAGACACTCAGTAGTTGTTTCAGAGGATTTCCCAGGAATTTGTTTTCTTAGCTTTGGGGAATTATTCCCTGTGGGTCTGCCTGATATGACTGCTAAAAGAGCTCGGTCAATTGTGTATCACTTGCAGAGGTCAGAGTTGGCCTGCAGGGCAAAGAAAGCTTGTACATAGGGGACCCCAGACCATTTGCTATCTCATCTACAGAAAAGATTAATTGTTGGATAGTATTAAAATAAAGACTTCCCTCAGAAAGCCAGGTTCATCCATCCCCAAGCTGGTAGGAAGGCCACACCCTTGAGCAAAAGAATATGACCACTTTTTCTTCAGTCCCAGGGTCAAAGAGTTCCAGTGATTCAGAATGCACTCAAGAGGAGAGCAGGCTGAGGCTAAAGATGCTTTGTTACCCATCTAGAAAGAAGGGGAGGGGAAGGAAAGGCATCCCTTAGTCTTCTCTCTCCTTTTAGGGTGACCCAGGTGGAGAGGAACACAGTGGGGGCATTCCCCCTGCTATTCTCCTTCCCCTGTGCAAGCCTCCTTGTCTTAGCATTTCCAAGAAGGGAGAGGATTATGCTTACTGGGACCCACTGTATGTCCATATGTCACACAGGAGGCCCCTTTATGTGTTAGAGTTTGCCTTCCTTATCTGTGTTTGCAGCCTGATTTCTCAGGCTGCTCTTTGCTGAAAGAGAAATGACCTCTTGGGCTGCTTTTTGTTAGAAGAGAAGCTGCTTTTTGTTAGAAGGGAACTCTACTGAGGACCCTTGCCCTAACTATCTGCCTAGTTGATTTCTCTTTCTCTCCTCTCACAATATCATTTATGAATATCTATGCAAAAATATGAAATAAAATATTATCAAAAGGAACCTCACACCAAGTTAAGAAAATAATACATCATGACAAAGTGGAATTTATTTTAGGAATAAATAACAAAGTTGGTTCAATGTTAGGCAAGGTTGGTTCAGTGTTAGGAAACCCATAAATACATACACCAAATTAATAGTTATAAGTGGAAAATCATCTAATGTTCTCCATGGATGCTGAAAAAGGTATTTGACAAGATTTCCATTGAAAATCTGCAAGGAAATAAGAATTAATCAATACTTTCATTAATGGAGAAACACTAGTGGTATTTTTAATACAGTCAGGATTAAGGCAAGAAGGATCACTATCTTCATTCACTACTATTTAATATTTTACTGAATGTATTGGCCAATGTAATTAGAAAAGAGAAATAAATTAGAGGCAAAATAATTAGAAAAAGGGAAGTGAAAGTCTATATTTGGAAAATATGATAATATACCTAGAAGCCTTTGGAATTTCCTCAAAAAGAAAATCAATGATAAAACTAACTCAACTAACTAAAAAATTCAGTAAATTAGAAAAATAGAAAACATATGATAATCAATACTTCATATATATGAACAATAACCAGTTAGATGATATAACAGTAGAAAACTCACTTATAATATCAATAAAGAAGATAAAATGCCTAACAAAAATGGAATAAGAAATATGAAACAAACATTCCCCTAAAAGACAAAAAATGAGACTTAAATGGAAGTACACAGCTCAGTCTTGGATAGGATGACTCAATGTTTTAAAGACATCAGTTCCCTTTACGTGAATTCATAAATGTAACTCAATCCCAATAATACCAACGATCTTCAATGGAGCTATACAAGTTAATATTAAAGTTCATATGAGTGTGCAGGAATACTTATGAAAACATGGAAAAAAAACAGTGATAAGGGGACTAGCCCTTTCAGATATGAAAACAAAGTATAAAACCTCTATTATTGGCCGGGCGTGGTGGCTCAAGCCTGTAATCCCTGCACTTTGGGAGGCCGAGACGGGCGTATCACGAGGTCAGGAGATTGAGACCATCCTGGCTAACATGGTGAAACCCCATCTCTACTAAAAAAATACAAGAAACTAGCCGGGCGCGGTTGCGGGGGCCTGTAGTCCCGGCTACTCGGGAGGCTGAGGCAGGAGAATGGTGTAAACCTGGGAGGCGGAGCTTGCAGTGAGCTGAGATCTGGCCACTGCACTCCAGCCTGGGCGACAGAGCGAGACTCCGTCTCAAATAAAAAATAAAATAAAATTTAAAAAAACCTCTATTATTAAGACACTCCAAGTACTAGTACATAAATAGACTGGACAGTTGGACCAGTGGCGTAGAAAAGAAAACAGACCCAAATACACTTGGAGTTATAGTGTATTATAAAGGTGACATCTCAAATTATTGGGTAAAAGATAGACATTTTTTTAAAATGATGCTGGGACAACTGGATAGTAAAAAGGATAAAATTAGATTCATATACTTGGTCATTTACAAGAATAAACTACAAAAAGAGCAGAGATGTAAAAACAGAAACATGCATTTATTAGAAGAAAATATGGGTGAATTTCTCTATAACCTAGATATAAGGAAGGCTTTTAAACTATCTCTCAAAATATAGGTGCAATAAAAGAAAAGATGCATCAATTTAACTATGTTTTTAAAAATATTTGCATGATGAAAACAACAAACGAAAGCCCGTAAGCAAAGCTAAACAATGAACGACAAACTTGGAGAAAATATTTGCAACATATATCACAGCTAAGGAGTTAATTGAAGGATAAGTGACCAAAGAACCCAAGAGTAAAATGGATAAAAAATATGAACAGACATTTCACACACAACAAGTATTCAAGCTCACTCATAATTTTAAAAAATCAAGTCAAAACTATGCTGAGTACTATTTCTCACATATCAGGTCGGCAAAAAGTTTTAAATATAAAAACACATTGTTTGTAAAGCTGCGGACAAATGGGTACTGTAAAACATTCCTGGTGTGAATGAAAATGAGTACAACACTCATGGAGGGGAATTTTGTAATATCCAACAAAACTACACATAAGTTTACCCTGGACTCAGCAGTACCACTTCTAGAAATTTTCTGTAAAGTTCTATATACCTCCAATAATTTGAAAATACATATATAAGATGTTATATATTGCAGCATTGTTTGTGATTATAAAATGTTACAAATAACTTATGTATCCACCCATTTCTAGGAGACTGATCAAATAAACTAGGGTACATTCACACAATAGAATAATGTGTAGCAGAGTGAGACAGACAGATAGACAGACAAAATATCTACAAAGAAATAAGAATATGAACGGCATCAGGATTTCCAAGGGTAACTTGCGTGTTAAACTTAATTAAGCCATATTCTGAAGGAAACTTATTTTGGACCTAATTTTATATCCAAGCTAATATTCTAGGTGTGAGAGCAAAACGAAAGACGTGGACATCTAAGAAACACCCTTAAACTGTCTCAGAAAGTAATACTGAAGGATTTGCTCTATTAAATCCAAAGGAGCTAGTAACTACAAGCAAAGGAACCAGAGAAACTTGAGTTAAGTGTAAAATGTAAATAAGTGTTGACGAACAATGTTAATAAAAGCTCTGCTATTAACTGTGTAATCTCTGATGGGTAACATAATGATATGCATACCTCCTAGACATTCTGGTAAGATTAGAGAAATTAATGCTTATAAATTAATACAAGTTATAGAATAAAGTGAGTTGCTTTATAAATGTTAGTTGCTGCAGTAATTATTAACAGTATCCTTATTACTAGAACTGAAATTCCAGATAATTTGACAGGAGAGGAGACAAGTGTAATAAGAGGGAAAGAGAATCTTGTTCAGTTTCTTTTCCCTTTCAGGGGAGAAGTTAAAGACACCAATTAACAGAAATATGTGTTTTAATGACTTAAGGAAAACCACTAAAAGAACAAAACAGAGTAAGGAAAATTAAATCAGTCTTATAAGACATAAAAGAAAAAAAGATACTGAGAAACTGTAGTAAATTTGAAGGATAGGGTAAACCCTACAAATAATCAAAATAATTATAAATGAGCCATAGTCTATTAAAATTCAGAGTAGTTACAATAAATAAATTAGCTCTGTGATATATTT
The DNA here is from genome assembly GCF_003255815.1 of Theropithecus gelada. Classification (NCBI taxonomy): domain Eukaryota; kingdom Metazoa; phylum Chordata; class Mammalia; order Primates; family Cercopithecidae; genus Theropithecus; species Theropithecus gelada. Next base: position 27,883,421 of record NC_037686.1, on the reverse strand, counting down.
GAATCTCTGTAAAATAAAATGAAACAGAAAAATACATGTCAGGAAAATGTTAACGAAAACAAAAATACATATTATAATATTAATATCAGACAAAATAGAATTTAAGGCAAAAAACATACTCTGTGATAAGGGGTTATTTCATATTAATAAAAATTATATTCCAAGTCAGGTGCAGCAGGAGGCACCCATAGTTCCAGCTACTTGGGAGGCTGAGGTAGGAGGATCACTTGAGCCCAGGAGTTTGAGACCAGCCTGGGCAACATATTGAGACCCTGTCTCTAGAAAGCAAAAATAAGAAATTGGTTTCCAATAAGAAGATGTAATAACCATACATTTTTACATGTCTAAATGTATGGTTTCAAAATATAAAAATAAAAAACAGATAGATCATGAAAACAAATCAAAACCACAATGAAATACCACTTTGCACCTGGTAGGATGGCTATAATAAAAAGATGATTACAAGTGTTGTTGAGAATATAGAAAAATTAGAGTCTTCACATACTGTTAGATAAGAATGTAAAACGGTACAGCTGCTTTGGAAAAGTCTGCATTTCCTCAAAAAGCTAAATATAGTGTAAACATGTGATCTAGCAGTTCTACTCCTAAGTATATATCCACGAGAAAAGAAAACATATGCTTACACAAAAGTGTGTACATGAATGTTTATAGCAATATTATTCATAACAGCAAAAAAGTGGAAACAACCCAGATATCCATCAACTGATGAAAAGATTTTAAGGTTGGACACAGTGGCTCATGCTTGTAATCCCAACACTTTGGGAGGGCAAGTTGGGAGGATTACTTGAAGCTCAGGAATTCCAGACCAGCCTGGGCAACATAGTGAGACCTCATCTCTACTAAAAAAATTTTAAAAATTAGCTGGGCATGGTGGTGCACATCTGTAGACCCAGCTACTTGGGTGGGGTTTGGGGTGGGGGTAGACTGAGGTGGGAGGATCTCTTGAGTCCAGGAGGTTGAGGCTGCAGTGAGCCCTGATTGTGCCACTGCACTCTAGCCTGGGCAACAGAGTGAGACCCTGTCTCAAAAAAAAAAGAAAAGATTTTTCAAAGGTGGTGTATCCATGCAATAGAATAATATTTGGCAATAAAGAGGAATGAGGTACAGTTCTGATTCATGCTACAACATGGAGATGAAACTTGAAAATATTATGCTAAAGTGAAAGGAGCCAGTCACAAAAGACCACATATTGTATGGTTCCCTTTAAATAAAACATCCAGGATAGGCCAGTCTGTAGACAGACAGTAGATTAGTGGCTGCCTAGGACTGGAGGAGATAGAGGGAAATGGAGAGTGACTGCTAATGGGCATGGGGATTGGGACAATGAAAATGTTCAAAATTGATTGTGGTCATTGTTGTGTAACTGTGAATATCCTAAAAACTATTGAAATATACACTTTAAATGAGTGAATTGTATGGTGTGTGATTCTCTCTTAACAAAGCTATTATGTAGGGAAACACAAAAACAGAAATACAAAGAGAAATTGGCAAATAAAAATACAGATTAAAATAGCTGTTACAGTGAAGTGTATAATCACGTATGCACAGCAAATTATTCAGTAGTGCGTTAGGAATGCCTGTGTACGTATCCACCAGTGCTAGTGTGGGACCTGGCCTCTGCAGCTTTAATATAGCTCTCACTGGTATAGTGCAGAGGCCATGGTTCTAGCCTTATATTCAAATACTTTGGGCCTTGGGAGAGTTACTCCGTCTCTCTAGGCCTCAATTTCTTCACTTGTGAAGTAAGAAGGAAGCAGACTGTATGATTACTAAGAACCTTTCTGCTCTTGCATCCTGTGAAGACCTGAAAGTTTCCTCTGATGTGCTGTTCCCAATGGGCTCTCTGATCTTGGCACAGGTCCTGGCATCTCCTACTGGTTGAGAGTTAGAGCCTCATGCAGTCAGGAGCAACACCTGGATGGCAACTGTGCAAAGAGAGAAGATAGAGTGTATGTTCATTTTACTCTGTGGAGACCATTGCCAATCTGGTCCTGTGTTCATTAGAATTTTTAAGGAATACATTTTGTTTTCTATTTAAGGTGTTTTCTTTGCATTTATATTCAAGAAATTAACTCTTAAGAATACTTTGTTATTTGCATCTTTCTGGTGGTCCTATTAGTTCTTTCAAAAGGATATAAACAACTTTGACCAAAGGTAGATAAAGTAATGAGGAGACTTGCTACTCTGGATTTAATTCTGACCAACCAGATAGAAATAGGGTGGACAGATGGAAATGATGGAAACCATGGGATAAAGTGAACTGGCAGGGTGGTATCATGGCACAAAAGAATGAATGGGTAATTTAGGGGCAGATCTGAGTTTGAATCCTGGCTCATCTAATTAATAGACATATGATCTTGGACCTGTTGAATAACCTCTTCGAGCCTCAGTTTTCTTCTCTATAAAATGAAGACACTATGCCTTACCTTATAGAGTTGTTGTAACAATTAGAGATAATAATGGTAGCTGTTATCATTTCCAACTACTGAATGCAAGAACCATTTTACAACAGCTAGTTACTGCTCAAACAGTGCCAAGCAACTTCCTATGCAGCATGTAAAACCTTGTCTTTGTGGATATCTATGATTGCGTCAAATTTCATTCTTTTTTTTTTTTTTTGAGACAATGTCTCTCTCTCTTGCCCAGACTGAAGTGCAGTGGTGTGAACCCGGCTCACTGCAGCCTCAAACTCCTGAGTGATCGTCCTGCCTCAGCCTCCTGAGTAGCTGGGACCACAGGCACATGCCACCATGCTCGGCTAATTTTATTTATTTATTTATTTATTTATTTATTCATTCATTCATTCATTCATTTTGTAGAGATGATGTCACACTGTGTTGCCCAAGTTGGTCTCAAACTCCTGGGCTGAAGTGATGATCCTCCCACTTCAGCCTCCCAGAGTGCTGGGATTATAGGCATGAGCCACCATGCCTAGGTCAAATGTCATCTGTAAAGTGAAGTGAAGTATACATCCTTTTAGCTTCCATCTAGTGTTCTGATTTTACTATTAGGATCATTTTCTGTGTTCTCATGACAGTGTCCCTACTACATTATATCCCACCCTTTACACTCAAGTGTTCTCTTGGCTACCCCTCATTGCCTTGAAATTTTCCTTATAAGACAAGGTTTCCAGATTCCCCACCATCTGGATGTCACTTGGTGACAGTCACTGTGATTTGCAGCTGGGAACAATGGTCTCAATGTGATCTGATTAACCCAGAAAACATTGAGGCTGTTTCCTCTCTAGATACTCCGAATAGAGACTGGAGTGTCGTTAGCTTGTTTAGCAGCCTAGTTACATCCTTGGTTCCTCTTGAATTTGCATTCAATTAAAACCTCCAGAAATTTTCAAATGGACTTTTTTTCAGAGGCTGGTCCTTGTTCCTCTTCGTCCTACAGTTATACGTATATTTCTAAACTACACTTATTTAGTTGTATCTGTGCTCTTTTACACGAAGAATTCTAAAAAGTAGGAAACATGCTATGTGGATACTACCTAAATGTATTGAAAATGTGCTATGGGCCGGGTGCGGTGGCTCATGCCTGTAATCCTATCACTTTGGGAGGCTGAGGCAGGTGGATCACGAGATCAGGAGTTTCAGACCAGCCTGACCAACATGGTGAAACACCGTCTCTACTAAAAATACAAAAATTAGCCAGGCGTGGTGGCACATGCCTGTAGCCCAGCTACTCAGGAGGCTGAGGCAGGAGAATTGCTTGAATCCAGGAGGCGGAGGTTGCAGTGAGCCGAGATTGCACCACTGCACTCCAGCCTGGGTAACAGAACAAGACTCTGTCTAAAAAAAAGAAAAGGTGCTATGAGCAGGCACTTTTTACCCCACATTCAGATGAAGAAACAGAGGGGTAAATAGCTTGTGCAAACTCCCAGCCAGCACATAAAATTGTACCACTTCTGTCAGAGTTGAGGCCAGCTTCATTAGGTTGCAATCTCCCTGGGTCCCAGTGTCTGTATCTGTACTAGTTGGGCTAGATCATTTCTTGCATTTTTCTCAGCTCTAAGATTCTGCATAACTTTACCAAGACTCCAATTGAAGTGTAGAAAAGAAGTTAAACTTCTGTTTTTCTTTCCCGGGGATTCTACCTGCACTTCAGCACACTAGCAGAACCTCATATTCGCCCCTATTCAATTTCCTGAGATCAAATTTATTGGGCTGTGAGCACTGGCTGGCCTGATGAGTGCTTCTGGGGTCAGTAGTTCCGCATCTGCTGAAATACTGATGCCATCACATCCACTGTTCCTCCTATTTGTCAGCATTTGCAGTCTGATGCTCAGATCCTCTGGGCCTTCCTGCAAGTCACTGGTCTCACACAGTAGCCCACACTGGCCTGTAGGGTTCTCATATTGCCATGAGAAATGCTTCTAGGACATAAGAGAACTTTGTGCACTGCTATTACAGTCTCATCAACAAATAGACCTTAATGTTACAGTCTTGCCAATGCACCACAACAAAGCAGTCTCTCGTTGCCCAAGGTATCACGACAAAGAAAATTAAGAAGCGCAGACACTAAGGGTGAGATTGGGGCAAAAGGTTAATAAGCAAAAGAAGAAAGCTCTCAGCCGCGAAGAGAAAGCTCAAAAGAGGCTGCCATTTTTACAGTTGAATGCAAAGGCTTTTATAAGAAACCAATAAGGGCTGGGCATCTCATTTGCATAAGGCATTAATTTTTGGTAGCTCCACCCCATCCTCCTAATGCACTTGCGGGCCCTTAGTTTGAGTTACTCTATATTGCTTTGTTCCCTTTATTGCACGTGTATCAGGGGATGGAATTTTCCATTGTGGGCATGTCTGGGTAAGTCGCCTGCGTAGCCTTTCTTATCTATGCATTGTGGGCATGTCTTAGGCAAACCTCCCTGTACAAGTTCCCTTATCTGTGCCTGCAGCTTGATTTTTCAGGCTCTTCTTTTGTTTGAAAGAATTCAACCAAGGACCCACCCTAACTGCCTGCCCGACCATTTTCTTATTTTCTCCTCTCTCACTGCTGTCTCGAGAACTATTTAAAAATGGGTCCCCAAATGTTCTTTCCTGGAATAATCACCTATGCTACAAACCACAAGGAACTGTAACCACAGTCAGAATGTGACTCTGAGCAAGTCGCTTAATCTCCCTGACTGGCTGTGGTCAGTGGGATTAGCTGTGAGTGGATGCTGTGAGCTCCCTGGCAGGCTGGGGTGCTGCTGATGAGACTTTAAGCAGCTTGCTCACATCTCACTTCACTATTTTGTCCCCTGCAGGCTTCATTCCACGGTGGCTCTGCAAGCCATGTTTCCTTCTTTGGTAAGCTCCTTCTCAGTCAGATCGGGAGCTTTACTTGTGGTAAAAGAAGAGGATGGGTCTTCTCTTCTTGCCTTTTTCCTTTCACCCCCAAACCTAAGCAAGAACCTAGTCTTTACTTTATCAACATACATCCTGGTTTGCAAGAAAAAGAATTCTTTTCATCACAGGGAGTGTTTCTTTACCCTTCATGCCCCTGTCTCTAGAATGCAAACACAGACCAAGCTGCTGTGACATTTTACTAGCAGAGAAACTCTGGCACTATTTTGGGAGACCATATTAGTCAGGGTTCTCTGGAGGGACGGAACTAATAGGATTTATATTATATATGTTTATATATTATGTATATGTTTATATATTTATATATAAACACATAAATATATGTTTATATATTTATATAAATCCTATTAAATTATATATAAACACACGCATATATATGTATATAAAGGAAAGTTTATTAAGTATTAACTGACAGGATCATAAGGTCCCACAATAGGCTGTCTGTAAGCTGAGGAGCAGGGAGAGCCAGTCCGAGTCCCAAAACTGAAGAATGTGGAGTCCAATGTTAAGAGCAGGAAGCACCTAGCATGGGAGAAAGATGTAGCCTGGGAGGCTAGGCCAGGCTCCTCTTTTCACATTTTTCTGCCTGCTTTATATTCTAACCTCCCTGGCAGCTGATTAGATTGTGCCCACCCAGTTTAAGGGTGGGTCTACCTTTCCCAGCCCACTAACTCAAATGTTAATCTCCTTTGGCAACACCCTCACAGACACATCCAGGATCAATACTTTGCATCCTTCAATCCAATCAAATTGACACTCAGTATTAACCATCACAAGTCCACCGCTTGTCAACTTGAACCCATACACATCTCCTGAGATCATACATAATCTTCAAATAAAGATAATAATGAGGTCATAATTATGCCTAACATAATACAACTGTCCTTTGTGCAACCAGAAACGCACCAGTCCCTAACCCAAATACTATTACATAAAGTTAACAATACTTAAATGCTGATGTGAAGTCAATAAATCTTATGTCACATGATAAGAAAAAAGGAAACAAAATTCAGATATTTTCTTAGTACAAGTATATACATGCACAAACATGTTTTTAACAAAAGAAGAAGAAAATACTCATGACAATTACAGTCCTTGTTTCTGCAGCTAGTCCCATGGTCATAACTGGTATTGATGACTACCTTCTTCTACTACCCATTCTGTATTCCCTTTGGCTTCAGCAAGCACCTCAGCAGGTCGTGGTTTTTTTCCTAATGGAGTGACCCAAACCTTCATTCCTGAGGGATCAGGGCCATTTGTAGTCCTGCCTGGATTGGACTGTTATAGTTTCCCATTGACCTTAATCACAGGGCATGGTGATACTAAGAGACGCCCTAATAGATTTCCTGTTTTTCATGCATACTCTTTCTGACCTTTGTGGAGTAGTAGACTGATTTCATCTTGATAGTCCGGGTCAATCACCCCAGCCAACCGTGTAACTCCCTTCTTAGCCTGTTGACTTAAAGGTAGGAGGAGCCCAAAGTGGCCAGGTGGCAATCTTAACTTTCAGTTTAATGGAATTGTTGTTGTGTCTCCTGGTGGCAGTGTTCCTCCCTCTGGAACTAAGACCTTTAGGCCAGCAGAATGTAATGTTGCGGGAACGGGAAGCAAAAATTTTGCTAGTGGATCACGACAGGTAATGGTGATTGGTGCCACTTCCACTTCCACCCCTTGGTTCCTGGACCCATGAATCCTGGCTATGGGAGAAACAGTACCATATATTGGACATTGATTCAGAGCATACACAACCTTCTGGACAACTTTGCCCCTGCCCTGCAAAGTATTGTCACCTAGTTGGCATTGTAATTGTGACTTCAAAAGGCCATTCCACCATTCTATCAATCCAGATGCTTCAGGATTATAGGGAACATGGTAAGACCGGTAAATTCCATGAGCATGAGGCCACTGTCACACTCCTTTGGCTGTAAAGTGAGTGTCTTGGTCAGAGGCAATGCTGTGTGGAATACCATGATGGTGGATAAGGTATTCTGTGAGTCCATGGATGGTAGTCTTGGCAAAAGCATCACATGCAAGATAGGCAAACCCATATCTGGAGTAAGTGTCTGTTCTAGTGAGGACAAACCTCTGCCCTCTCCATGATGGATGAGGTCCAATATAATCAACCTGGCACCAGGTAGCTGACTGATCACCCTGAGGAATGGTGCCATATTGAGGGCTCAGTGTTGGTCTCTGCTGCTGGCAAGTTGGGCACTCAGCAGTGGCTTTGGTGGGCACTCAGCTCAGCCTTGGTGAGTGGAAGTCCATGTTGCTAAGCCCATGCATAACCTCCATCCCTCCCACCATGGCCACTTTGTTCATGGGCTCATTGGGCAATGACAGCGGTGGCTGGGGAAAGAGGCTGAGTGGTCACTGCAGAACGGGTCATCCTATTCATTTGATTATTAAACTCCTTTTCCACTGAGGTCACCCACTGGTGAGCACTCACATAGCATACAAATATCTTCACAGTTTTTTACCACTGAGAGAGGTCCATCCACATACCTCTTCCCAAAATTTCTTTGTCATCAATTTTCCAATCATGCTTCTTCCAAGTTCTTGACCATCCAGCCAAACCGTTGGCTACAGCTCATGAATCAGTATGTAATCACACATCTGGCCATTTCTCCTTCCATGCAAAGTGTGCAACCAGGTGCACTACTCAAAGTTCTGCCCACTGGGAAGATTTTCCTTCCCACTCTTCTTCAGGGATGTCCTGGAAAGGGGCTGTAGTGCTGCAGCTGTTCACTTTCAGTGGTGCCTGCATATCGTGCAGAACCATCTGTGAACCAGGCCCTAGTCTTATCTTCCTTGTCAACTGATCATAGGGAACTCCCCATGAGGCCATCAGTTCAGGCTGGGGAAGAGAAGGCAGGGTGGCAGGATTGGAGACCACGGGCATTTGAGCCACTTCCTCATGTAACTTACTTTTGCCTTCAGGACCTGCTCAAGCCCAATCACATATATACCACTTCCATTTGATGATGGAATGCTGCTGTGCACAACCCGCTTTATGGCTAGATGGGTCAGAAAGCACCCAGTTCGTGATAGGCAGTTCAGGTCACATGGTGACATGACCCACAGTCAAATGTTGCGTTTCCACCAAAGCCCAGTAACAGGCCAAGAGCTGTCTCTCAAAAGGAGAGCAGTTAATCTGCAGAAGATGGGGGCCTTGCTCCAAAATCCTAAAGGCCTCTGCTTTGATTCACTTATGGGGGCCAACCAAAGGCTCCAAAGAGCATCCCTATCTGCCACTGACACCTCAAGCACCATTGGATCTGCTGAGTCATATGTCCCAAGTGGCAGAGCAGCTTGCACAGCAGCCTGGACCTGTTGCAGGGCCTTCTCTTCTGGATGCCACTCAAAATTGGCAGCCTTTCAGGTCACTCGATAAATGGGCCAGAGTAACATACCCAAATGAGGAATGTGTTGCCTTCAAAATTCAAATAGGCCCACTAGGTGTTGTGCCTCTTTCTTGGTTATAGAAGGGGCCAAATGCAGCAACTTATCCTTCACCTTAGAAGAAATGTATTCAAAGGCCCCACACCCCTAGCAATTTTACTGAGGAAGAAGGTCCCTGAATTTTAGTCGAATTTATTTCCCATCCTCTGGCATGCAAATGTCTCACCAATAAGTCCAGTGTGTTTCCTACTTCTTGCTCACTGGATCCAATCAGCATAATGTCATCAATGTAATAGACCAGTGTGATATGTTGTGGAAGTGAAAAGCGATCAAGGTATCTCTGAATAAGATTATGACACAAAGCCAGAGAATTGATGTGCCCCTGAGGTAGGACAGTAAATGTATATTGCTGGCCTTGCCAGCTGAAGGTAAATTGCTTCTGGTGGATCTTATGGACAGGAATGGAGAAAAAGCCATTTGCGAAATCAATTGCTGCATAGCAGGTACTAGGAGATGTGTTAATTTGCTCAAGCCATGAAACCACATTTGGTACAGTGGCCACAATTAGAGTCACCACTTGCTTAAGCTTATGATAATCCACTGCCATTCTCCAAGATCCATCTGTCTTCTGCACAGACCAAATAGGAGAGCTGAGGGGGTTGTGGTGGGAATCACCACCCCTGTGTCTTTCAAGTCCTTGATGGTGGCACTAATCTCTGTAACCCCTCCAGGGATGTGACACTGCTTTTGATTTACTATTTTTCTAGGTAGAGGCAGCTCTAATGGCTTTCATTTGGCCTTTCCTCTATCAATCAGGGAGCCAATGCAGGGGTTCTGCCAGCTGCTAAATATGTCTATGCTAATATGTATTCTGGCACTGGGGAAATGACCACAGGATGAATCTGGGAGCCCATTGGACCCACTGTAAGTTGGACCTGAGCTAAAACTCCATTAATTACCTGACCTCCATAAGCCCCTACTTTAATTGGAGGACCACAATGATGTTTTGGGTCCCCTGGAATCAATATCACCTTCAGCTTTGTCCCTGAAATGTCTGATCATTTCCTTTTCCCCAGTGCATATTTACCCTGGCAAAAGGCCAGAGGGCTCCTTGGGGAAGGGTGGGAGAAAGATTAACAGCATAAACTGTGGGTAGTGTAGTGGAGTCCTTCCTCAAGGGGACCTAGCCTCCTCTTTATTCAAGGGGTTCTGTGTCCGTAAACTTGCTCAAGTCTGGAAATTGAGGGGCCGTGATCCTGTTTTTATAATTAAAGTTAGTCTTTTGTCCATCTGACTTAGAAGTTTTCTCCTTATATAAATTAAGTAGGAATGCAGTAGGCTTCCTATCAATTTCACTTCTGGGAACATTGTGATTAATTAGCCAATGCTAGAGCACTACATGAGTCAGACTATTCTGATTGCTGCTTTGTCTCTGCTGTCCACTACATAGCTATGCCCTCCTTGTCTTTGACAGTTGAGTGCTGCCACTTGGCCCCTGCCACCTCAGGATCCAATTATTCCCATTGTATTTACATTTTGTAGTTGAGTGACTGCAGTTCCCACTGTTAGATCTGACATACAACAGCAATTACAGGGCTCTTCAAAGATGCAGGTGCTGCCCTCACAAATCTATTTCACAAGGCATTGGTCAAGGGTATATCTTCTGGACCCCCTTGGCTGGGATGAGTAATTCACTCCACCATTCCAATCTCCCTAACCCTTTAGATCCCTTCCTCCATACTAAACCAAGGGAGATCAGGCATTTCCAGTTCGCTCACAGTGGGCCACCTTTTAACCCATATTTCAGCTAACCAAGAAAATAAACTATTAGAACCTTTTTTTAACTCCCCGAGCTGCAACATTAAATGCAGAGTCCCTCCTTAGTGGGCCCAAATTAATAAATTCAACCTGACCCAACTCCATGTTCCTTCCATCATTATCCCATATCCTTAATATCCATTCCCATGCCTATCCTCCAGATTCCTGTTTATATAAATTAGAGATCTCAAACAGTTCTTTTCTAGTGTAGCACATCTCCTCATGGGTCACAATCTCAATCTCACCTCTAGGGGCCCTCTGGGGCTTTATTCCAGTTATAGATCTAGAAGCAAACAAGGGTGTTGGGGGTGGCTCCTGAGGACAATCAACATTATTTTGCCTGGCAGCTGCCCCAGAGGAGGCAATCACTATTTCCTCAGGCAGCACAGGGTTTATCTCCTCAGACAAAGGTGGAAAGGCTGATGGCAGCATGGGCGAGGGAGGGGATGTTGCCAGTACTGGGGATGGGGAAGCTGTTCCTTCTGGCAAAAAGGTTCATCGGAGTTTACAAACTCAGTGTTCTCAGCTTCATCAGGCTCCTCCTACATGTTCACATTCCAAGTTTTGGAGTCTGATTCCTTTCCAATCAATGCCCTCACTTTAACAGTAGACACCAGGCAAGGCTGTGCACGCATCTTTCATTGCAGGTCAGCTACTCGTATGATAAGAGCTTGTGTCTGTTTTTCCACCCATTCAGCTCTTTCTCTACAGGAGGTAAGACTCTGACTCAGGGCAATCTTAGCAGATTTGAGGCTCAGTATCTGCTTCTGAAGCCAGGAGACAGAATCCCTGAGTTCATAATTTTCTTTTATCAATGTGTCCAGTGAACTTAGGAACAACCAGCCAGCTTCATTATGTTTCTTAGTTCTCCATATATGGTCAAAGGTATTATGTATAGAGTCACTAAACTCCTTGCCTCTCACAACCAGTGACTCAGAAGTGTCAAATGCATTTATTTTGCATAACTCTCTAAACAGTTCATGACAAGGGCTATCAGGGTTCTCCATACTATTAAGAAGTAGAGTCCTTAGCAGCATTTTTGGGGCCAATCATATTAAGCAGTCAACTCTAGGAACCCCAAAACCAATGAAAGGACTCCATCCTTAATATTCTATTCCTCTAGAACCACCCTCAGTACCAAAATCTGTATTAGTCAGGATTCTCTAGAGAGACAAAACTAATGGGATATATATATCTCCAGGGAGCAAACGCAGGGGTTCTGCATTTGCTCATATATATATGAGTTGATTAAGTATTAACCGACATGATCACAAGGTACCACAATAGTCTGTTTGTAAGCTGAGGAGCAAGGAGAGCCAGTCCAAGTCCCAAAACTGAAGCCCGGTGTTTGAGGGTAGGAAGCATCCAGCACAGGAGAAATATGTAGGCTGGGAGGCTACTTTTCACATTTTTCTGCCTGCTTTATAGTCTAGCTGCACTGGCAGCTGATTAGATTGTGCCCACCCAGATTAAGGATGGATCTGCCTTCCCCAGCCCACTAACTCAAATGTTAATCTCTTTTGGCAACACCCTCACAGACACACCCAGGATCAATACTTTGTATCCTACAATCCGATCAAGTTGACACCCAGTATTAACCATCAGAGAATTTGGGAGAAATTTTTCCTTTATGGCATCAAGGATTTTCCCTTCTCATTGGCAACAGATGGGATGAATAGGACAGTTGTCTCTTTAAAGTGAGGGATATGAAGATTAACACTTTCCTTTCCAGGACATGTACTGTGTATCTGCAACAAGGAAAAGTATTTGCAATTTTGCAAATTTCTGGTAAATTTTTCATTTTTGTTTGAAAATCATGCTTGTGTGTTGAATAATATTCTTAGTCAGGATTAGGGGGAAGTCTGTATTCCTGTGTACCCTGTGAGGGAAGAACATTGTGGTTACTTGTCACTTTTAACCCAGAGTTTCTGCCCTGAAGAAAGGATAGAAGGGTCCAGGACCCCTTACCCCCAGGAAAGGTGGCAGAGATACAGTCTCAGTCATAGCCCTCTCTGTTTTTTGCCCCAGAGACAAGTAAACTGAGCCAGCTCTGGGGCACTTAGTCAGGTGTGGAATCCCATTTTCAGGCAGGAAGGAGCACCCAGGTGTGGACTTTATACAACTTGCCTTTCATAGCAAATAAGAGAATGAAACCCTTTGTCTGCTGCCTGTTTCTCGGAGTCCCGTGCTTTATATCGCATTGCAATAAAAAGAAGGAGAGCATGACCGGGCTCAAACAGGGATGCATCCCTAATTTTGGCAGTTTCTAAAATAAACAGTGAGAGTTTAAATGCCTTAGCCAGGGCCATCTGATACCCAGATCTCCTGACTTTAAACACAAAGTTCTTTCCACTTAGCCTCTAGGGCCAGGTTACTTTAAGCTGAAGGGCAAACAGACACCACCCAAGATGGGTTTCCAGCAAGGGCCTCCACTGACCTCCCATTTTTCTTCTCTAGCCGCCCCCTGCAAAAGTTCTAGGAGAGGAAGAATAGAGGTAAACGAAAAAGACAGTCTGCCGAACAGCCACAATGTAACAATAGGGTTCCTCTGTTTGGAGAAAAGAGTGAGAAGGGACTTGAGGTCTCTTTTGGGTGGTCTGACCCTCTGGGTGACTGTGACCACCCATTGCTGAGGACACTTCCTCCATCCTCTATCATGTGGTTGTGAGCAGCTTGAGCTGCAGTCCAAAACAGATTCTGTTCCAACTTAGTGAACTGTGGTGACGGCAAGTCATTCTGGTTTTCTGGCTCTCCTTGGTTCATTCCTTCTGTTGATTGATCAGTCTTTTATTCTAGACTTTCTTCCTGTGCTATCTCTCCAGTCTTTTGGGCCCCAGGCCTCTGAGTTGGGTGGGTCAGCAGGCTATCCTGAGGGGGTGAGGTTTTAGGTCCTATGGCTGCCCTTCCCAAGTCCATGACCCACCACACATGCATCTTGACCACTCCTGGCTCTGACCACAGCATGGATGTCCCCACCGAATGTGGTGTTTGATTAAGAAGTCCCCAAAGGAAACGTCTGGAGGCCCACTGATCAAGAAGCCCAGGAGAGGCATGGTGGCAGCCGAGCATCCTCAGACCCTTGGACCCTAGCTGATAAGGATTGGCTGTGTCCACACCCAAATCTCACCTTGAACTGTAGCTCCCATAACTCCCACATGTTATGGGAGGGACTCGGTGGGAGACAATTGAATCATGGGGGCAGTTTCCCCCATACTGTTCTCATGGTAGTGAATAAGTCTCATGAGATCTGATGGTTTTATAAGGGGAAACCCTTTTTGCTTGGCTCTCATTCTCTCTTGCCTGCTGCCATGTAAGATATACCTTTTACCTTCTACCACGATTGTGAGACCTCCTTAGCCATGTGGAACTGTGAGTCCATTAAACCTCTTTTTCTTTGTAATTTACCCAGTCTCAGGTATGTCTTCATCAGCAGTGTGAAAACGGACTACTACACTAGCCCAGCAAGTCAGCTCATCTAACTGCTACTGGCATCTGGCCAAGCAGCCCACTTTCCTGGTGACAGTGGGATGAAGAATCAAGGGCTCCCTTGAGTGCTGTTTCAGGCATAATAGTAGGTGTTCCTAAACTGGTGGTCATTTGTGCTCCAGATTTGTAGGGGCTCTTGCCATGATCCGAGAACAAGTCATTTCCTCTTGGTTTTTATGATTAATGAGACCTGGTGGGAGACAGACTATACAAGCAGACAATGGCCAGACCATATAAGACAGTGGAATTCTGACCCGCAACCTCTGCAGCAACCAGCCCAGGAGGGTCAGCACTCGACATTGACTGTGGCTTCCCTGTGTTTTAACCCTGCCTCCTCCCCAATTTGGTACCAACCAGAGACAACTAAATATGCACACCAAAGCAAGCAGTCACATTGTGGTAGGCTGGGTCTCCATTAGCAACCAGGGCAATCAGCCTTCACCAGCACCTTACTGTAGCTCTCGTAAATGTATAAGTTAAACATAAGTTAACTTAATTAGTTAAGTTTAACATAAGTTAAACTTAGTACAAAGGCTAGAATGTAAAAACAAGTTCATTAAGAAACCTCCTGGACTTTCTCAGATCTCAGAGTTTAATTAAAATAATGGAGACATTCTTGCACACCTGGTACCAGGATCCACTTTAGATTAAGTCATCTTTCCAAAGCTCTGAAGTAATTGACTAGATCCTGGACCCTAGTTAAAGATTAGATAGAGTGAAACACCTTGGCTTTTGGCTTGTAGATGTACTGAACGTATATAAGCACTAGAAAAAACTTGTAACTTTGAGTTGGTCTGATGAGTTACTCTCACATTCTCCCTGTAACTGGTTGCCGAAATAACACAGCTCAATAATAAACTCCCTTCTTTCCCAGTCTGTCTGCATCTCATTATTGGATCACAAGAACAAGCAGCTGGACCTCATTCTACCTGGCAACAATATGGAAGTCCTCAGTCCTAGTCAGCCAACCTCCACTTTCCTACACCAACAGCCTTCAGTCAGAGCCCACCTGAAGCCTCCCATTTTCCACTATGAAGCATCCCCACTCCCTGCCTGCCTTGGAGTCTCTGCCCAAGACCATGATGGTGGCTGTGGCTGACTCCCTCTGCTGCTCTCATCCAGGCGATTTTTGTTTATTTCCACACTAGGTAAGTCATATTAGCTTTTCAACTTCCTGCCATCTCCTACCCTCAACTGCTCAAAGGGAAAATATCCTCAGTAATGAGACGGGAGTGATTTTGTGCTGATGGGCTCTATTTTCTTTAAAAGAGTACAATCAAATGACAGCAGGCAACAGAAAGCCATCTTTTTTTTTTTTAGTGTTTGCAGCGGTCTCTGCATTACCCACAGGGATGTTAAAGGCAAGTGGCCAACCCTGGCACTGAGGATCCACTGTGAATAAAAAATTCAAGAGGTTCTGTAGAAAACCAAGCTTTAAGGATTCCAAAATCTGACGTTGTAAGTGTCTTTTCATATTTATTGTTGAAGCCCCACCCCACCCCTCACTTCACCTCCCACATTCCCTTTTTGGATACCTTTCTCTTGTATGAGATTTGCACCCAGATAGTTCCTTTGCTGCCTTTAGAACCCTCCATTAGCAGCAATTATAAAAAGGTCGTCCAGCAACTTGACACTTTTTGAAATGCTAATTGATGCTAAGCAGAGCCATCAGCTGTCGTTCACACCTACTCAGTCCCTGCCCCAGGCTTTTTTGCATATTTAAATCAATAAGTTTCTAAACCTGGGAAATGTGAGTTATGCAAATAGCTGTTCCTACCGCCCTTGCTGAGATTAGTACCTGTGGGGGCTTTAGAAAATCCTCAGGTGTCTGACAGTGTTTTAAGTCTTCTGCAGGTGGAATGCTCAGATCGTCTTGGGAGTGACCATTATTAGAGCTTAGTTTGAGTATTTGCATAAACTGGTTGAAAAACACTGCCCAAGTCTGTTGCCTAAGCAATAAAATGATTTTCAATGAAATCCACGTATACTGCCACCAGTGAAAGAAATAATTCAGTGATGAGATTGCTAAATTCGCAACAGAACTAGTAAATGTCCACAGGGTAAGAAATTCATAACCAATAGACAGAAATCATTTACAACTTATCAATCATCTATAAGTCAATATCTAGCATCACAGTTTGATCAGTCAATAGTATGTCCATAGTAGCCAATTGTGAAAGGCGTCAGAATTAAAAGAGTCACTTGAGTTAAAAAAATAAAAATAAAAAAAACAAAGCCCTGATTAATAGAGTCAGGGAAAGCCATGAAGAGAGGGTTCTCATAGTTGTAGGCCTAATAAGAACTATCACAAAAGACTATGCAAAAACTACAAACTTGCACAAAGGCCATCACAACCTTACACAAAATATATTTCTGCAAGGACTTCTGTCTAGCAACTGCCTGTCCAATCTCAGACTGGTGCCCCCCACCCCTTGTTATTGATCCTTGTAGCCAAGGATAATTATCTCAAAACAATTGTGTTATTCTGTAACTGAGCTCACGTTCAGCTGCTCACCACTCAAAAAGCCAGATATATGAGAAGTGAGGATTGGCAAAAGGAAAGCAGGTTTATTCAAGTGCTAGTGGCTTGGGAGATGTCCAGACTCAAGTCTCTAAAAGCCATCTCAAAATCTCAAGCTGGGGCCAGGTGTGGTGGCTCATGCCTGTAATCCCAGCACTTTGGGAGGCCGAGTCAGGCAGATCACCTCAGGTCAGTAGTTCAAGACTAGCCTGGCCAACATGGTGAAACCCCATTTCTACTGAAAATGTAAAAAAAAAAAAAAAAAAAAAAAATCAGCCAGGCATGGTGGCACATGTCTGTAGTCCCAGCTACTCTGGAGACTGAAGCAGGAGAATTGCTTGAACCACGGAGGCCGAGGTTGCAGTAAGCTGAGATTGCACCAATGCCCTCCAGCCTGGGCAATAGAGCAAGACTCTGTCTCAAAACAAAACAAAAACAAAAGCACAAAAACCCTTTAACCAGCTTGAGGTTTTTTTGGTTTTTTGTTTTTGTTTTGTTTTGAGACCTCAAGCTGGTTAAAGGGTTTTTTTGCTTTTGTTTTTGTTCTGTTGACGGAGTTTCACTCTTGTTGCCCAGGCTGGAGTGAACTGGTGTGATCCCAGCTAACCGCAGCCTCTACCTCCCAGGTTCAAGCAATTCTCCTGCCTCAGCCTCCTGAGTAGCTGGGATTACAAGCATGCACCACCACGCCCGGCTAATTTTGTATTTTTAGTAGAGACGGGGTCTCTCCATGTTGGTCAGGCTGGTCTTGAACTCCCAACCTCAGGTGATCTGCCTGCCTCAGCCTCCCGAAGTGCTGGGATTTACAGGCATGAGCCACTGCGCTCAATCTTTTTTTAAAAAAACAAACAAAAAAACCCACACAATTACTTTATTGATTTCTTACAATCAAATACTGCCAACTAGCATTATTTCCACTCTTACATCATTAAAACCAAAGGCATTAACAATGCCAACTAGCATTATTTCCACTCTTACATCATTAAAACCAAAGGGTAATTCCTCCTTGGTATTTTCAAATGATGCATTATACAATAAACAAATGCACCCTGATTAATTATGTAAACTGGTAATTTGTTTTAAAAGCATGATAATTTGGTTCCTTTCTTCATAAAGTAGAAATTGACATATTTCTCCTGATAGTCTTAAGGTTATCATTATGAGTAGTGCTAAGTGTGGCACATATAGTTTCATCTAGAAGGGTGTGTCTCTTACACACCTTATTTAAACAAAAAAAATGTGCATTAACAAGATGCATACAGTCAATGCATGATAGAAAGCATGTTTCAAATATAAGGTAACCCCTCAGGCCACCATATTATTTAGATTTTGCATGATCATTTATGGCATTACAGAGCAATTATGCATAACATACTTTTATACATTTTAACCCTGAAGATAAGAAAAATAATTGTTGCTTGAAAAAAATTATTCCAGGTAGGCATTTGGTTTGTATCAGGAGAAACTGAACCTCCACGAGTTCAGTGTCTGCCAAGTTGGAATCATTAGCTCAAGTCAGTGAATCAGATATGCGACGCATTTCACAGAGACACTGTTTCCCCAGTCCTGGCGATGCCTCTGCTCCCACAGTCCGCCAGATGAAGCATTTCCGGAATGACCCTTCTATGTGTATTTCCCTTTTCATTTTTTTTTTGCTGGATTGACTATTACTATATTATTTCCTCTTCTTCCCTCTTCTGTGACTTTCCATTTTAATCATTCATAAATCCTTTCAGAATATCCTCACAGAGCTCCCTAAAGGGAAGTTCTGGAGATGAAAAATCCAAGGGAGGAAATTGGGAACTGGAATGTCCTTGACTTTCCCGGTATTTTCTGCAAACTTCTGCCAGGTTGAGGAGGCTGTAGCAGTTTCTGGATGTGGTGGCAAGCGCCATAACTCTGACATTTCTACAAAATCAGCATCTACATCCAGCTCCTTTTCTAATGGACCTTTTAGAAGTCTGGCCTTTTCAGCCTTTAGTTGTTTATTTTCTTTCCTTAATCTTTCATTCTTGGCCAAAAGGAATTTCACATGCCTCTTCAAATCTGCAATTTTGGATGCCTGCTCCTCTATAATTGTTTTGTCATCTTTTGGGGTTTTGCTTCCAACACATGGCTCTGCTGGCTCACTCTTTTGCTGAAGTAAATATAGTAGTGGTGTCTGGGTCCCTGTCAAAGATCCCCTGAATCTCGGGCAGGCGTTTCTCTGTGGAAGGGCTGTACTTCTGAGAAAGGGGGGCTCTGGCCCTCTGCATACTCTGCAGAGGGTTTGCGAGATGCCTGAAGATGGGCGACTATATCCTTTGTGTTCTGCTGGGCTTTCGATCTTTCTTCACGCTGGGGCCTTTTCCGTCTCTCTTGGATGAGGAGGAGCTATTCCTTTGCCATTCCAGTAAAAGCTGAGCCTGTTCAGATTGTGTCAGCTTCATGGCTTCAGAAAGATAGGCCGCAGCCTTTTTGTGACAAGAAATAGCCTCTTCCTATTTGCCTGCTGCTAATAACAGGTCTGCTCATCTGCTCTGTTGATGAGCCAGGTTGAGGGGTCCTTCCATTACTTCCATAGACCCTGGGGTAAGCGGCGGCCTTAGGAAGGGGAGTGGTGGTGCCAGGGAACATGGAGAGGCAGCCGTGGAGACTGCGGCCCCTCTCTGCGCCCCAAGAGCCAGCGGTGAGCACAAAGCAGGCAACAACCTCACCACTTCCTCCTCTGGCGCCATGCCACTAAAGGGACTTTAAGGGGAAAGGTTGCATGGAAACCATGCACAGAAGTGGTCTGGAGTGCAGCGCTGCTTGCCGTTTTCTGATGACTAGTTTGAGTAATGGACATCCAGAGGCCTGGTTGGCCTCATCTTGGCAGGGATTGGGTTATGGGTTAACCATGCACTGATTTCTTCTCAAAAAGGGGAAAATTGCAACTGCCATCTCAGCTTCTTGCCTGGATTGTTTAAAGATTAGCATTTGGAATTTTCAAGCAAATAGGTAGCTATAAATGTAGCAAGAAACAAAGCGAGGGAGGGGTTACTTTCGTAACTACCCAGTGGGTTCACCTTACCCACTGCCTAGACAGAGCTGATTTATCAAGACAGAGGAATTGCAATGGAGAAACAGTAATTCATGCAGAGCCAGCTGTGTGGAGACAGGAGTTGTTTTATTACTCAAATCGGTCTCCCCGAGCATTTGGGGATCAGAGTTTTTAAAGATAATTTGGCAGGTAGGGGCTGCGGAAGCAGGGAGTGCTGACTGGTCAGGTTGGAGATGGAATCATAAGAGTCCAAGTGAGTTTTTCTTGCTGTTTTCTGCTCCTGGGTGGGATGACAGAACTGATTGAGCCAGATTACTGATCTGGGTGGTGTCAGCTGAGTGCAGGGTCCGCAAAATATCTCAAACATTGATCTTAGGTTTTACAATAGTGATGTTATCCTCAGGAGCAATGTGGGGAGGTTTGGACTCTTGTAGCCAGAGGCTGCATGACCCCTAAACTGTAATTTTAAATCTTGTAGCGAATTTGTTAGTTCTACAAAGGCCAACTGGTCACCAGGCAAGAAGGGGATCATTTCGGGAAAGGGCTATTATCAATTTTGTTTCAGAGTCAAACCATGAACTGAATTCCTTCCCAAAGTTAGTTCAGCCTACACCCAGGAATGAACAAGGACAGCTTAAAGGTTAGAAGCAAGGTGGAGTTGGTGGCCCCCATAAAATGTCATCAGACGGGTTTTATTTAATCCTATATAATGTGGCTTACTTTTCAACCTGATGCTGGCATAACATTATGTTAGAAACAAATTTTCGTTGCTGCAAGGGTGCTTTCTGCATGCAAGGCAGAGGCAAGGGAGAGTGTGCAAAGCAAAGGAGAGCAGGAGTTTTTTATCCCTAATGCAGATCCTGTTCCTATGTCCTCCTCCTGCAGGCTGGGTTTGGACCACACAATCGAGGCTAATTCTAATTGGCTACTGTTGACATCATTAAAGGAGGCAAGAGTGGGCATTTGATGGGTATGGTATATCTTGGGGTGTTTGGGCACAACAGAGTTAGGGAGGGCTGACAGATGAATGGGTACAATTACCTTTCAGAATAGAACAAAGAACCAGGAACCAAAACCCTTTGAAGAGGAGCTATTTGTTCTTAACAACAATTTCCCCCTCTTGAATTTATACATTTTTTTTCAAACTTATCTAACCTGACTTGACTTTATTGTTCTTCCAGGAGAAAGAATTTATTTGTATAGGATTGGGAAGAACTAGGGAAGGTTCTGGTAACAATTGTTTTTATAAGTCTTTGGACTAGTCTACAAATGTAGGGTATGATGTAGCATCCAACAGGAATAAACACAGCTATTGCAATTGTTAGAGAAGTAACAATAGAGGCCATGAGTCTTTTCCATTTACCAAACCATTTCCCTAATCATCTTGTGAAAGGGTCGTTTATCCCAGAATTTGCGGCTAATTCATTTGATAGGTAGGTAAGACCTTGTGAAGCTTTTGTAATTGTTCCATCAGGGGCTGTATTGTTGGGAATGAAGGTGCAGCATTGGGTTTCTATCATAACACAAACTTCACCTTTTTCTGTGAATAGCATATCTAGGGCCATTCTGTTTTTACAAGCCATCTGGCTAGTAGGGCCTAATTGTTCAGCTATTCCTTTGACAGTATCCCTAGTGTAATTAATAAATCATTGTTGGTTATAATAGATGTAGTTTATTGCAATCTACATTTTTATTAATAGTTACTCATGAAAATAATGATTCAAATTCTGCCGCTATTTGGTCTCAGGCTTTGAATCTATCAGGTACCCCCCGTGGGACTCCAATTGCATCTATATAGACATGAAAGTTGAAAGATCCATGAGGGGCCTCTCTCATTTTACAGTGCTGTGGTTTCCCCTTTTCTGGTTGATGAAATGCCAGGGTGAACCGGACACAGTGGCTCACGCCTGTAACACCAGCACTTTGGGAGGCCGAGGCAGGCGGATCACGAGTTCAGGAGATCGAGACCATCCTGGCTAACACGGTGAAACCCCATCTCTACTAAAAACACAAAAAATTAGCTGAGCGTGGTGGTGGGCGCCTGTAGTCCCAGCTACTCAGGAGGCTGAGGCAGGAGAATGGTGTGAATCCGGGAGGCGGAGCTCGCAGTGAGCAGAGACCGTGCCACTGGACTCCAGCCTGGGTGACAGAGCAAGACTCTGTCTCAAAAAAAAAAAAAAAAGAATTGCCAGGGTGAAAGGGGTGGCCAATTGAGTTAGAATGCAGGTGCCACTCCAGTTACTTGGCAGAGTGTCCAGTAGGGGTTCACCACACTACCATATATCAGCTCAGGGATGAACAAGGACAGACTGGTAAGCTCTTGGAAAGATTTAAGCTCACTGTATCCCTTTACGTCTCTAAGAAATGCCAAATTTTCTCCCTGTTGTGAGAGACATGAAGTAAAATTGGCATCTGGAGATGGAGGCTGGATAGCCCTCGGGGGCTAACCTGCAGGGTGTTGAACTTCAGGGATTAGCAGAGAGAGAATTCAACAGAATTCATTACCCCAGGCTGTGGGGTCTTGGAAAAGAGCTACCATACAGCTCATGCCCCGTTGGTCAGAAGACCATCTAAGTGGAAAGGGGACAACTTGGGCCTAGTGCGCACAAGTGTAACGGTTTTTGTTTAGAGTGTGAACAGAATATTCAATCCATTCCATCCGGGCATTTGTATCTTGGTATCTTGTTTCAATTGCCAGTGTTTGTTTTAAATTTTTAACCTCTACAATAGCTACTTTGGTTTTGTCATTAGGTGAAGAGACAGTGGTCTGGTCAGCAGGTTTAGAAGAGGATAGAGGTGGAGATGTGAGGGATGAGGATGTAATGAGGTGCAAATCAAAAAATCCTATGGGGTCTTTTTTTGTTACATCTGTTCTCAGACCATAAAAATGGTCTAGGGTCGGGGAGGAATCTTGAAGAGTTGGGATGATGATGGAAATTTGTACTGGGTTACATTGGTTATGCTGACAATTGGGAAGGGCACTTTCTTTAGTAAAATGGATACAGGGCTTTAGAACTGATAGTGGGAAATCTTCTGATGGGATCCAGTCTTGACGTTCAGTGGTTCAAATGACATATTTTCAAGTATGACAAAATAAGTTCCTAAACTATTTAGAAGCATCTGCTATGGAGGGGCAGAGATTTTTTTTTGCTGCTGCAAGCTGTCTCTGGCTTTGGAAATCCCCACAAGGCATAACTAAACAAGCATCAAAGGTTATGGTCTTGGGTGGGTCTGATTTAGTTACATTAATAACGAGGTGGCTAGCAACAGAACAAGGAAAGAAGGAGTAATAGAATAGATGAAAGAGAGTTAAACTTTCCTTAGTTTTAGTTTGGTAGGATTTTCCCCTTGGACTACGGCCCATGACCCTGAAGCGGGTGGTGCTTTTTTGACTTGGGTGTGATGGGTCCATTCTTTCTCGGCGGTTTGGACTGCAGTTTTAGTTGAGGAGCACTAGATATGGTACCTCCCAGGACAGTTTAAGTTTTCTTCTTTCTAGCTCTTGATGAGGATGTAGTCTCTGGGCTGGTGCTGATGGACTGGAAACTCAAGAGGCGGGGTTTGCGCTAAGAGACCTTTAGTCCTAAGGGAAGATAAGGTAGAAGATAGACCAAGTATATAGTTCCTAAGGAATTGATCTTTGGTCTCAAAAGTGGGCATATCACTAGCAGAACTTAAACATAGTAACCCATAGAGCATTTCATAAGGGGATACACCAACATCTTTTCGAGGGGCAGTTTGGATCCTGAGTAGAGTGATGGGGAGACACTTTGTCCAGGGTAATCGAGTTTCTAAAATTAACTCAGTTAGATGATTCTTTAAAGTCTGCTTCATCTTTTTTATTTTTTCTGTCAAGCATGGATGTCAGGGGTATGATACTTCCATTTAATTTCTAAAGCTTAAGTAAGCCCTTTAATGATATTTGCAGTAAAATGAGTTCTATTGCCTAAGTTAATGTTTTCTACTATCCTGAACCAAGGTATTATGTTTTCTAGTAATATTTCAACCACATTATTAGCTGTTGTGCTGGGGAGGGGAATGGCTTCAAGCCAATGAGTGAAGTGGTCTACTATTACTCTTAGGTATTTAAAGCGACATAGTGGGGGCATTTCAGCATAGTCAGCTTGAGTACTTGGAAATGGCCTTAGTCCTAGGCTTCTGCCCCCAAAAGGTTGTTTCTTTAGGGCCTGTTTATTAGTTTTTTTGCATATTAGGCAGTTGTCCACAACTTGTTTTGCTAAGGTATAAATTCCTATACATCCATAGACTCTGAGAACTGCATCAAAAGTCCCAGCTACTCGGGAGGCTGAGGCAGGAGAATGGCGTAAACCCGGGAAGTGGAGCTTGCAGTGAGCTGAGATCCGGCCACTGCACTCCAGCCTGGGGCTACAGAGCGAGACTCCGTCTCAAAAGAAAAAAAAAAAACAACCATAGCTTGAGGTCCCTAGTGAGTCCCTTGATGTAGTTGGGACAGGATTTTTCTCATAAGTGGTTTGGAAATCATTTTCCTTTGATCTAGTAACACCTACTTCTCTTCTGAGTTTTCTTTAGCTCCTAGTTTCTCTAACTTTTCCTTTTCAGTGGAGGAGAAGATAGGGATTGTAACTCGGGGTGAGAGACAGGGAGTCAGGAGGATGATAGGTGCTTTTTGAGAGATGGTAGCTTGTTTTGTAATTTGATCAGCGAGGTTATTCCCCCAGCTTTCATAGGTAGAACTTTTCTGGTGCCCTGGGACATGTACAACAGCTATTTCTTTTGGTAATTGTAAGCTCTTTAAAACTTGAGTGATTAATTCTTTGTGGACAAGGTCCTGATCTTTGCGATTAGGCCCCGCTCAGTCGAAATTTTTCTGAAGGTATGCACTACCCCAAAGGCGTACTTAGAGTCAGTATAGATGGTACCTTCTTGCTTTTGTAAATATTTTAGAGCCTGATTTAACGCAAACAATTCACAAGTTTGAGCAGACCAATTCTTTGGCAATCTTCCAGATTCTATTTCAGCAGAACTTTTCCATCTATGGCAGAGTATCCACTGTGCCTTTTTCCTTCAACCACCAGGGAGGAGCCATCTATAAAAAGATGATGTCATGTTTTAAAAGGGGTTTTTCTTAAATCAGGTGTAACCTTAGTATGGTAGTCAATGAGATCTGGGCAGTCATGTTCAGGATCTTTGGGGTTCGGATTCCAAGTTAGGAAAGCAGCTGGGTTAAGAGCACTGTCCGTGGTGAAAGTGAAGTCATCTTTTTCTAATAGAATGACTTCATATTTTAGAATTCTTTGAGCTTGTAAGCCATCTACCTGCCTTTTGGTTTAATATTGTTCTAACTTGGTGAGATGTGTCAACAGTTAATTTTCCCTCAAAGGTTAGCTTTTTACTTTCCTCAATCAACAAAGCAGTGGCCGCTATAGATTGAATATATTTGGGTCATCCACAGGTTACTGGGTATAAAATTTTTGATAAAAAGACCACAGGCTGCCAGTGGCCCCATGTTCTTGGGTAAGCTCCTCTAAAACTACTCCTTTATTTATGTTGACAAAGAGGTGAAATGGTTGTTTGGGGGAAGGCAGAGCTAAAACAGGAGCAGTTATGAGTGTTTCAATTCTTTAAAATCATTGACTTCCTCTGGGGCCCAAAGGAGGCTCAGGTTTTTCTTGGGTAAGCTTGAGGGTACAGAGACTTGACTTTTAGAGCATATGAATCAATCCACAAGCAGCAATATCCAACTAGCCCGAAAAATTTTCTAAGCTCTTGTTTTGTATTAGGCAGAGGTAAGGACACAATTTCTTTGACTCTTTTGGGTCCTATTCTTCGCTTGCCTGCACTTATCAAGTGCCCTAAATACTTGCCTTCAGGTTCTACAAATTGGAGCTTCCCCTTTGCTACCTGTAATCTCTCCCCTTGCAGGTGATTGAGAAGACTCATGGAGAAATCAGATACTTGTTCTATGACTTTCCCAGACACAAGTATGTCATCTACATATTGGAGCATGCATATAGACTCCGGGACAGATATCTTCCCCAAAACTTGTTCAAGAATTTGGCCAAAAAGATTGGGAGAGTCTGTAAATCCTTGGGGCAGGACCGTCCAGCAGTATTGTTGCTTCTGTTCTGAATGAGGATCTTCCCATTCAAGAGCAAATATGTCTCGGCTGTCTTCAGCTAAGGTACATGCCCAAAAGGCATCCTTTAAGGCTATTACTGTAAACCACTGATGGTCATATGGAATCTTGCTGAGGATAATATATGGATTGGGGACAACAGGATGAGTGGTTTGGACTACTTGGTTAATGGCCTGGAAGTCTTGTATTAGCCGACATGACCCATCTGATTTCTTTACAGGTATTATATGGAGACATACAGGGTTCAAGTAACTTATCCTCAATAACACCTTCAATCACAGTTTTCAAGCCTATCCTGCCTTCTAGGGGAATTAGATATTGCCTTCTTATTATTATTTTTCCAGGGGTTTTCAACTTTATATGAATGTTGGGGGGGGAAATTCATATTTTCCCTCGGTTCCCTTCTTTTGACCACACATTGGGATGAACGTAACTTTTTTCTGTGGTGGTGAACAGGTTCAATGAAGTGAAAAATTCTTCAGGGCAGACACGCAAGCCTATGTCTAATTTTAACATCAGGTCTCTCCCTAACAGGTTTGTTCTTGCTTCAGAGATTAGTAGGAATTTAATACTAGTTTATCAATTTTTGTATTTAACTTCTGTTTCTTCTAAAACTTGGGCTTTAAATCCTTCCCCTTTTACTCCTCAGACAAAAATTTCCTCTAATGAGTAGTTTGTATTAGAGGGCCAATAGTAAACAGAGTGCACCCCTGAATCTATTAAAAAGGTGATAAGCTCAAGTTTGGTTCCCACCTCTAAATTTATCAGGGGCTCTTGGTGGGACTTGAGATACAAAAGACAGAGCCCCTGATCTCCCTATTCCTCCTCAAATGCCATGAGCAGGACAATTTCCTTTTTCTTCCCCTACTTTGAGCATTCTCTTTTGAAGTGGCCTGTTCTTCCACATTTGAAGCACCTATCCTCTCCTTCCTCTCTCTCAGTTCTAGGATTCTTTGACCTTGTTCCTCCATACTCTGTTCAGCACCTGGTAGCTGAGGGTCTGGCTCCCCTAGCTGGAGGCTTGGGTCCTCCAAACAGGGGTTTGGACCCTTTATAATTCCTGGCCCCCTGGAGTCTCTGTTTAGAAGTGTGTGGGCTTGAAGCCATCTGTTGGAAGGTGGATAGCATAAGTTTCGTTTTTTGTTTTTGCTTTTCTTAATCTCTCCTCACATACAGTTTTTGGGCTTCTCCTAGGAGTTCCTCTACAGACTGGTTTTTTCAGTTTTTCAGTTTCTGCAACTTCTTTGTTATGTCTGACCAGCTATTTGTGACAAAATGTAGCTTTAACATTTCTTGTCCAAGAAGGTCTTCTGGATCTAAATCGGTATATTTCCTTATTTGTTCCCTTAGTCTTTCTAGAAATTTCATGGGGTCTTCATCTTTTTCCTGTTGTAAGTCAAAGGCTCAGAAAAGATTCTGAGCATGGGGCACTGACTCCCAAATTCCTTTGATTATCATTTTCCTAAGATCTTTCATGTTTTCCCAGTGGACTGTGTTGTTGTTATCCCATTGAGGATCTTGAGCTGGGAATTTCTGGTCTGCTGCAGGAATGTTTTGGCCAGGAGGGTGTTCACATTCCCAAATTGTCATAGCAGACCTGCGAATCATCCCCCTTTCTTCCCCTAAGACAAGGATACCCAGGATGGACATTAATTCAGCCCAGGTATATAACTGGGGACCTAGGAATTGAGCAATTTGGTCTGTTACACCATATGGGTCATGTAGCAGTGGCTTAAGTTCTTTCTTTAAACCTCGAACCTCTGAACTAGTCAAAGGAGCATTTACAAAGTCAATAGCTCCTCCTCCCTGGGGTAAGGGAAGGAAGAGAGTTGGAGTTGATTCCTTAGAGGTAGAGGGGAAAGGAAGATTTTTAATATCTTTTTTACATTGCTCTATTTCATGTTGTAGTTCCTTCAGGGAGGATACTTAGGCTGACAAGGAGCAGACTCATGGGGTGTCAGTAATTCCCTAGAGTCAGGGTTATAAGGGGGAGGAATAATAGGAGTAGGAGAAGGATCTGGGACTGGGTCTGGGGTGGCAGCAGCTGTCTGGGGAGGGGACAGGTCAAGTGGGGGGGAATTAAACAGGGGAAAGTGGTTTAGAGGGTCCCAGGCATTGGGATCTCTCTGCCTAGGGGTTGGATTTACTGCACCTACTTTGGGGAGTGTGAAATCTGACACTTCCCTTGCGTTCTCTAGGGGAAAGAGGAGAACAAGTCCTTTTCTCCAGCAGACAGAATAATCTATTTCTTCCTATGAGACTGGACTTTTGTCATTTACATACTGAATTAAAAGTTGACAGACCCAATCCTCATTTGATCCATATTTTGGCCAGAAGATGGCAAGTTTGAGGATGGCTTCCTTGGCCCAAGTGAAACAAAAATATTTTATCATGTGTTGCTTCTTCTTATGTCTAGTCCTCTCATTCTCTTTTCAATATTTTAGCATGAGACCTAAAGGACTATTGGAGGGAATCTGACTATTCCTGTCTTTACCTTTCCCTGTTGTACTAGAAGTGTTTCCCATCTTGGAGGTTTTGGATGCTCCCTTGAGTGTGTGTGGCTCAACGTCTCTTACTGGAGATTTCTTGTCTTTCCTTTTCTCTAGAGACTCAACCTCACCTTACTTGAGATTTCTTGCACTCCTTTCCATTCGCTCCATCCTATCTGGCCACTTCTCTTGTGGGAAATTAGATCCCTTTTAGCACTGGCATGCTGGTATAAGTCCCATGGCAGGATCTGCCCTAAGCCATATGAGGTGACCAGGGAATTGCAGATAGGACCCACTTACTCTGCATAGCAGTAGTACTTACCATCATTCACACAAGCAGTACCATAAGCAGTAGTGCTTTTCATCATTCACACACACTTTCAGCCTCCAAGATATCCCGACCACCAAGGAAGTACTTCACCACCAACCCCACGCCCCATGGCTTTTCTTACCTTGGTCTGTGTAAAAAGTTACCTGGTTGCTGTGGTGTTTGTAGGCAAGCCTTTTCTACCCATGTTGCTGAGAGTCCAGGTTTATCCATCACAGCAGGTGGAGTCTCAATCTCTAGCCCCAGAGGCCACTGCAATGAGGCAGTGGGACTCCTCTCCCCCTGGGAGATGATCAGAGACCCCTTCCCTGGAGGGGAATGGGAATCCTGGATGAGCCCCCAAATTGTTAGCAGCAAATTTTCAGTGCCACAAGGTGAAACCAGCACTCAGGCAAAAGTTTTCTCAGTAAGGCAATTTACTTTTATAGAAGGGTGCTTTCTTCATGCAAGGCAGAGGCAAAGGAGAGCATGCAAAACAAAGGAGAGCAGGAGTTCTTTTTATCCCTAACACAGACCCTGTTTCCTGTGTCCTCCTCCTGAGGGCTGGGGTCAGACCACACAATCTAGGCTAATTCTGATTGACTGCTGTTGACATCATCAAAGGAGGCAAGGTTGGGCGTTTGACAGGAAGGACAGGTACGATGATACGTCTTGGGCTGTTTGGGCACAACAGAGTTAGGGAGAGCTGATAGATGAATGGGTATGATTACCTTTTAGAATAGAACAAAGAACCAGGAACCAAAACCCTTTGAAGAGGAACTATTTGTTCTTAACAACAATTACATGACAGATAAAGAAGGAAATAAAAATATTTTACCCCAAAATATGTTTATCTGTCATATTTTGAAATGGCCCTGAAAAGCTATCTTTTGTGGCAGGAAATTTGCATCTGTGAAGAACCTCTATTAATATAACTAGATCTTTCCTTTTCCAGGCTCCCCCAATCCTGAAGAGATTAACTGAGCATCTAGCACCTTTTAAAGGTCTGAATAGGGAACATTTGCCATCTATTATCTCTAAGGCACTCCCTTAGAGACATCTATGAGACACCCATGAAACTTTATCTACATAATAAGAACCTTGGTCTCTACAACTCCTTATCTTAACCCAGACACTCTTTTCCACTGATTCTAAGTCTTTAGATAATAACTTAACTCTCTTAAGCAATTGCCAATGAGAAAATCCTTGAATCCACCTATGACCTGAAAGCCCCTTGCTTCAAATTGTCCCACCTTTCTGCACAAAATTAATATATACTTCACATGTATTGACTGATATCTTATGTCTTCCTGAAATGTATAAAGCCAAACTATAACCCAGACACCTTAGGCACATGTTCTTGTAACTACCCAGTGGATTCACCTTGCCTGCTGCCTGGACAGAGCTGATTTATCAAAACAGGGGAATTTCAATGGAGAAAGAGTAATTCATGCAGAGCAGGCTGTGCAGGAGACAAAGACATTACTACAAAGACATTACTACTCAAATCTGTCTCCCCAAGCATTTGGGGATTGGAGTTTTTAAAGATACTTTGGTGGGAAGCAGCTTGGGAAGTAGGGAGTGCTCACTGGGTAGGTTGGAGATGGAATCATAGGGAGGTCTAAGTGACATTTTCTTGCTGTCTTCTGTTCCTGGGTGGGATCACAGAACTGACTGAGCCAGATTACTGGTCTGGGTGGTGTCAGCTAATCCATCAAATTCAGGGTCTGCAGATCAAACACGGATCTTAGGTTTTGCAATAGTAATGTTATCCCCAGGAGCAATTTGGGGAGGTTCAGACTCTTGCAGCAAGAGGTTGCATAGCCCCTAAACTGTAATTTCTTTCTCTCTCCTTCTCTTTCTTCCTTTCTTTCTTCCTTCCTTCCTTCTTTCCTTCCTTCCTTCCTTCCTTCCTTCCTTCCTTCCTTCCTTCCTTCCTTTCTTTCTTTCTTTCTTTCTTTCTTTCTTTCTTTCTTTCTTTCCTTCCTTCTTTCTTTTCTTTTCTTTTTGCTTTGTCTCTTTCCTTCCTTCCTTCCTTCTTTCCTTCCTTCCTTCCTTCCTTTATTTTCTTTTTCTTTTTTGAGACTGAGTCTTGCTCCATCACCCAGGCTAGAATGCCGTGGTGCAATTTTGGCTCACCGTACCCTCTGCCTCCCAGGTTCAAGTGATTCTCCTGCCTCAGCCTCATGAGTAGCTGGAGACTACAGTTGCACACCATCATGTCCAGCTAATTTTTTTTTTTTTTGGTAGAGTCGGGGTTTCACCATGTTGGCCAGGCTGATCTTGAACTCCTGACCTGAAGCAATCCTCCCACCTCAACCTCACAAAGTGCTGGGATTACAGGCATGAGCCACTGCGCCTCGCAGTACTTTCTAATCTTGTAGCTAATTTGCTAGTCTTGCAAAGGCAGACTGGTCCACAGGCAAGAAGGTGGTCTTTTCAGGCAAGGGCTATTAACAATTTTTTTTCAGAGTCAAACCATAAACTAAATTCTTTCCCAAGGTTAGTTTGGTCTATGCCCAGGAATAAACAAGGACAGCTAAGTTAGAAGCAAGATGGAGTCGGTTAGGTCTGATGTCTTTCATTGTCGTAATTTCCTCAGTTATAGTTTTTGCAAGTGTGGTTTCAATCTCAGTACCTCTTGAGACTGTGTCTTGGGCCTTGGTCACTCATACTTGGCTCAGAATAAACCTCTTTAAACATTTTACAAAGTTTGACTCTTTTTGTCAACACCAGTTACCCTTCTCCTCATTTTCCATTAAAAACCTTTGTCTTCCTTTACTCACCTGAATATACAGTTTACTGTGGCACATGTAGTTGCATTGCAATGCTATATTCCTGCATAAGTATCATTTGCTTTTAGAGAGTCTTTCTCTGTTATTTAGGTTGACACAATAGTATGGCAAACCAGGTTTCTCTAGACAGAAAATGCCCCCTAGCCATGTTAGGCAATGCTCCTCTGTGAGTTTAAAGGGGCATACAGTAATCTTTTGCTTAGTTTTGGGACTTCACATTTTTGGAATGAAACTGTCATTGCAAAATTATAACTGAGAAAATTATTACAGTGCAAAAGATCTGACCTAATCATCTCCATCTTGCTTCTAAACTCTAAGCTGTCCTTGTCCATTCCTGGGCACAGGCTGAACTAACTTTGGGAGAAACTTAGTTTGTAGTTTAACTTTGAAATAAAGATGATAATAGCCCTTTGACAAAACAAACCCCCTTCCTGCCTGGGGACTAGACTGCCGTTGTAGGACTAACAAATTAGCCACAAGATTAGAAATTATGATTTAGGAGTCATGCAGCTGGAGGCTATAATATTCTGGCCCACCCCAAATTGCTTCTGAGGATAATATCACTCTTATAAAATCTAAGATCAGTGCTCGAAATATTTTGCATCCCCTGTACTGGATGAATCAGCTGGCACCATCCAGATCAATAAACTGGTTCATCTGGTCTTGTGGCCCCCACTCAGGAATTGACTCAGTGTAAGAGGGCAGCTTCTACTCCATATGATTTCATCTCTGACCCAACCAATCAGTACACCCAACTCAGTGGTCTCCCACCCACCAAATTATGCTTAAAAACTCTGATCCCTGAATGCTTGGGGAGATTGATTTGGATAATAATGAAACTCCAGTCTCTCATACAGCCTACTCTGTGTGAATTACTCTTTCTTCACTGCAATTGCTATCTTGATAAATTGGCTCTGGCTAAGCAGTGGCCAAGATGAACCCATTGGGTTGCTGCAGGAAGTTGTTCCCACAGCCCAAGAGCAGCTTCATGACTTCCCTATGGGTGTCCCCATTCTGGGTTAGCACTCAGGAGCATATGCTTGCAATTGATTTTGCTCTTCAACAGTAGAGACCAAAGCCCCTCTCCCCTGTGTCTTCCTGCCTTCAAGCCCCAGGTTAGGTAATTTTTCTGGCAAATTTTCCTTCATCAAACTTTAGTCAGGCTCCTTGGAGCTCTCTTCTTGATTTGGCCTCAGCCTTAGCCTTCTGCGCCTGTCTTGTCCTTCCCAGGCCTGCGAGCCCAGTCTTAGCAAGAATCCTGCTAAGTCAGTTTAGAGAGAATCCTCTGTCCTGCATATCTGATCGAGTTTCTTACCCTCCACCTTTGATGTCTAAGTCCTTGGCTTGTCTTTGGCAAGAATCCTATTCAGTCAGTGTAGCAAGAATTTCCCTGTCTTTGATGTCTCCTCTTAGTAATTTTCCATCCACTGACCCCTTTGCTTTGCTCCTTGGCTATATTGGTGGGGAGGAAAAATAATTTTCTCTCTACCCTTTCTGAGTTCTTAGCTGGGGCTTCCTGTAACAAATGACAGATTTATAAGAGAAAAACATACAGGGTTTAATAGCATGTATACCTAATGTGTACATAGGAGATACCTGTTACCGAACCAGGCCCATTTTGTCTGCCATGCAATATGCCAATCACTGAGACAATGAGTTTTGCAACAGAGAAAGGGTTTATTCACATGGCAGCCAAGCAAGAAGACAAGGGAATAGATCTCAAATCGCCTCCCCAAAGATGGGGTTTAGGGCTATTTATGGGTTAGAGGAGCAGAATGGTCTGAGGCTTGGGGAAAAGTGATTGGGGATGAGGAAAAGTGAGATAATTGGTGTTCTGCATAAGTGTAGTCAAGCTTCATGGCTCTTCATAGGATGCATGTTTGAAAAATTGTGTTGTTAGCATGATCTAAGGGTGGAGCTCTCAGGTCTCTGATGTCAAAAGGTTACCCATTGGACATTTACATGGGCCCAGTTGAAGGGTTGGTGGTTTCAACCAGTTTGAACTGGACAACAGCTGACTTTAAGTTCCTGAAAATCAACTTAGGCAACCATTACTTTTGTGACCCATATTCAGAGAAGTTATCTATAGTGAGGCTGAAAGGAGTCTTAAAACAAAACAAAACAAACCCAAAACAAACAAAAAAACAGCTAAAAGCAAGAAAAGCAGGTTAAAGTCTGAAGAGCCTAGTCAGGTTTGTCCTTGGCTTCATGCCCAGTGAAATGAATAAATCTCTGAGAGCTGCCTGTAAATTCAGGCTTCAGTACCATTATCTGCTGAAACAAAGCAAGAAGAGTGTGGGGGAGGTGGGTTATGGGAAGGTGACCAGAAAAAGCTGGGTCAACAAGGATAAGGTTTGTTATGCAAATTTAAGTCAGTGCTTTCTCTGTCAGTAAGAGTCTCTAGTGGCTTAGTCATCCTTCTTTCCTGGTACAGAGAGGGAGGCACCATTACAAATGGAGATTTCCTTTACAGATGTAAATTTCCCTTACAAAAGGGTAACTCCCACTCTGTCTTCAGTGCTTCTCCTGTGACTGCAGTTTCTCAAAATTATTCATATGCCAAAAAGGCCTATCTTGGGGTGACATATTCTGGTTCTCTGCAGTCATATTTGGAGATGTCATATTCTGGTCTCCTACAGCTATCAATACCTGCTGGTCCTTGCTGTATTCAAAGTTGAGCCCAATCTCTCATCTCTATTGAAATAATCTTATTGCAATAGTCTTGAATAAATTCTTCCTTATTTTAATAAATGTAGAAATAATTTTTTCTTTAATACTTCCACAGGGTACCACTCTGCCTGCCAGTATTTGGTATTGCTGAGGGACTGGGGTTTATGGAAACAGTGTCCAGCAGGCACACTAGGGTGGCGAATGATGGGCCTATTGCCTTGGCCAGCATAGTTTCCCCTTCATCTCCTTTTTGTAGTACCAGCCCCTTCTCACTGGCCATGGGACAGGCACAGGATTCAGATCTGGGCTATTTCCTGGACTTAAGCTGGTCTACATGCTCTGGGCCGGATGATATGCAGACCACGGAAGAAATAAGGTTGCTTCTGTTGTGGGTGCCAAGATGGGAAGATGTTAAATTGAAGTTTTATCCCCACTCCCTAGTGGAGGAATCCCTCCTGACGTTGGCCAAAATGGAACTAAGATGCAAAAGGCAGCAGGACAAAAGAAGGAAGGGTCCTGACGTTATCCTGGAGATCCCAGCTGGCCTGGGGCCCTCCCAAAGCAGGGATATTCCCTGTAGGCCTGAGCCAGTCTCAGTTGAGACGTCTGCCACTAGCAGCTGAGAGTCCTGAGTGCTGCAGGGTATGGTGCAGTTACCCCCTTGTACATTCCTGGAGCAACCCTCCCACACCCACGCCACAGCCCCCTGGAGTGAATGTCACCAGTGCTGGTTCCCAGTTCCTCTCTCTGGGGCAGCAGTACACAGCATGTCTGAGTTGGGGCCTGGCTTTCCTTTTCTCGTTACTGCTGCCCTCCCAAGTCTGTACAGTACAATACATTAAGGCAGTGTTTTTCAAATTTGAGCAAGGGTACAGACCCCCTTCAGACTCCCTGTGTGAATTTAAATTATTTTTATAGCAAGTGCCAACATAAAACACATGCTCATGGCTATAGTAAACCAAAATAAAATCTCAGCCATAAAATCAACAAAACTCAAAGACAATAATTTAATGACAGACTATGTTTTGCTAACGCCACCAGTGACAGAGAGTTTATTATTAGAAAATGTTCTCTAATTAGTTCTGAATTTTCATAGGGAATAAATGATGGGAGGAAACCTTGAGCTGATTTCTGTTTTCTTGCCTCCTAACATTTACATTTCATTAAGACCTTTCAAAGGGAGGCAAGTACTTCTGGTTCTGAGAGGGGAGGTGACTCTTCAGCTTTCCCCTTGAGGTTCTGAGAGATTTGTTTGGAAACCCTAGACTGTGGGATATTTGGGTGCTCTTAAGTCCCTGTTCAGGTCTCTTGTCTTCAGCTCTCTGGAAGAGACCTCACAAGACCCTAGACTCTTTTTTTTTTTTCTTTTTGAGACTGAGTCTTGCTCTGTCACCCAGGCTGGAGTGCAGTGGCATGATCTTGGCTCACTGAAACCTCTGCTTCCTGGATTCAAGCAATTTTCGTGGCTCGGCCTCCCAAGTAGCTGGGACCACAGGCACGTACCACTGAGCTGGGCTAATTTTTGTATTTTTAGTACAGACAGGGTTTTGCCATGTCGGTCAGGCTGGTCTAGAACTCCTGGCCTCCAGTGATCCACCCACCTCAGCCTCCCAAAGGGCTGGGATTACAGGCATGAGCCACTGCACCTGGCCACCCTAGACTCTTAAAATATAATGCCTGTGTCTCTGGGTTTTGGTTCTAGGCAGGCAGGACCAAAGAAGGACAAAAGAAGGAAGGGTCCTGACGTTATCCTGGAGATCCCAGATGGCCTGGGGCCCTCCCAAAGCAGGGATATTCCCTGTGGGCCTGAGGCAGTCTCAGTTGAGACGTCTGCCACTAGCAGCTGAGAGTCCTGAGTGCTGCAGGGTAAATATCCTAGGCAGCAAAGGGGGAGCTGTCTTAAATCACAGTTGGGCAGCTTGGGCAACATAACAAGACCCCGTCTCTACCAAAAAAAAAAAAAAAAAAAAAAAAAATCAAAAGAATAGCCAGGCATGGTGGCGCACACCTATAATCCCAGCTACTTGGGAGGCTGAGGTGGGAGGATTGCTTCAACCCAGGAGGTCCATGCTGCAGTGAGCTGTGATCATGCCACCACAGGGCTCTTGTATGAGTCAAAAGCCCTCAGCATTTGAAAAGGATAATGGAAGAATATGAACATGTTGAAAAAAGAATGTGAAAAATGGCAAAAAAGAATGATGTCTTCTTTCAGGAACATTTGAGAAATGATATGTTGAAAAGAAATGGAGGCTGGGGGTAAGAAAGCTGGGTGTAGAGAAGGGATATGCCAGGACCCCAAATCCCCAGCTTGGGCCCCTCTGCCCCCAGCCCCCAATCGTAGAGTCCTCAGCTCCCAGACCCTGGTCTCCAGCTCCAAGCATCAGTCTCCAGCACCCCTATTCCATTCTACTTTCCTGAGTATTTTATCCTATTATAAAATACTTAAGCTTTATTCATCGCCTGATGTACTTCTTTGTCATACAGAATATGTATAATAATTGAAAGGAAAACTTTAACCATTTTCCTGTGACATAATGCCCGCATCAATTCTTTGAAAGCTAATTATTGAAAGTAACATTTTGGAAGTGCCTTTCTTAACTTTTCTTTGTTTAATAACTGCTTTAAAAAGTCATAATACATAAAATGACATAGCATTTTAATAAAATACATACTATGAATAATTATAGTTTTAATTCAATCCAGAAGAAATATTTTAATACTTGTGATATTACAGACAAGGGAAATTTTTTAAAGTTCTACATTTCAATTATTTGATGATATATTTCTTTGTGATTTTTGGCATAAAATTGGAAGGAGGTCAAAGATTTGAATGAAGAGCTGTAACAAATCTCCTCCCATTCCCATCTACTTATTTATGTAACTAACGATATTCCATACTTACACTGATGAAAATGAACAAGAGGAACAGAATTTTCACTGAACTCTATCTCATTTTAGTAATAAGTATTATCCATGCATGACTACATAAATGGATTTTTTAAAAACCAGCAAAGATGGAAGGTTGGATGGGGCTGACTCAGGTGGGCACTCCTGGCAGGGTAAGATCAGACTTGCCCTGGAGCCCCTGGGGCACATTTCCCAGACACAGCTACAAGGGGGTCCCCTAAGTGGTCCCTGGGAGATGGTGCAGAACTGACTACTGCAGGGCAGGCTGACCTGTGTCTCTGTGGGCCACGGGAGCCAAACGGGGAAGGTGTAGTGTTCCTACCTTCTGAAGAAAAGGGGTAAAGTTGATTCATGCATCAAGCAAACTTACATTAACCCTCTCTGTGTGCTGGGAACAATGGTGGCAGGCAAGGAGTTCTCTCCATCGAGAACACTCCAAAAACAGCAACGACAACAGCAATTACAGTGCTGCATGGTGAGGATTTCCCCTCTGTCCCCCGTGGCTCTCATAAGTCTCAATATTCTGCCCTCTTCAAGAGTGTTTTGGCTATTCTTGATCCTTTGCTCTTCCACAGGAATTTTCAGATTGGCTTGTTGGGTTCCACAATAAACCCTGTGAGAATTTTGATTACTGTCACATTAAAATTATTTACTTATTTATTAAGTTTTCCTTCCCTGAGCATGGTGTATCTCATTGTTTCTTTAAGTTTTCTATTAAATCCTTTGGTTAAGCTTTGTACTTTTCTCCATGGAGATTTTGGACATATTTTGTTAGATTTGTTCCTAGGTACGTTAGGGTTTTTGTTATCATTTTATTTTAATTGTATGCGTATATGTATATATGTATGTAGGTAGGTAGGTGTTTGGGGACAGGATCTCCCTTGGTCGCCCAGGCTGGAGTGCAATGGTGCAATCACAGCTAACTACAGTCTCAACCTCCTGGGCTCAAGGAGGAACACTGTAGGAACACAGGGGTGTGCTACCACACCCAACTAATTTTTTGATTTTTGTAGAGATGGGGTTTCACTATTTTGTCTAGGCTGATCTCAAACTTTTAGACTCAAGAAATTCTCCTGTCATGGTCTCCCAAAGCACTAAGATAACAAGTGTGAGCCACTGCACCTAGCCTGTGGTCATTTAAAATATTATATGTGTATTTAAAATTTTAAATATACAGAATATAGCCATATATGTATATATATATATACACACACACACACACACACACATAATTTGTTGTTAATATGTAGACATTTTTTATATTGGTCTTGTGTTTAATAAAATTGCTCCGTTCTTTTATTATTTCTAAGAGTTTGTTTGTCAATTCTCTTGAAGATTCTCCACAAATATAATCATATTACATGGGAATAATAATAGCCTTGGGTTTTTTTTTTTTGCCTTTTATGATTCTTACTTATTAATATTTTCATGGTCTTTTTTGTTGGCTAGAATAGCTAGGACAATGTTGGTTGGAACTATTTATTTTGGGTATCCTCTGGTTTAAAGGGTTGGCTTAAACACATAGCATGAAGAATGATGTTTGGTTTAGGTTTTTGGCTAAAGAAGCTCTTCTAATTCTGATTTAATAAGAGTATCATGAATGGGTGTTGAATATTATCAAATGCTTTTTCTAAATTTATTAAAATGATCTTACAGTCATTTTTTCATTTATTTATAAATGTGAATTACATTAGTAGATTTTCTAACATTAAACCATCATAAAACATCCTTGTTAGCACCGCTGAGATTAACCTTGTTTGATCATGATTAAATTTATTAACACACCATGGTAGGCAGGATAATGGCTCCCCAAAGAGGATTACACCCTAGTTCCTGGAACCGGTGAATATGTTGCCTTACATGTCAAAAGGAACTTTCTGAGTGAAACTAAAGTTGCAGACCTTAATACAGGAAGCTTAACATGGAATGGGTTCCCTATGACCATGAGTCCTTGAAAGTGGAAGAAGAAGCCAGAAGAGTGAGTTAGAGAGAGGCATTGGGAAGAGGCCTCTTTGCTGGCTTTAAAGATATAGGCAGAGGGCTACAAGCCAGGGAATTCCTGTGGCCTCTAGAAGCTGGGAACAGCCTTTGAACTGAGAGCTGCAAGGAACTGAACTCTGCCAACAATTTGAATAAGCAGGAAATTGATGTTCCCGTAGATCCTCCAGAAAGGAATGCATGGCTGTGGGCAGCTTGATTTCCACCAGGAGAGACCATACTGGATCTCTGACCTGTAGAAATGTGAGATAACAAATTTGGGCTGTTGTAAGTCACTAAGTTGTGATAATTTGTTATGACATCAATACAAAAAGAGTCCACACACTTATGCATGTTGCTGGACTCAATTAGCTAATACTTTATTTAGCTATTTCGCATATTTGTTCATCAGCTAGTTTGATCGATCATTTCTTCTCCTACTGTTTTTGTCTAGATTGTTGTTACAGTTATACCAGCCTCATAGACTGAATGGTAGGGATTCCTTCTTTTTCTACTCTCTGGAACCATGTGTATAAGAATATTGAGTGTTTGTCAGAACTTACTTGGAAAACTCTGCCTATATTCAATCTGGTATTTTTTTTTACGTTACATTTTCATTTTCCTCAGTGTAATGTAATATATGTGCATATTTAAAAGTCAGATGGTATCACCAAGCTTATAATAAAAATCATTCATATCAAATCCCATCCAGCCCTGGAGTCATCCTCATTCAATATTTTAGCAGCTGCTTCTGATTTTTACCTTCAAATTTTTAAATAATATGCTGTATTGCTTTTCTGTGGCTGCTGTAACAAATTGCCACAAATGTAGTGGCTTTAAACACATTCTGTTACTGTTCTGGAGATGGAAAATCCAAAATGAGTTTTTTTTGTTGTTGTTGTTGTTGTTGTTTTTTTTTGAGAAAGAGTTTTGCTTTGTTACCCAGGCTGGAGTGCAGTGGCATGATCTCTGCTCACTG
Source organism: Theropithecus gelada (assembly GCF_003255815.1). Lineage (NCBI taxonomy): Eukaryota > Metazoa > Chordata > Mammalia > Primates > Cercopithecidae > Theropithecus > Theropithecus gelada. Next base: position 27,843,558 of record NC_037686.1, on the reverse strand, counting down.
TAACATTTGCCTCCCAGGTTCAAGTAATCCTCCTACCTCAGCCTCCTGAGTTGCTAGAACTACAGCCATGCGCCACTATGCCTAGCTAATTTTTTATTTTTTTTATTTTTTATTTTTTTGTAGAGATGGGGTTTTTGCCAGTTTGCCCAGGCTGGTCTCGAACCCCTGGGCTCAAGTGATCCACCTGCCTCAGTCTCCCAAAGTGCTGGGATTACAGGTATGAGCCACTGTGCCCACCCCAAAATGAGTCTTAAGGAGCTAAAATTGAGGTATCAACAGGGCTGGTTCTTTCTGGAGGCTCTAAGGGAGAATCTGTTCCTTGTCTCTTCAATATCCAGAGGCTGCCAACATCCCTTGGCTCCTGGCCCCATCACTCCAATCTCTGCTTTTGTAGTCACATCATCTTCTCTACTGTAGTCAAATTTCTGTCTGCCTCCCTCTTATAAAAACATCTGTGATAATATTTAGGGTTCAACTAGATAATCTGGGAAAATCTCATTTTAGGATTTTAAACTTAAGCTTATCTGCCAAGTCCCCTTTGCCATATTACAAAAAAAATTCACAGATTTCAGGGCTGAGCACCTGGATATCTGCAGGGAGCATTACTCAGCTCACCACACATGAGTTTTCTAATGCTTTTTTTTTTTGACAGAGTTTCTCTCTTGTTTCCCAGGCTGGAGTGCAATGAGGCAGTATTGGCTCACTGCAGCCTCCGCCTCCTGGGTTCAAGTGATTCTCCCGCCTCAGCCTCCCAAGTAGCTGGGATTACAGGCATGCGCCACCATGCCCAGCTAATTTTGTATATTTAGTAGAGATGGGGTTTCACCATGTTGGTGAGGCTGGTCTCAAACTCCTGACCTCAGATGATCCACCTGCCTCGGCCTCCCAAAGTGCTGGGATTACAGGCATGAGATACTGCACCTGGCCTCTAATACGTCTTAATTTTTTAGTTGTAGGTGTTATTGATTGATGTCCTATTCCAGAAGATGAGTATTTGGCTTGTTAGCTGTATCCCTTCCAACATGCTCATGCACACACATATGCATACACACACAAACCTACACAATTCTCTCCTCCCATCCTTGTGATAAATTTGTATTGCCCTTTTAGGTTAAATCAGTATTCACTGTTTACATTATGATGAGGTAAATATAATTCATGGCTGAACCAGCAATGGACTATGCTTATATTTACTTTCTTATACAATTATTTTTTTTGTTTGTTTTTTGTTTTTTACATTTCTTTGTCTTCTATATGGTTATCACCAAGTCAGTCCAAAATTCTGCCCTGTAATTGAAAATCTGCTTTCGAAATAATCAAACACATCAGGTATAAGATCAATTTCCATTTTTTCTGGGAGACATTCTCCTTAGGCCTCTTCCCATTCTCCTGCTCCCATGCGGACTTTGCCCCCAGAATCTGCTCCACAGCTGTCATCTGGAAACACCCAACATTATCCTGGAAGCCTCCCTGACTCTCTCTTAAGCCGGATAGCAGGTCTTTGGTCTACTCTGTCATTTTAGTGGAACACATCCCCCTTAGCTTCCCAAGAAAGGGTGCCAGGGAAATCCTTGTTCTCCTCTAGGTCCAAATACCAATTCACAAGAAATAGAGAAGACAAAGGAGAACATTACACCATGGAAACACAGTCAGCAAAATAATCTGAAACCTGGAGAATGTGAAAAGTCGCATAATGCGGTTTCTTCCACACATAAATGTCAAAGAGGGGAAAAAGCATTTGCAAAAAAATAATTTTCAAGGGAAATAGATAGAGGAGGAAACTATAGCTTAAAAGATTTCAAAAGCAAACTACTTACAATGGGTAGACCTTATATGGGTCCTAATTCAAACAAATGATATTTTTAAAGTGTGACATATATGAGATGATGAGAAATTTGAACACTAAATATCTGAAACTGTTGTTCAATTTTATTTTAGGTGTAATAATGATATTATTCCCATATTTGTAAGCTTTTATCTTTTAGAGAGACACACTGATAGGACATGTGGGGGACATAATTAAGATGTAGATACAGCAAGATTAGCCATGATTGGATCATTGCTGAACTTGTGTGTTAGGTACATGGAAATTAATTATACGATTGCCTCTACTTTTAAATGTTTGAACTTTTCAACAAAGTAGTTTTATCTTTTTGAGTCAGAGTCTCACTTTGTTACCCAGGCAGGAGTGCAGTGGTGTCATCTTGGCTCACTGCAACCTCCGCTTCCCAGATTCAAGTAATTCTCCTGCCTCAGCCTCCTAAGTAGCTGGGATTACAGGTGTCCACCACCAAGCCTGGCTAATTTTTGTATTTTTAGTAGAGACAAGGTTTCACCATGTTGGCCAGGCTGTTTTTTTGTTTTTGTTTTTGTTTTTTTATGAGTAAAAACAACAACAAAAAGTCACTGTTCTACCCCCATACTTCAGTGATACCTCAGCTGGATATAAACTGTAAGAAAAGATTTTTCCTTGGAATTTTAAAGGGGTTTCTCCATTGATGTCTTCTAACTCGCAGGGTTTGTTTCTGAGAGGTCCAGTGCTTTTCTGAGCTCTCATCCTTAGCTTTATATAACCTGTTTTTCTCCCTTCCTGTAAGTTTTTAAGAGCCTCCTTTTTATTACTTTTGTTTTACAATTTCTTAGGCATATCCCCTGGCCTGGGTCTTTTTCCTCTTCTTTTATAGTACTGAGAATTCAAAAGTCCCTTTCAATCTTGAATATTTTTGCGCAACAAATTGTAGTTTTCTTTGATTTTTTTCCCCTATCATTTTTTTTTTCTTTCCTTCTGAAATTCCTATTATTTGGATGTTGAACCGATGGTATTTTTATTGGGGTCACATTAAATTTGTAGGCAAAATTACCGTTTATGGTAGATATTCCCATCACAAACAGGGTATATTTCCATTTACATGTTTGTCTCTTCAGTTTTGTCAAGAATTTAACATTTTTCTTCATAATGTACTTTTAAATCATCTTATTCTTAGCCATGTTTACTTTGTTTTTGCGTCATCTTGAAGTAAAATCTTGCGTTCTGTTATGTTGGCTAGCTAGTTATTATTGCATGTAGGAAAGCTATTGATTTTGTCTGCAGTGGCTGCTCCAGACGGCCTGCTGCTGCCATTACCCAGGCTGCAGCAGCGAGGCCAGCTGGGGCTGCACGCTCCGTGGAGCTGGTGGGAGCCCCGTACCTTCCGAGTTGAGGCGGGAGCTCCCCGGGTTCCGCTGCAGCCATCCAAACCCCAGCTGTAGACCCGGGCCTCTTATTCCATTGAAGCAGGACGGAAGCAGGCAGGATCCCTGCCCTCTGGGGTGCAACTGCAGCCATTCAGTCTATGGCTGCAGATCTGGGCCTCCTGCAACACGGAGTGGGCAGGAGCCAGGACAAGTGGGAGCCCCGTCCATTCCGAGTTGGCCCTGGGGGAGCTCCTTGGGTGCATCTGTAGCCTCCCTTCCAGGCGCAGGACCAGGGCATTTCTGCAGCCTGGACCTTCCGGCCAGGAAGGTGCCCCTGCCACCACCCCACCCCCGTCCCCTTGGGAGTATCTGCTCCCACTGCCTGGCACCCACTCCAATCTTGGAGCCGGGTGGGGGTCGGGGTCGGGGCCGGCCTGTGATGAGGGACTGTCACAGCCTAGTGGGGTGTGCACACACTCAGGGCAGCACTGACACGACAGTGCCCTGCCACCTCCAGAATCTGGGGGGAAGCTGAGGGTGGCCGGGCTAAGGGTGGCTAGGCACGGGGCTGAGTGTGGCTGGGTGCTGGCCTGCAGGTGTCCCTCGGTGCCAGCAGTCTGGGCGCCATGGACAGTCACGGGAGGCAGACAGGCTCCTGGGTGGAAGGAGGCAGGTCCTGGGTAAGGTCCCACCTTCAGGCAGAAAGGGTCTGAAGACTGGGGGCCGGGCTTCCAGTCCTGCAGACTGGAGTGGGGACTTGTGGTACCTTTTCTGTGCCCATGGACCAATCTGTAGGCACTTCCTCCCCTCTGAGGTCCATAAAAGTCAGGGACTCAGCCACAGCAGGGCAGAGGATGGAGAGGCGACAACCAGCTGCAGAGGGGAGCTACCCTCTTTGCTGAGAGCTGCAGAGATGACAGGATGACCTGTGGACAGAGAGAAGCCACCTTTTCCAGGGCCTCCTCTCTGCTGACAGCTGAGCATTCCATGGGGAAGACTCACCTACAGAAAGGAGCTACCCAGTGCGGGTCTCCTCTGAGCAGGGTCTCCTCTGAGCTGGTAACACTCAACAAAGCTTCTCTTCATTTTGTTCACCTTCTACTTGTCTGCATTCCTGGAGGCAGGACAAGAACTCGGGCAAAGGTGCCAATGGCCACAGAGGTTTCTGGCCAGAAAAGTGACACCCCAAAGATCCCACAACAATCTTGGTTATTAATTTTTAAAACTACTTTGCTAAATTCTCTTGTTTCTAATAACTTTCAAGTGATTATCTTGGTTTTTCCAGGTATATGTCTATACGATTTCAAATAAAATTAAATTTTGCCATTTTCTTTATAATTTTAAACCTCTTCTTTCTATTTTAAATATATATGATGATGGATTATTATTAGTAGCATTATTTGAGATGGAATCTTGCTCTGTCAGCCAGGGTGGAGTGCAGTGATGTGTTCATAGCTCACTGCAGCCTCAACCTCTAGGGCTCAATCAATCCTCCTACCTCAGGCTCCTGAGTAGCTGAGACTACAGGCATGTGCTACCATGCCTGGCTAATTTTATTTTTTGTAAAGACAGGGTCTTACTCTATTGCCCAGCCTGGTCTCAAACTCCTGAGCTCAAGCAATCCTCCCAGCTTGGCCTCCCAAAAGTGCTGGGAATTTTTTAGTGTGTTGTTCCATTCTCTTTGCTAGTTTTTTATTTTTTAGTTTTCTTTCACTATTGATAGGTGGTATTGGCTTCTGTTGGTGAAACATTTATGGTGCAGATGAATGTGCTCCTGTCTTCTGTATTTCCTGCAAATTGATGCTGGAGCCAGGGACTGGACCAGACTCAAGTTTAATTCTATCGACAGGACTACAGGAGGTACATCTTATCTGACTGTGTCTTTTTTTGCAGTCATAAAAGTTGTCGATGCTTCATGGCTATCTGAATTCATTTGGTGGTTGCAAAATAGTGACATTCTGTCATTTCTCTTAATATTTAAATAAACTTTTTGTTTTAGAATAGTTTTATATTTATAAAAAATTTGAAAAGATAGTACAGAGAATTAAGTAGACTCCACATCCAGTTTTCCCTATTTGTTAATATCTTACACTGCTGTGAGCCAATTGTTACAACTAATGGATCTATACTGATTCCTTATTATTGACTAAAGTCCATACTTTATTCAGATTTCCTTAGTTTTTACTGACTGTATCTGTCTATTCCAGTATCCCACATTATATTTAGTTATCATGCCTCATTCGTTGCTGCTGGAAATACAAAAATGATACAGCCACTTTGGACAACAGTCCAGCAGTTACTTACAAAGCTAAATTGGCCGGGCGCGGTGGCTCAAGCCTGTAATCCCAGCACTTTGGGAGGCCGAGACAGGAGGATCACGAGGTCAGGAGATCGAGACCATCCTGGCTAACAAGGTGAAACCCCATCTCAACTAAAAAATACAAAAAATAACTAGCCGGGCGAGGTGGCGGGCGCCTGTAGTCCCAGCTACTCGGGAGGCTGAGGCAGGAGAATGGTGTAAACCCAGGAGGCGGAGCTTGCAGTGAGCTGAGATCCGGCCACTGCATCCCAGCCTGGGCGACAGAGCGAGACTCCCTCTCAAAAAAAAAAAAAAAAAAAAACCAAAGCTAAATTTAGGCTTATCATATGATTCAGCAATTGCACTCTTAGTTATTTACCCAAATGAGTTGAAAACTTATGCCCAGACAAAAACCTGCATACAAGTGTTTATAGAAGCTTTATTTGTAATTGCCAAAAACTGGAAGTAACCAAAATGTCCTTCAATAAGCGAGTGGATAAACAAACTGGTATATCCAGATAATGGAACGTTATTCAGTAATAAAAAGAAATGAATTAGCAAGGCTCAAGAAGACATCGAGGAGCCTTAAGTGAACATTACTAAGTGAATGAAGCCAATCTGAAAAGGCCACATAATATATTATTCCTGCCATGTGACATTCTTGAAAAGGCAAAACTGCAGAGAAAGTTACAAACTTAGTGGTGGCCGGGGATGGTGGCTCACTCCTGTAATCCCAGCACATTAGGAGGCCAAGGAGGGAGGATTGCTTGAGGCCATGAGTTAGAGACCAGCCTGAGCAACATGGCAAGACTCCATCTCTAGAAAAAAAACTTAAAAGAATTTTTAAAAAATAGCCTGGTATGGTCACATGCTTATAGCCTTAGCTACTCAGGAGGCTGAAGTGGAAGGATCCCTTGAGCCCAGGAGAGCACAGGAGTTTTTGTTTTTGTTTTAATATTCTAAGTTCTAGGGTACATGTGCACAACGTGCAGGTTTGATACATAGGTATACATGTGCCATGTTGGTTTGCTGCACCCATCAACTCATCATTTACATTAGGTATTTCTCCTAATGATACCCCTCCCCCAGCCCCCCACCCCCTCCTGACAGGCCCCGGTGTGTGATGTTCCCCACCCTGTGTCCAAATGATCACGTTGTTCAGTTCCCACCTATGAGTGAGAACATGCAGTATTTGGTTTCCTGTCCTTGTGATAGTTTGCTGAGAATGATGGTTTCCAGCTTCATCATGTCCCTGCAAAGGAGATGAACTCTTCCTTTTTATGGCTGCATAGTATTCCATGGTGTATATGTGCCACATTTTCTTAATCCAGTCTATCATTGATGAACATTTGGGTTGGTTCCAAGTCTTTGCTATTGTGAATAGTGCCGCAATAAACATACGTGTGCATGTGTCTTTACAGTAGCATGATTTATAATCCTTTGGGTATATACCCAGTAATGAGATTGCTGGGTCAAATGGTAATTCTAGTTCTAGATCCTTGAGGAATCGCCACACTGTCTTCCACAATGGTTGAACCAATTTACACTCCCACCAACAGTGTAAAAGCATTCCTATTTCTCCACATCCTCTCTAGCATCTGTTGTTTCCTGACTTTTTAATGATTGCCATTCTAACTGGCATGAGATGGTATCTCACTGTGGTTTTGATTTGCATTTCTCTGATGGCCAGTGATGATGAGCATTTTTTCATGTGTCTGTTGGCTGCATAGATGTCTTTATTTGAGAGGTGTCTTCATATCCTTTGCCCACTTTTTGGTGGGGTTGTTTTTTCTTGTAAATTTGTTTGAGTTCTTTGTAGATTCTGGATATTAGACCTTTGTCAGGTGGGTAGATTGCAAAAATTTTCTCCCATTCTGTAGGCTGCCTGTTCACTCTGATGGTAGTTTCTTTTGCTGTGCAGAAGCTCTTTAGTTTAATTAGATCTCATTTATCTATTTTGGCTTTTGTTGCCATTGTTTTTTGTATTTTAGTCATGAAGTCCTTACCCATGCCTATGTCCTGAATGGACATATTGCCTAGGTTTTCTTCTAGGGTTTTTATGGTTTTAGATCTAACATTTAAGTCTTTAATCCATCTTGAATTAATTTTTTGTATAAGGTGTAAGGAAGGGATCCAGTTTCAACTTTCTATATATGGCTAGCCAATTTTCCTAGCTCCATTTATTAAATAGGGAATCCTTTCCCCATTTCTTGTTTTTGTCAGGTTTGTCGAAGAGCAGATGGCTGTAGATGTGTGGCATTATTTCTGAGGCCTCTGTACTGTTTCATTGGTCTATATATCTGTTTTGTTACCAGTACCATGCTGTTTTGGTTACTGTAGCCTTGTAGTATAGTTTGAAGTCAGATATCATGATGCCTCCAGCTTTGTTCTTTTTGCTTAGGATTGTCTTGGCAATGTGGGCTCTTTTTTGGTTCCACATGAACTTTAGTTTTTTCCAATTCTGTGAAGAAAGTCATTGGTAGCTTGAAGGGGACGGCATTGAATCTATAAATTACTTTGGGCAGTATAGCCATTTTCACAATATTGATTCTTCCTATCCATGAGCATGGAATGTTCTTTCATTTGTTTGTGCCCTCTTTTATTTCATTGAGCAGTGGTTTGTAGTTCTCCTTGAAGAGGTCCTTCACACACTTTGTAAATTGAATTCCTAGGTATTTTATTCTCTTTGCAGCACTTGTGAATGGGGGTTCACTCATGATTTTGCTCTCTGTTTGTCTGTTAATGGTGTGCAGGAACGCTTGTGATTTTTGCACATTGCTTTTGTATCCTGAGACTTTGCTTAAGTTGCCTATCAGCTTAAGGAGATTTTGGGCTGAGATGATGGGGTTTTCTAAATATACAGTCATGTCATCTGCAAACAGGGACAATTTTACTTCCTCATTTCCTAACTGAATACCCTTTACTTCTTTCTCCTGCCTGATTGCCCTGGCCAGAACTTCCAACACTATGTTGAATAGGAGTGGTGAGAGAGGGCATCCTTGTCTTGTGCTGGTTTTCAAAGGGAATGCTTCCAGTTTTTGCCCATTCAGTCTGATATTGGCTGTGGGTTTGTCATAAATAGCTCTTATTATTTTGAGATACATTCCATTAATACCTAGCTTATTGAGAGTTTTTAGCATGAAGGGCTGTGGAATTTTGTCGAAGGCCTTTTCGGCATCTATTGAGATAATCATGTGGTTTTTGTCATTAGTTCTGTTTATGTGATGGATTACGTTTATTGATTTGTGTATGTTGAACCAGCCTTGCGTCCCAGGGATGAAGTCGATTTGATCTTGGTGGATAAGCTTTTTGATGTGCTGCTGGATTCAGTTTGCCAGTATTTTATTGAGGATTTTCGCATTGATATTCATCAGGGATATAGGTCTAAAATTCTCTTTTTTTGTTGTGTCTCTGCCAGGCTTTGGTATCAGGATGATGCTGGCCTCATAAAATGAGTTAGGGAGGATTCCCTTTTTTTCTATTGATTGATATGGTTTCAGAAGGAATTGTACCAGCTCCTTTTTATACCTCTGGTAGAATTCAGCTGTGAATCCATCTGGTCATGGACTGTTTTTCGTTGGTAGGCTATTGTTGCCTCAATTTCGGACCCTGTTATTGGTCTATTCAGAGATTCAGCTTCTTCTTGGTTTAATCTTGGGAGAGCATATGTGTCCATGAATTTATCCATTTCTTCTAGATTTTCTAGTCTATTTGCATAGAGGTGTTTATAGTATTCTCTGGTGGTAGTTTGTATTTCTGTGGGATCGGTGGTGATATCTCCTTTATAATTTTTTATTGCACCTATTTGATTCTTCTCTATTAGTCTTGCTAGCGGTCTATCAATTTTGTTGATCTTTTCAAAAAGCCAGCTCCTGGAATGATTTTTTGAAGGGTTGTGTCTCTGTCTCTTTCAGTTCTGCTCTGATCTTAGTTATTTCTTGCCTTCTCCTAGCTTTTGAATGCGTTTGCTCTTGCTTCTCTAGTTCTTTTAATTGTGATGTTAGGGTGTCAATTTTAGATCTTTCCTACTTTCTCTTGTGGGCATTTAGTGCTATAAACTTACCTCTACAACACTGTTTTAAATGTGTCCCAGAGATTCTGACACATTGTGTCTTTGTTCTCACTTCAAAGAACATCTTCATATCTGCCTTCATTTCGTTATTTACCCAGTAGTCATTTAGGAGCAAGTTGTTCGGTTCCCATGTAGTTGTGCGGTATTGAGGTTTTGAGTGAGTTTCTTAATCCTGAGTTCTAATTTGATTGCACTGTGGTCTGAGAGACAGTTTGTTGTGATTTCTGTTCTTTTACATTTGCTGAGGAGGAGCATAGGAGATTTTTAGGGCACTGAAACTATTTTGTATTATATTATAATGGTGGATGTGTCATACATTTGTCAAAACCTGTGAAATGTGTGACACAGAGACCTAATGTAAACCCTGAACTTTTGTTAAAAATAATGTGTCAATATTGCCTTATCAGCCATAACAAATGTGCAAGATAGGAAATAGGGGAAACAGTCCTGGTGAGGAAGGGAATACAGTAATATGTACTTCCCCCTCAATTTTCCCGTAAACCTCAAATTGCTCTAACAATAAAGTCTATTATTTTTTTAAAATCCCATTTCTCACCATTCTTCCAATTTAGTTAATTAAATAATTACTTTATATCTGTTTGGAATCCTAGATCTTTATTTCACTCCATGGGTAAAATAAATAAATCTATTAGTACTGAGAAAGAAAAAGGTAGTCCCTGAAACCTGGGAACTGGTCTGACACTTGCAACAGTACTCAGCGTTGTTAGAAACTGGCCTGGTGTTTCTAGATGTCTGTTGGACATAAATCGTCTTACACAACATCAGTGTCAGAGACCGTCACTGTGAGACCATGATAAATTAAGACAAAACGGGGCCACTTCACATATTTGTCTAGATATGGACAAGACCAAGTTGCAATCCACACAATCCCATCCCTGTCTCCTGGCTAATAAGAGAGACCGCTGCTTCTTGGCCATTCCCGCATTATCTGCTCTAGCTTGCTTTTCCTGTATAGACGGTTTATTGAGGTGTCCAGTCATAGCATCGTCCCTACTTTCTGACAGTGTGCAATCCACAGTGAACCCATCCTGGACTCTCCCAAAACCCTCCCAAACCAAAGCCTAATCCTATAATAGGTTTTTTCTGAAACCTTCTTACTGAGACCCCTTCCTCCATGGTCTCCATGGTGTGCATTCTTCCTCACTGTAAGGGGTAATGAAACCAAATGGTTCAACTACAGGCATTGACGTTTATTTTGATGCTCAAATTGTCCTGGATTTGGCCTGTAGACTGCAGTCCTTTTGACAGATCCTTATTGTTGTTTGAGCATTTTCCTGCTTTCTAGCACAACAAGATGCTCCAGGTTCACCTTGTATATTCTCTGTTCCAGCCCTGGAACCAGTAACTTCTCTAAGAAGCCCTGGGTTCTTTTAGTAGGAAACGGTACTTAAAAGTGAATGTCTGGGTCTAAGTGTGCTCATTGCTTTTGGGATGTCACTGCTCCCAGGGGTGGGAAGAGCTAGAGAATATATATATATATATAAAAAAATAAAAAATATCTTATACACACACACACATAAACATTTATATCTATATTTCTCTCTCTTTACACACACACACACACACACATACACACACACACACACACACTGATACTCCTAAATTCAGCACCATAGGTTCATTCTGGTTGTCTCCTTCCGTATTTGTAGCTCTTTTTCTGGCAGTGAGGAACCTAGCATCATCCTTAATACATCCACTTGTTTGGTTAATCCACCAGTAGGTAGCCAATCTCCCTTCTCAGGCCTATTCCTCCCCGTGCTGATGCCTGGACTCAGAGACCCTGTGCTGGGCTGTCCCCTCATCAGGATGCTCTCTGTATCCTGCTTGGAGTTTAAATATTTAAAAACATTTAAATTTTACTTACATGTTTGTTAAAGCATTTGTTTATATTTCACTTTAATGTAATCTGTGACCAGCAGCCTTCTCGACAGTGGGAATAGCACAGCAGAGCTTTCCCTGTCTCTGTGAAGGTCTTTCTTTTTTTCCACATAATACACATCATACCGCAAGGCTTTCATGGGCATCTGAATGCTGTAAATTTTGCCAGCAAAGGTGCATTCTTCTCATCTCCTTTTGCTTCTGGGACTGTCTTGACAGGCTGTGATTTGTGGGTCTGTGTTTGTGGGGGGGGGGGGGGTGTGTGTGAGAGAGAGAGAGAGAGAGAGAGCAAGCGAGAGAGAGAGAGAACGAGAGAGACTAAGGAGCCACAGGCTGGGAAGGTATTTGCCACCCTCAGTGTGCTCTGGGCTCCTACATTCACCCTGCTGTGAAGGTAGATGGCAAGGAAACTATTCCTCACTGCGTGTTCTCATTGGCTCAGCATCCAGGGATGGAGGCCCCCAGAGGTCTTTGGGGATGGGTGGTCTGCTGGAGGCTGTGAGAGAATTCTCTCCCCTGCAGACCAGCCCTGCGTTAGGTGAGCACTTTCTGGGAGCCAGGCTCTGGGATAAGTGTTTCATGGCTAAATCCATTTGTCTCATGTAATCCTTACAACAGCTCTGTGAGGAAGGTGTTAGCAACCCCATCTTCTGAAAGAGGAAATGGAAAGGTTAGATCATGTTTGTGGCTGTGACAGCAGATACGGTGTTGGACTTCCAGCGCAGGCCAGCTTGGACTCATAACCATGAGGCTATCCCAACCCACAACAGCACACCCTTCCCCCTGCCCCCACCAATGTTATGAAAGACAAGGGCAATTTCATTATAGTGTAAAGCCTTAGCAGTTCAAAGAACATATAGATTGTCCAATGCAAGCATATGTTATGGTTACAAAATCACCTTTATATAGCTGGAAGCTCCAGTCTGACTTCTCACTCTCTGCTTTATCATGAACCACATCTACCCCAGGTCTCCTAATGGAATTTGAGGATTTTGATTTCTCTTGCACTCCAAGACAACCTCAACCCTTAGACTCCAGACCCCAAACATCCTTAGGAGCCCAGCAAACTCATATTGTGGCTCTCTCAGCCCTTGGGACTCCCCAGTTCTTTTGGGGATCTTTCATCCCTGTATCTGAGCACACTCTTTCTTCTTCTCCAAGGGTATGATGGTGCCAGCAGGGCTAAGCTGAAGTTTTTCATGGCATGGTCATCTAACCTCCTGGTCTTAGCCTTCTGGATCTACAAACTGGGGCATAAAAAAAGACTGGGCACCTGGTGTGCCTCAGATCCATGCCAGCCTTTCCTCTGTGGTTCTTTTTGATCACAGGGAACTGCATTTCCCAGGCTCCTTTACTCCATGGCTTCTAGTAGGCATGGCCCATGGGAAGCCTGGTGGAAAACTAGAGGAAGGAAGGAAGGGAACTGCCTGATGCTTTTTGCCCTTTTATTTGGCTTCCTGTATCTCAGCAGTGGTGGCTGTGTTTCCCTCATGGCTCAAGCTTCTTCCAGACAGCCCTTCCCTTAGGGTCCTGGCTCCCACAGGGCTATCCCACCAGTTTCAGCATCTGCTGGTTTTGGCCTCTAGTAAAGCCCTCTGCTTCCCTTTTTCATGGGTCTTGATGTATTATTGGCTTCCTTCTGTGGCTAATCTCTGCCTTTCCCCTCTCCCCTGTTTAAATCATAAATTCTCCTGTCAGCTTATGAACCAATTCCCTGTATTAAATTCCTCCATCCAGGCCAGGGACGGTGACTGACACCTGTAATACCAGTGCTTTGGGAGGCTGAAGCAGGAGAACTGCTTGAGTCCAGGAGTTCAAGACCAGCCTGGGCAACACAGCAAGACCACACCTCTGTAAAAAATAAAAATAATTAGCCAGGCAAAGTGGCAGTGCACACCTGTAGTCCTAGCTTCTTGGGAGTCTGTGGTGGGAGGATCCCCTGGGCCTAGGAACTCAAGGCTGCAGTGAGCTATGATTGTGCCACTACACTCCAGCCTGGGCCACAGAGCAAGACCCCGTCTGTCTGTCTGTCTGTCTCTCTCTCTCTCTCACACACACACATTTTTAAAAAAATAAAGTTCTTCATCCAAAGGCCAATTCTTACCAAGTGGTTTGAGAACAATTGAAGGGAGAGGCTTTTATTCTTTTGCTTCTCCCTGCCCATCTCAGATGTGAAGAGACCAGAACTCATTTTTCTTTTTAAAAACTATTTGTCATGATTATAGAACTTATCTGTTAGTAAGGATAGCCCTGAGCAGCAGTGATAATGAGACCCTCCAATCAGACTGAGAGGACTGTCCATTCCCACAGATTGTCAGCACCTGTGCAAGGAGGTCAGATGAATAGGAACAGCTAGTGCCATTCGCACCCCTAGACAACTGTCACCATCTGCTGGGAGCCAGGCTACAAGTCCTTCCTGGTGAGGCTCATGGCTCAATGCTTCAGTTCCCCAGGCACAAGCCATGCCCTGGAAACACACAGATGCACAGACCCAGGTCTGGTGGATAGGGGCTGGGAGCTTGAGGGGAATCTTTCATGGGAACTTGCAAATGCCATTTGCTGTGCTGGGATCTCCAGGGAGCATGGGAGGGAATGGGGTGAGCGGGGAAAAGAGCAGTTAATGATGATGTAAGTCAACCCTGGAACACTGGAGACTCATGCAGTTGGTGCATTCAGCAAACACTGAAGCCTTCTTTCATCTTTGTTATGTTTGTTTCTTCTAATGTGTTATTATTTGACACTATGGTTATTATACCTTGTCAGAAAAAAAAAGAATACTGTATTACATACAAAGAAGAAAATTCAGCCAGTTCCCTAGTGGTGGGGGAATGGAGAATAATGTTGGCAGAAGAAAATCTTCACTTACAATTTGGCAGGTGCTGTTGGAGGTGGCTGCCCTGATATTATTGCAATACTTCTTTTCTGTTACTCTGATGCAGGGAATTGAGATATTCCAATTCTTTCATGCTTTGTGTCAGAGGAATGGGAGCTAATTATAAAATATCATTCAATATATTCTCTGTTGAAGAATGACAGCCACTATGCTTTTCCCTTCTCAAAACGAGAGACAACTGATACATTTCATTGCCTTGTCCTGGCTGTATGACAGTCTTTCTTATGGTGCACATTCGGGATGCTAACTGTTATATTTCTTACAGCAACTTTATTTTGATAAAACTTCCCAAGTAGTTTATGCATCCTTTGCTTTTAAGAAACAGTGACATGCTGCAGAAAGATATATAATTGGGGCTAGAAAAGTCCCATTCTTGCCCTCTAACCTGGAGAATAAATTCTCAGGGGTAGCCCTTCTGCTTATGAATCTTTGAAGATTGGAGGGGTGAGGGAGGGGGCCACCTTCCCAAGAACTCCAGTCTGGCCCAATGAAAAGAACTTATATTTCAAGGTCCTGACCCAGAGCTTGTTAACTAAAGCTCTGAGCTGTTTGATAAGGGGTGGGAAAGAGCTCCTTCCTTTGTACCCTGGGCATGGTCTGGAAATAGGAGGACAGACAAAGGGCTCAGCAAGTGCCCAACACTTTTTGCTTCTGAAAATTATTTAATCATTGGAAAGTGTGTGTGTAGGAGGCGGACATTACTGCCCAAGGTTGTTGCAGGGAACTGAGAGGAAATGCAGCAGGGGACTCCACTCCTGCCAAAGCTGTGCAGTGGTGGTACCAGAGCAGGTAGAGAGCAGTGGTCCCAGAATTCCAAATAGTGGTCAGCAGTGGAGGAGCCAAAGGCCCTGGGTTGCTCAGCGTCACATAATGAGGTGCCAGCAATGTGGCTGGAGCAGGCTGGTATGAGACCAACACCTCTTCTCCACAGACATGACAGAAAATGAACTCATACACAACTGTCACAGGTTCTTCTGTGGTTGAATCAAAGACTGTTGTATTAGTCTGTTCTCACGCTGCTAATAAAGACATACCCGAGACTGGGTAATTTATAAAGGAAAGAGGTTTAATGGACTCACAGGTCCACTTGGCTGGGGAGGTCTCACAATCATGGCAGAAGATGAAAGAGGAGCAAAGTCACTTCTTACATGGCAGCAGGCAAGAGAGTTTTTGCAGAGGGACTCCCATTTATAAAACCACAGATCTCGTGAGACTTATTCACTACAATGAGAATAGTATGGGGGGAAACGGCCCCCATGACTCAATTATCTCCACCTGGCACTGCCCTCGACGTGTGGTGATTATTACAATTCAAGATGAGACTTGGGGGTGGGGACACAGCCAAACCATATCAACTGTTCTAGATGCATTCATTGGTCATGATACTCAGAGTAGGCGTTTTCTCTCACATAAATCCCCCAAACCCACACTATTAAGAAAGTGAGTGAATATAATAAGGAATTACTTAAGAAAACAATCCAAGGCTACATGTAGAAATCATTATTTGGAAAATTTGGAGTGTAGTGAAAAAAAGAAACTCAACAACAAATTAAAGCCTTAAAGGACCTCAGATTACAATGTAATATCTTGAAGAAGTTTTACCCTATGAGCTAGGAAACTGACAACAAATTTAAAACCCATGGGATTTATTAGGAAAATTGCCTACAGCCAATAGCCTAAAACCAGCTCAATAATGAAATGGTCATCCATCCAAGCAAGAGGAATATTCAAAATATCTCACAATTAGGTGATGCACGGGCATCGACCAAGAGGAGGAAGCTGTCGATCTACCATTTAGATTGCCTGCCAACATAAATTGCTGTACCAGACAACAATCCTTTAGTTGCTGAACTATTGAAAGGACTATGGCTTTGTAGGAGAATGACGATCCAAGGAGGCCAGGACAACAGGGGGCATTTGAGGAGCTCAGGGAAATAGATGTTTACCTACTAATGTAGAAGTATTTTAATATTTTGACAACCTGAATACCCATCCTGGTGCATACTATCTTGGACCTGCATCCATCCATCCATCCATCCATTCATTCATCCATCCATCCTTCCATCCACCCATCTGCCCATCCATTTGTCCATACATCCATTCATCCGTCAACTCAGCATTCTATTTTCTCTCTATTTAACAAAAACATCCTGGGAACTTTTCCTTGGAGATAGACAGTGGATATACAGTGGGTTGGAATTAGCTCTTATCCTCAAGAAGCTCACAATTTATTCTTGTTACTTTTGGGAAAGATGTGTTTTAAGTTGTTGGCATTTATCTTACTGTGATAGAATTATGGTAAGACTTCATGAACTAACAAATTAAATAAATTTATGAAGTCTCACAGATACTATGCTTATTATTTTATATTTTTCAAAGCAATTTTGCATTTTCTCTCTTGTTCCTCATAGCAATCCTACACTTTCTAAAACAAGGGAATTGAAATGCAAAAGTCTTATGAGATAGCCAGTGGGGTACAGAGCCAGGAATCTGACTAGAGGATTTTTTAAAAGGGTAGAAACACTTTTCTGAGTGATTGTGTCTTCAAAGTATGGATTCCATTTCTATTTTAACATTGACATTGTCTGACAAACTGTACAGTCAGGAGTGGAAGATCCAGTTTATCGTGATTGAGTTGATACATCTGACTGCAATTAGCTACTGTTGCTTGTCTGCTGCTCTGATAGAGCAAGAAGGAAGGAAGGACCCACTGAGATTCAAAAGTCCCCTGTGATTGGTAGTAATAATAATTTCTCATATAAAGTGTAATTCAACACTCTCAATGGAAAGGAATGCTTCCTATTTTCTTGTAAGAAGTTATTGAACTGAGACACATGTCCCAATGTTCCCATTGGGATTTACTTGCTTTGTTTTCATGAAGCCGGTATGAGTTTTTGCTTTTCAGTCATTTGGGTCTTTCTGTATCTGACTTTGACAGATTCTGATAAAGTAACTGCCTTTGACTTTGAGAATGAATGGAAAAACACATTTTTGTGGTTGAGTGAAATAATGCTTCTTAGGAGTCGGTTAGGTTTGAGTCCATTTTAAAACTGTCAGTAGGAGACACCCTACGGAGTATTTATAAGAGGAAAATAAGATTTATCGCAACCTCTGAACTTCATTGAAGGTTTTTGCTAGAGAAGAGGTAACTGCAAGAAGCATGGCCTGTCCTCAGGAGATGTATGACCAAGGTCTGACCAATGGTGATTTAGGATAAGGCCCCCTGCTTGAAAAGCAGAAGAGTTCACACTTGGGTTATTGGCCATTCAAGGGGTAAAAAAATAATCAAGAAATATTACTCCTCAGCTATGCCTCCTTGAAATGAGTCAGTGCCTTCTGTATGCAGAGCAACAGCAGGTATATCCTTCTACCAAAAATCAAAGAGGCTTCACTGTGGTTTATGTGGTCAAATCCACAGAAGTCTTTGTGAACAGAATAGATTGTTCATGCAGAGATGATCATAGACTGCTCTATGCCTGTCAGATATATTAACCAAGAAGAGGTCCCAGATCCTGCCTTTAGTCTTGATGCCTCTTAAACCAGGAGTGGATGCTGGGTGGAGTGGGGCTGGGATGCTAGACAGAGCATCAAGGTCTGGTCCTGGGAAGCTGCATCTGAATGAGATGGAGCCAGGCTCAGGGAGGAGGTGGTTAAACGGGCCCTGTCTGCTGCCAGGTTTGTGGCCCCCTCAGGCCTCTGAGGCCCTTTCCAGTCCCTAGATCTTGGCAGGTCCTGATTGACTGTCCACATTCTGCCCACCTCCTCCACTCATAATCCCCTAGAGTTGGAGCTTTCTGTGTATATAACCATGGAAGGAATTAAGACGGCTGCATAGCACTTTAGGCATTACACAATGCTCATATTACTCATCTGTTGCTGAATGTATGCCCCAAAACTTAGAGGTTTAAGACAACCATTGTATTTGCTCATGACTATGTATAAAAAAGTAAAAGTTGTCTCCAACAGCCAGCAGCCAGCAGCTGACAGCTGTAGGGTTTCTGAATGTATGTGAACAATTTTCATAACATATAAACAATACTCAGACAAGGCCATTTTTTGACCATGGAGGAAAAAAACCATTTTGTGATGATGCCTGAAAGAATGTAGGGACAGACATTCCGCAATTCAGAAATAACTAAACATTCCCCTACCTCCAGCTAATATGAGTTATCACTGAGAGCTCTAGTCCCACTGTAATCTTCCTGCCTCATAGGTAAAAATTACCAAGAGATCCAGCCACCAAGTTGCCCCCACTTCCTGACAGTACTCAATCAAAACCTGTCCCTTTAGGCCGGGCATGGTGGCTCACACCTGTAATCCCAGCACTTTGGGAGGCTGAGGTGGGTGAATTGCTTGAGGCCAAGAGTACCAGACCAGCCTGGCCAACATGGCAAAACCCCATCTCTGCTAAAAAAAAAAAATACAAAAATTAGCCAGGCATAGTGGTGCACGCCTGTAGTCCCAGCTAGGGACTGAGGCTGAGGCAGGAGAATTGCTTGAACCTGGGAGGCAGAGATTGCAGTGATCCGAGATCACGCCATTGCACTCCAGCCAGGGGACAGAGTGAGACCCTGTCTCAAAACCAAACCAAACCAAACCAAAAAAACCCCACCTCTAGCCATTATAGAATCACCCAGCAGACACTCAAATCCTATAATATGCCGCTCCCTACACCCCCTTCCTGGTTCCTCTGGAATAACTCTCCCTTAATGCAGCAAGTTAAACACACTTGTTTGACTACAAGTGTGTTTCTACTAGTCTTTAATATATAGGTCAGCAATTTGGGCTGAGCTCAGCTAGATGGTCCTTCTGTACCTGGAGTCACTTACATGGCTGCAGTTTTCTGGCAGCTCAACTGGGATAAGATGGTCTAAGATGGCTTCATTCACATGGCTAGTGGTTGGGCTGGCTGACAGCTGAGCCACATGTCTCCAGCAGGCTAGTCCAGGCATGTTCATGTGGTAGACTTAGGTGGTATAAGACAAACCCCAATACACAGTACGTTTTAAGCTTCTGCTTGCATCATGCTTGTTAATGCACCATTGGTCAAAGCAAGTCACATGACTAATCACAGAATCAATGTGGAGGGGACTACCAAGAGTGTAGAAATAAGAAGAAGTGATCGGGGGCCAATTTATGTCACAAACTACTATAGCACTGAAACACACAGTCTCATTCAATCCTCACATATGAAGACACTGTTTTCCTAAGTTTACCGATGAGAAAATTAATGTTCAGAGAAATCTGAGTTTTGATTAAGGGCATAAAGCTAGTAAACAGAAGGTCCAAAGTCTAGGATCAGATTGCTGAGCCATCCTTCTTCTCTTTCCGGGAAGGAGTATCATTTCCCAGAGCCCTCACTGAAGATTTGCCATTTGGGTACAGATGTACTGTGGTTTTGTCCAGCAGGGCTCTTCAAGTGCTTTCTGTGACTGAATTGTTTCATTTAGCATAATGTTTTCAGGCTCACTCATTCCTTCCTATGGCCAATTCATATTGCGTTGTGTGGATATACTACATTTTGGTTTATCTGTTCATCAGGTTATATAAATTTGGACGAAACTTCCAGAGAAAGGGTCATAGAGTTAAATTATGAACTTTATATAAAAAGGTCATGCCAACCTATTTATGTAGTTGACTGGAACAATTGGACAGTGATGCTTAAACATCTCAATCTACGCACTGCCTTTTCTCCTGTAGCTTTGGAAAGGTAGAGATGCCCCAGGAGGAAAGGACAGCAGTGTGGGGTGGAATGAAAGACTCCATAAAACTAGACCTCTCCCTTGTTAGGTAATCCCTGTAGGACCCCATTTGGGGCCATTGTTCTCATTTTGAGAGCACAATTTTATTGCCAGAACATCTAGACATGGCACATTTTATTAATCAGGGGATTATTCTGCCACCACATCACCAAGTACAGTCCTAACACAGCTAAACAAAGATCCCCCGAAAATACAGATTTGACCAATTTCTGATTTATTTAAACAGAAAAAACCTAGGGTGGAAATGGAGGAAGGAAATAATCTCTTTCCCTAAAGCTACTCCACAGTAGATAGGAGTGTCAGGTATCTGTGTGAACTAGCAGGGCTGTGAAAATTAAGACTGATTGGAAATGGCAGAAACTAGAATTGGTTCTAAAAGAAAACCTGCACAAAACAAAATAATATTGTACATAGAGAACACATCTCGCTATAATTAACTGGAAAAGGCAGCAGTGAAATGACTGTTGGATGTGCTCTGAGATCTTCTCACTGGACTGTGCTCCAGCTTCATATGGGTCCCTGAAGTCTAGTCACCCCCATAGGGTTTCCCAGGCGCATCCGAGGGGGCCCAGAAGTCCACACTTTTAATGGGGCCCTGAGTGGTTCTGGCTGTTCATCTGAACACCCCAGTTTTAGAAACAAGACAGTCTTAGAGGCTGTCTTGATTCCTCCTGATTACAATGTTCATTCTGAAGGTAAAACTCACAGGAGAAAGGAGAATGCTTTGGAGTCTTTGAGGAAGAAATGGATTTGTCCTCACTTAACTGGAAAATTACATTGAACAGCACATTCCACATAATACCCTGGCCAATGAAATAATATTTTCATATTAGGTCAATGAAATAAATATTAGGTCAATGAAATAAATATTTTAATATTGGTTCAGTTTGTCTAATTGGGTTGAGAAGCCCTCTGTGGAGGCAGAAACACACCATTTCTACTGGAAACTGATGGATATTCACAGGTTGATTATGTATATTTTATTGGGATTTTCCAGAGAAACAGAACTAATTTTGTGTGTGTGTGTGTGTGTGTGTGTGTGTGTGTGTAGAAAGAGAGAACAAAAGACAGAGAGAGAATGAGAGCAAGTAGTCCCCTCTTATCTATGGGGGATACATTCCAAGACTGCCGGTGGATGCCTGAAACCTCAGATAGTATGAAACCTATACACACTCTGTCAGTTGACCTGGTAACTGTGATGGCTACTAAGTGGCTAATGGGTAGGTGGGGTATACAGCGTGGACACACCAGAAAAAGGGATGAAATGGGATTATTCACATCCTGGGCTAGATGGCGCAAGTTTTCATCACTCTATTCAGAACAGCATGCAATTAAAAACTCTGAATTCTTTTTTTCTCTTTCTTTTATGTTTTTCTTTAAAAAAGAACTATGAATTCTGTATTTCAGCAATTTCCCATATTGATGGCAGGTAACTGAAACTGCAGATAAGGGGGCGACTACTGTGACTCCTGTGTGTGTGTGTGTGTGTGTGTACACATAGTATATATATGCTATTGTATACAGAAGTCCCTGACTTATGATGGTTTGACGTAAATTTTTTCAGCTTTAGATGATGTGAAAGTGACAGGCATCCAGTAGAAATCATAGTTTGAGCACCCATACCACCATTCTGTTTTTCACTTTCAGCATAGTATTCAATAAATTATATGAGATATTCAACACTTTATTATAAAATACATGATTTTGCCCAACTGTAGGCTAATGTAAGTATTTTGAGTATGTTTAAGGCAGTCGAAGCTAAGCTATGATGTTCAATAGGTTAGGTGTATTAAATGCATTTTTGACTTATAATATTTTTAACTTTGGATGGGCTTATTGAGATACAGATTTATCATAGTTGAAGAGAGATACAGATTTATCATAAGGAACTGGTCAACACAATTATAGAAGTTGAGAAATCCCAAGATCTGTAGTTGCCAAGCTGGACATTGGAGACCCAGGAGAACCAATGGAATAAGTTTCAGTTCAAGTCCAATTCCTAAGGCAGGAGAAGACAGAAGTCTCAGCTCAAAAACAGTCAGGCAGAGAGAGACAGCAAATTCTCCCTTACTACACCTTTTTGTTCTATTCAAGATTTAATTGGATTGGATGATGCCCACCTACACTGGAGAGGGCAATCCACTGTACCCAGCCTACCAAAACACAAGGTTATTTTGCATTTTGAAATAGAAAGAGATCTAAATGCATTATATTACTCTTAATTTTATTAAATCTAGTGAAGGGCCACTAAGTCAAGGGGCCTCTGAAAAGACATATCAATACCATGTTTTCCCTTGGGCTGGCTGGCTGGTGCCCCTCTTCTCTCCCGCCATTATTCCCCTGAATTGTAACATAATGGCCTCTTCACATGTGTGTCTCCACCATCAGGCTGTGGGTTCCTGAAGTCAGGAGCCTAGTTTATATTCTTTACCTACTACTGCCAGCCCTCAATTAACTTTTTTTAACAATTGGATTTGATATTTGACCTATGATACTGGTGTGTTGTGTTGGCTTCCCCACCCCCAACCAAATCTCTGGCAAAACAGGTTTATGGCATTGTATAAGCTTGCTTTTACAAATTAATATAAAATATTAACAGAAATAATTGACATTTTTATGATAGAGAAAGCATTAGGATGAAATGAGACTATAAAATAAAATTGTGGCAAATGACTAATAAAGAAAGGGCTCAAGTTAAGAAACAATCTTTCTAGAATTTGCTTGATTCTGGTGAATTGTGGCAGCAGCGGCTGATTTACAACAGGCTGCTTCTGACCAAATCTAGCTCAGCTTGTGATAAAGATATATAACTCTACATTAGGTGTAAAATAGAGTTCATTCGTTTTGCACCAAATGTCACTGAGGCAGTCAGAAAAATGTTTAAAACTCTTACATGGAGGATTCTTTTTTTACCTGTAAAGTTTAATCACACCAAATATGCAATAAGCAAAATGCAGTTATTTCCTCAATAATTACATTTACTAAAATTCACAAGTTCATCACATTACTATTAAAACAGCAGTCACCCAGTTGTAAATTAGAAATACCTGCCATTCTTTGGAACTTCAGAAGGTGGCTTTTATTAGTTCATATGCTTAAACATATACTAGCTATCATTTATGCTAAACTGTTTCAGATTTGTTAATTTTGCAACAAATCATTTGTTAGAAAAACAGAAAACTGAAGTAAAATGTGACCTTTGTACCTGATGCGCAATGTTTTCAGTCAAACGCCAGCTATATTCCTGTAAATGAAAGCTAGGTACCAAATCCAAAGTCATAGATAACCTTGAACTTTCGGAGACAAAAGTATGTTTATTTTAATCCATTTCAGCTTGGATATAAATGATTTCAGGACATAATGGCACAAAAACTCAATATTCCCAAAGACTGATTATATTGAACTCTAAAGACCTAATGATAATACAACATAAACATGTGAGGCGTACAATGTCTTTGAAATACATTATCTGCAGAGTGGATAAAGAGAAAAGAAATAGGATTTTTAAAATGTAAATCTGGTTTTTAAATGTTTGGTTCAATCATTCCCTTATCTTTCTCTCAAATCCCATATGAAGTTAGTTTTCATAAACTCAGATTTGGAAGCTCTTGAGTTTAATTCTTTTCCTGGCACCAGAGGTCCCTTTGTGCTGCTCTGAGCTCATGCAGCTTCTCAAAGCAGCGCTTCCTCTGCTTGAATGGCTGATTGTTGGAAGCGTCTTCCTTATATTGTTAGAGCCTTAAACCGTGTCCCTGTTGTATCTTTCAGTCACTAGCCTTTGTTCTGCCCTATTTCTGTAATATAGAAAATCCCCCTCCCAGCCCTAGCAATGACCCAAACCTGCAAGTGTGGCTCGTATTATACATTTTCTAGACCTCTCCACCTTCCAGATGCCATATCCTGGGTTGACCCACACTTGTCAATACCGGTCTTAAAATGTAAATCTCAAAATCAGTTCTACAATATTTACTGAGTACTGAGTGCCAGGTAAGTGCTAGGAATGAGGCATTACAAATAGATAATTTTTTTTTTTTTTTGACAGAGTCTTGCTCTGTCGCCCAGGCTGGAGTGCAGTGGTGCGATCTCAGTCACTGCAACCTCTGCCTCCTGGGTTCATGCCATTCTCCTGCCTTAGTCTCCAGAGTAGCTGGGACGACAGGTACCCACCACCACACCTTGCTGATTTTTGTATTTTTAGTAGAGACGGGATTTCATCATATTGGCCAGGCTGGTCTCAAACTCCTGACCTTGTGACCCGCCTACCTCGGCCTCCCAAAGTGCTAGTATTGCAGGTGTAAACCACCGCACCCAGCCACAAATGGATAATTTATAAACGTATAAAATAATATCCCTGTCCTCCAAGAGTTTCTACTTGGAAAAAGAGCATTTCCAAAGCCTCTCTCCATGCTTCTCTTTCAGCCCCAACACAGTCTCCCTCTAAGGGGTAAGTTGCTGCTATGGTTGGTCAGATCTCAGGACAGTTGATGGCCACATTTCACTGGAGGACCAAGTGACTGGGCCTTAAAAGATCACCACGCGGCCGGGAGCAGCGGCCCACGCCTGTAAGCCAGCACCTAGGGAGGCCGGCGTGGGCGGCTCATGGGTGTAACCCCAGCACTTTGGGAGGCCGACGTGGGTGGATCACGAGGTCAGGAGACCAGGACCATCCTGACCAACATGGTGCAAACCCCGTCTCTATTAAAACTACAAAACTTAGCTGGCTGTGACAGCGTGTGCCTGTAATCCCAGCTACTTGGGAGGCAGGAGAATCGCTTGAACCCAGGAGGCGGAGCTTGCAGTGAGCTGAGATTGCACCACTGTACTCCAGCCTGGCGACAGAGCTAGACTCCGTCTCAACAAAAAAAAAAAAAAAAAAAAAAAAAAGATCATCACCACCCTTTGTGGTGCCTTCTCCCACTTTCTTGTTTGACACCAAAGCGAGACTTGGAAGCTAATGGCAGGCCAGCCATCTGCTGTTTCTATGTCAAATTCCCCATCTGGTAAGTGGGCTATCCATTTCCATCTGTCTCTCTCTGTCTCTCTCCCCACTGGAGGTAAGGTAGGGGAGAGTAAGAGTCCCACTTTGACTTTGAACCAAAGCTGCCTGTTTCAACTTAATTTTCCTAGTGGGTTCTACTTTGTGGATCAAGGGCATTGGTTCACGTTTAATAATGGCATTTGAGTCTCATTCTGTTATTGTTCTTTGTTCTTTATAAACAGATTTCTCAATCTGAACCCCCAAGAGGAGAAGGTGGAGAAGCAGGCATTCCTGGGACCCTAAGCCTAATTTCACTAAATGAGCACCAGAACTCCACCTAGAAATCCCAGCACACAGACATGATTTTTAAATATCCATAAGAGAAGATAGTCATGGAGCTTCAGGGCTAGCAAATGCAGGCTTGAGGTGGAGCTGGTAACTGCAAGGTGCAGAAAGGGTAGGAAAGGAAGACTGGACACTGAGAAGCCAGCGAGAAGGCCCCGGAGCATTAACACCCACACGTGGCAGCCCATGGGCAGGGTGGTACAGCCCTAATCCTGCTCTCTGGAAAGGATTAATGCAGACTCGATTGGACTCGTCTTTTTTGCTGCCATATCACGCTCTCGGGTGACACTGGGCCTGGCATTGACTGAGATCACTAGGTCTGGTTTTCACAAGAATTCTTTCAGGTCTCCCCCACACTCACAATTTGTGAGTGATTTGGGGGATGCCTGTGTAAACCTCATCTTCATCCTTGTGCAAATTAGTATTTTTTAGTGTTAACTTGACTTTCCTGACTCCCAAGATAATTCTAAGTCTTGACTCTGTTGCTTATCACTTTATCTTTTCTTCTTAGTTGTGTTTTGTTGGAAAATGGAATAACCATCGAAGTTACTGCTAAAAATGTTGAGATAAGGACAGAGACACTGCTCTGGAGTCCCAATTAGGGGCCCCATTAATAGCATGAAAGCCATTGGCCAACAGACTGTGGAAACGTTGCTTATCTGGAGGCAGATTCACCCATCAGCCTCATCATACCGCTCAGCATCAGTCATTTCATCCCTTAAAGACCTCACAGTGAGGGAACTTCAAAGACCCTATACATTCCTTGGCCTCCTGCGGACTGTCCAGCCCCAGCATGATTGATGGAAAGGAAGTTCATGCAACGCTATTTTTCTGCTACTTCTGCAAACCTGCCCTTTCTTATTTTTATTTTAAAGATCTCTTTTCTTTTCTTTTCTTTTCTTCTTTTCTTCTTTTTTTGTGATGGAGTCTTGCTCTGTTGCCCAGGCTGGAGTGTAATGGCACAACTTCAGCTCACTGCAAACTCTGCTTTCTGGGTTCAAGTGATTTTCCTGCCTCAGCCTCCCAAGTAGCTGAAAGTACAGGCATGCACCACCAGGCCCAGCTAATTTTTGTATTTTTTAGTAGAGACGGGGCTTTGCCATGTTGGCTAGGCTGGTCTCAAACTCCTGACCTCAGGTGATCCACCCGCCCCAGTCTCCCAAACTGCGGGGATTACAGGCCTGACCCACTGTGCCCGGCCCTTTTTCTTTTTCTTACTCAAATAATCAGCTACTATAATTCTAGCTCAAAGAGAGTTAATGATAACTGGCAACATAATAATATATATTATTGATGTAATTATTCCTAGAACTTCTTGGTAACATCTTTTGAAATTCTTATGCATTGTAATACTCAACAACCAACAGTTTCAAAATGAGTAAAACTGGGCATAAAGGAAAAGCGGGAAGCCTCATTCTGAGGGAACACATTCTGCCAATGCCTTTCCATGGGCACTGCAGGAACTGCAGGACCTGGCAGGTGCATGACAGCAGACACTTGCATCATATGACTTACAAGTCGGCCTGCTTGATGTCACCATTTCCTTTAGAAACATAATAAATCATGACCATGCACCATTCAACTTCCTCACACCTGGTATCCATCAGCAGACTCAGGCCATCCCCTGAGCCCTGATCCCAGCTCCTCCTGGGCCAGTTTGCTGCCTGCTCCTGGCAGGACAGCTCGACATGAGGGCAGGGGTGGGGAGGTGTCAGCAGATGAGCCATAGGGGACAAGCAAGAAGAAGTAAGACAAGTGACTAATAAAGCATATTTTTAAAATTTTTGGTACTTGAGTGTTACAACCCTCCTTACTACTGATACTAAAAACAAGATGAAAGGCCTCTTGTTATCACAGGATCAAGAACATAGCAAGTTGGGGATTACAGCCTACTCTTAGAAACCTTTCTGCATAAAAGTAGTATGTATCTGTGGCTCTTGAATTTGAAGGTGACTGATTTTGGACAGTCACTGGCTCAAGTGTTTGCCCAGTCTTGAGATACATTAAAAGTCTGAATTCTCATAAAAGTATAGAAATGAGCTATGACTTCAAACATACAGGATAAAATTAGCAAAAGTAGCAGTACTAATAAATTCAGAGGTAGAATATCAAACCCTCTTTATCCATGCAGCATCAAACAGAATTAGGTCTTTATTATTCTAATGATAATGACCTCCAAATAAATTCCATATTATTTTTTATCCTCAAAAGTCCTGCTGGTAAGCTGGAAGCCTCTGGGGTGATGGAAGGAGATTATTGGTGGCCATAGCATGGGCCTGCTGGGTGCTGAACCTCTCATGATGTTAGAGCTGCATGGTGGATGTGCTGGGCCATTTCCAGCACTGGCTGGGCTGTCCCAGGCAAGGACAGCAGTGGGATCCTCTGTTTCTCAGCCAATGCTATTCCCTCTAGGGAAGCCAGGGGCAAGTGAGAGCTCCCACCCCATTCTAGCAAGGACTTCAGCTGCTGACTTCAGCTGCAGGGGACATGGGACTCCCGTAGGACTAGATGGAGGTAGGCCAGGTGACTGTTCCATTTCACATGATGTCACTCTTGGCCTTGGCTGTGGTGGGGAGGGCATGAGGGTCCTCCCTTCTCTTTCTCTTTCCCAATCTCTCTCTCTCTCTCTCTCTCTTTTAAATACTAATGCGCTCAGGAATTTTGCTGGGATCTAAAACCTACTTTTGGGTCATATACCATAACCAAGTGGAATTTATCCCAGGAATGTAAGATTGGTTTAACATCTGCTGTGGACTAAATTGCGTCCCTGTCAAACTTCATATGTTGAAGCTCTAGTCCCAAATGTGACTATATTTGGAGATATGGCTTTGAGGTTGTAATTAAGGTTAAATGAGGTTATAAGGGTGGGGTCATAACCTAATAGGATTGGTGGCCTTCTAAGAAGAGAAAGAAAGATCTCTTTCTCTCTCTGCCACATGAGGATACAGGAGAAGGTGGCTGTCTGCAAGCCAGGATGAGGGCCCTCACCAGAACCTGATCATATTGGCACTCTGACCTCAGATTTCCAGCCTCCAGAACTGTGAGAAAATAAATTTCTGTTGTTTAAGCCATCCAGATTATGGTATTTTGTTATGGCAGCCTGAGCTAATACAACATCTAAAAATTAATTCATATAATATGCCATATCAATAGAATAAAGGCAAAAGCCACATAATCTCAATAGAAAGAGAAAAAGCATTTGACAAAATTCAGCAATCTTTCATGATAAAAGCAATCAACAAACTAGGAATAGAAGGAAACTTCCTCACCGTGATAAAGGACATCTGAAAAACTGCAGCTAACATTATACGTTTTTTGTTTTTGTTTTTGTTTTTTGTGTTTTGTTTGTTTGTTTGTTTTGAGACAGAGTCTCATTCTGTCTCCCTGGCTGGAGTGCAGTGGTGCCATCTTGGCTCACTGTAAGCCCCAACTCCTGGGTTCAAGTGATTCTTGTGCCTCAGCCTCTAGAGTAGCTGGGATTACAGGTGTCAGCCAACACACCCAGCTAATTTTTGTATTTTTAGTAGAGATGGGTTTTCACCACGTTGGCCAGGCTGGTCTCGAACTCCTGGACTCAGGTGATCGGCCTGCCTCAGCCTCCCAAAGTAATAAGATTATAGGCATGAGCCACTGTGCCCGGCCCATGCTTAATGGTTAAAGACTGAACGTTTTCCCCCTGAGATCGGGAACAAGGCATGGGTGTCCGCTTTCACCACTCCTATTCAACGTTAGACTGCAGCTTCTAGCCAGGGCAGTTAGGTAAAAAAATGAAATGAAGGGCATCTGGAAGGAAGAGGTAAAACTATCTCTATTTGCAAAACACGTGATCTTGTACACTTCGAGTCCTGAAGAAATCTACTAAGAACTATTAGAACTAATACCTGAGTTCAGGAAGGCTGCAGAACACAAGATCAATGTACAAAACTCAATTTGTATTTCTATGAAACCCAAGCTTATCTTGTGTGAAAGTCAGGTCTATAGCAGTGACTGAAGTCCTTGGCTCCCCCTCCATTCTCCTTGAGTGTTCCAAGATCAGCAACAGTGGCCCAGAGGCCTCTCTCTCCTCATCAGTACCACCCTCCTGGACTCTGTTCAAGAGAATGCCACACCTGGACTACAGGATCTGAGTGTGGCCTGCTCAGCACGAGCATCAGAATCATCTAGAGTGAGAGTTAATGAAGATTCTTGGGCTCTACTCAAGATTTATCATCTCAGGCCCTCCTCCAATGGGGTCCAGAGACCTATATTGTGGCTGTGGCATCTGTGGTGATGCTTAGGCATGCTGACCCCCGAAAACTACCAGCCAGATCCTCTAAGCCACAGACCCAGATGGTGCCAGAGTGACTATTCTGTTGCCTACCTGTCTGCCTCTCACTTCTAATTTCTGTCCTGCAAGAAGTTTCCCTAGCCAAACAACCCTAGACATGACACGTCCAGTGAGATTCATTCACCCATCTCTGGAGGCAGGTTCATGACCCTACTCTGTGCAAGACAGTCTTTGTAGCTGAACCCACTGCCCAACAGCTACTGCCCACGGAACACCTGAACATGCTGACAATTCCCAGCTGTTATCTTGGCCAATTTAATCTCCAAAGCTCATTTACTCTGTGGGGTTTCTAGGACCAGGCCAGCATATCCACACAACCAACAGAGGTGAGATTTGAACAAACAAGAATCGGACCCTGCACAAAGTAGGAATGACACAAACAGTGATGGGGAATTCCAGGCTACAGTGTGGAACCGTGTGAACATGGCCAGGCTGTCCTTCCTCATCTGCTCCCATATCCTGGGTTTAGTTTTCCTCCCTACTTTGTAACCAGCTGAGTAGAGTCTCAGTGTCTTGAGGTATCAACAAGAAGCTATCATATTTTCCCAAAAACTGCTAGCAATTTTGCTCCTTCAAACTCCTGCCCTTTTCTCCCACTGTCCACTCCATATGGATAGCCTCTCCTTTAAATCCTAAACTTTTCGGAAGGCAAGGTCATTAGCATATTTTGTCCACACCTAAGGACTTCAGTTACTAATTCCGAAAATGCAAAGGAGATCTCACAGGCCTTCTTTAGTCACCCTGTTTTTCATAGTTTTATTTTATATTTATTTTACTTATTTATCTTTGAGACAATGTCTTGCTCTGTTGCCAAGGCTGGAGTGCAGTGCTGCAATCATGGTTCATTGCAGCCTTGACCTTCCAACCTCCTGGGCTCAAGCAGTCCTCCCGCTTCAGCTTCCCAAGTTGCTGGGACCACAGGCTCATTGGCTAATTTTTGTTGTTGTTGTCGTTGTAGAGACAGGGTCTCCCTGTATTGCCCAGGGTGGCTTCTCTTTTTAGTTTGAAGCTTTTAGGACTATCAAAAATAGCTCTACGGCAACTTCAGGCTGGTGGTCTTCACTTTGGTGTGGTCCTTTGGATTTTCATTGTAGAGTTTGGTCCTCAGAGCTGAAGAGTGGGAAACTTTGTTCTGTGAATTATCTACCTCATCTGCTCTGAGGATTCTCCCTGAGCCAAGTTTGGAAAACCCAGGAGGCTAGGTGCTTCCTTTACAATGGGCATAAAAGGCATCCAGAGGAAGAAGTAAAACCATTTCTATCTGCAGATCGCATGTCTTGTATAAAGAGACTCCCGAGGAATCTACTAAAAACTAATAAATGAGTTCAGGTCTTCAGTGCTTCAAGTTCTCTACAATTCTGCCCAGATCAAGTGAAAAATCAGAAATTTGCAAAGTGAAGTGCAAAATGTATAGAATGGGCAGTATTTCCAGTAAGTTTTGGAAACTCAGTGAACCTTTTTCTAGTCCAAGGATATTTCCACTAAACACCCGTGGCTGGTCCACTAGAACAAAAGCATCTTCCCCAGAAGTCACTGCCAGACTCCAGGAGAGTTCAAGTCACTCTTCCATTCCCTTGCTGCTATGATTTTTTGTTTCTAGGGAATGAGGGTGAGGGGCAGGAAGCTCCACACACCATCCTGGCCTCCTCCCACCCCTGCCCGACTGGAGGTATGTTGCTGGAATTCAGAGACACTGAAGAGGCTGCTTACTTTTGGAGGGTGCACGGAGTATAGGTTTTTTGTGTTTGTTTTGGAGACGAAGTCTCGCTCTTGTCCCCCAGGCTGGAGTGCGATGGCACGATCTCGGCTCACTGCAACCTCTGCCTCCTGGGTTCAAGGGATTCTCCTGCCTCAGCCTCCCGAGTAGCTGGGGTTACAGGTACCCGCTGCCATGCCTGGCTAATTTTTGTATTTTTCGTAGAGACAGGGTTTCATCATGTTGGCCAGGCTGATCTTGAACTCCTGACCTCAAGTGATCTGCTCACCTTGGCCTCTCAAAGTGCTGGGATGACAGGTGTGAGCCACCGTGCCTGGCCTAGCATAGGTCTTATCTAAGGGAATGAGGATGCGGCATATGTGAAGTGATCTTTCTCATTTCTTCCTTCCATGGTGTCAGGAGGCAAAGCGTTACAAGGGGCAGGTTGCTCCCCCAGGGCAGGAAAGGCTGAGCCATCCATCTTCCTTCCTTTTGGGATGCTTGCTCTGTCCCCACAGTATGTGCCCTGTGCTGAGGGTGATGGTGGAAAGGCCTTCTTGCCCTCCTGCTCTGGGCACAGGACAACATGCCCTCTGATCCCTCTGGTGCTGGGCAGTAATGAGAATGATCTTGGGGCCTGGGTCTAAAACGGCTACAGAGCTGAACTTACCTTGCTTCCAGATATTTAGGCATAACTTCCTTTTGTTACCATTATTAAGAAAATTTTTTTAAGTTTTTTTTTTTTTTTTTTCAGACACATACTGTGGTAGGCAGACTTCTAAGACAGTCCCATGATGTCCCCATGTGGTGGTGTCCGTGATTAGGTTTCTTTAGGTGGTAAAGGCGAAGGAATTTTGAAGATACAGTTAAGATCTCTAATCAATTGACTTTAACCGAAAGAGTGATTTACCTGGCCAGGTGTGACCTCATCAAGTGAGCTCTTTAAAAGAGACTTTGAGCAGCAGAGACTCTCCCTCTTCTACTGGTCCCAGTGAAGCAAACAGCTGCCTTATAAACCGCCAGAGGGGAGCAGCAGCCCACAGGAGCTGAGGACCCCAGTCCCACCACTGTGAGAAGCTGAAGTTCTCCAAACCTGAGTGAGCTTGAAGCGCATTCTTTCCAAGTTGCATCCTTCAGATGGGAATGCAGCCCCCTGACACCTTGACTGCAGCTTTCTGAAACTGTGGGCAAAGGACCCAGCTAGGCCTGCCTGGACTCCTAACCCAAGAAAGTTGTGAGATAGCTGTGTGTGGGTTTAAGATGTTAATTTTGTGATAGTTTGTTATGCAGTAATAAAAAACATATACACTCAAAAGCACAGAGAATAGTGCAATGCCTGTGCTCCATGAACCCATACTGTCTACAATCTCTTCCTGATCCCTGAGGAAATCAGTACAGAAACTAGAGCAAGCATTGAGTAACTTCTATAGCAGTCGGACATTGCCATGACACCCAAGTGCTTGACCACTAGACTCATCTGCAGGGTAGGACCAGTTTGCTCTCATGATAAATTGTGCATGGTATAATCTGTGTACTACATACATGTTACAACATGTATGGTTTCAGTTTAGTTTGATGATTGAAATCCAAAGTTATAAAAATCTGAGAAATGTAAGCATTTACTTATTTTATAATTTCTTATTTTCAATTTTTATTCAAGCTTGTTTGGTTTTGGTTTAGCAAATTATTAAATTAGAGAAATAACAGTCCAAATATTTATTTTTAACCCTGTGTTATTTTAACTCCATGTTTCAACAACATAGCTTGATGTACTCAAGAACTGCCCAGTGATACAGAAAACCAACCCTTAGAACAGATAAACTGGTGAATTTTTCACTGTAGTTCAAAGAATGTGTGGGTTTGCCAATGTTGCAATTCTAGTATGTGTGCAATTTGAACATGATGCTGATATGAAGAATTTAGCTCCATTACCAATCAACACAACTAGCTCTGAACTACGTAAAACTATGAAAGAGGCTGGGCGTGGTGGCTCACATTTGTAATCCCAACACTTTGGGAGGCTGAGGCAGGAAGACCCTTTGAGCTTAGGAGTTTGAGATTAGCCTGGACAACATAGTAGAACCCTGTCTCTTCAAAAACTAAACAAATTAACCAGGTGGTGGTACACCTGTGGTCCTAACTACTTGGAAGGCTGAAGTGGAAGGCTCGTTTGAAACTGGGAGCCATGATTGCATCACCATACTCCAGCCTGGGCAACAGGGTGAAGACCACCCTATCTCAAACAACAACAAAAACCAATGAAAGGTACATTGTCCACAAATGTGGCTTTGAGTTTAAAGTGTGTGGAGAGTGTATTCTTGTGTTCTGACCGCTGCAGTGACAGGAGAATATTCTGGAGCAGAGAGAGCAGTCATCCGGATTAAGGAGTTTGTGGCAGAATGTAAGTCAAATGCATGGTTTCATTCAGTGAGAAAGTCTTGCTACCAAAAACACTAAAAAAATCCTAAAAGACCCCCAGTGAACTGAATAGTATACCCAGGAATGAATTAAGAATTTGTGAATTACATGAAGACAAATGCACTAAAGATTTTCCTTCTTTTATGTGGTAATATGTGAGTGGAACCCAATAATCTCTTACTGCATGCTGAGATACAATCGTTTTGGCAGAAGTCTGTCAGGAATAAAATGCAGAATAAAGTCATCATGCTTCTGCAAGATAAGGAATCCGTTTGATCCAGTGTTTAAAGATGTAAATTGGACATCCAGACTTGCTGATTTTTCTGATATCTCAGGTCTCTTAAATTTATTTTTAAATTCATTTTTAAATTGACACGCTGTAATTGCACATATTATGAGGTACAATTTGATGTTTTGATACATATGTGTTATGATCAAATCTGTGTATTTAGCATACCTTCTCCCTCATGTACTTATCTTTCTTTGTGGTAAAAACATTCAAAAACCTCTCTTGTAGCTATTTTATAATATACAATACCTTACTGTTCACCATGGTCACCCTACTGTGCCATAGACGCTAGGACTTATCTTGCCTATTGTACCTTTGTACCCGTTGTCCCCAACCTTTCCACATTCTCCTCTTCCCTCTCCCCTCCTGACTCTCTAGTAACCACTGTTCTACTCTCTGCTTCTACTTTATTTTAGATTCTACATGTGAGTGAGATCATATGGTATTTGTTAGGTATTTTTAATGATCTTTAAATTTCCATGTAAAGAAGGAAGGCAAGAAAACATCAAAAGGCAAAACCAAAAATTAGAATTTCTACAGATTTTTATGACATGTTTTGTCTCAGCAACAATAATCAGAAATGTAGTGGATGGCCTATTACTGTATACCTGTATACTTGTGAAATTTCAATTTTATTTATATCAAATATAATGCTCACATAAGAAAACTATGGTTCTGGAATCTATTTCTTTCATCAATAGATGTGGATAATTTAAATGAAACTATGACTTACAGAATAAATTGAAACTGGCTACTGACCAAGGACTGAAGACAAATTTTGAAAATACAACATTATTTGCTTTATTTTTGGATAACAGTTTAAAATGAATATTCTGAGCTTGCTGAAATTGCTTTAAAATCTCTTCTGCCTTGGCCAGGTGGGGTGGCTCATGCTTGTAGTCCCAGCTTCTCAAGAGGCTGAGGCAGGAGAGTCACCTGAGTCCAGGAGTTTGAGGCTGTAGTAAACTGTGATAGCACCACTGTGCTCCAGCCTGGGCGACAGAGTGAGACTCTGCCAAAAAAAAAAAAAAAAAGGGTTTTAAAAGTCTTTGCTCTTTTTATATGATATGCTTGTTTTGATTATATTTATTGAAACATAATTTTATGCCTGTTGAGTACAATGACAAATTTTGACTTACATCTTGTATGTATGGTTTTTTTATCGTTTAATTTTTTTGTAATTCACTTTTATTGTATTTTATAAAAGTATTAGTCTATGATAAATTGGAAGTTTTTTTTAAATAAGCAAATCTGCCCTCCTTCCCAAGAGGAGGAGAAGGTACATCGTTGTAAAACCACAGGGACCACACCTGCTTCCACAAAGACCCACTTTTCAACATTCTTGTCTCAGCTGTTCTTCCACTTCTATTTTTTGCTTTAGTATTTTAAAGCAAATCCTAGACATCATATACTTGTGTGAGCAACTACTTCAGTATGTAGCTTTAAAACTAATGACTTAAAAACTCTAATCACAAAATCATCACATTCAACAAAATAAGTATTATAATTCCTAATAGTATCTAATACTTGGCTTATCTTCACTTTTTCCTGATTATCTTGAAAATAACTTTGAGGTTGGTTCGTACAAGTCAGGATGCAAACAAGGGCCACATACTGCATTTGACTGGTCTGTCTTAGGTCTCCTTTGATCTAACACTTCCCTCTTCTATTTCTTTAAAACCGTATGGTTGCTGAAGAAAGAGAGTCATTTATCCTGTAGAGTTTTTCACATATCTGAATTTGGCTTACTGCTTCCAGGGACAGTCTGTTAATCTCTTCCTCTATCCCTAGTAGTTCCTATCTCCTGTGAGTTACAGTCAAAGGCTTTATTAGATTCATGCTTGTGTGTGTGTTTGTGTGTATGTGCGTGTGTGCAAGATTACTTCGTAGGTGGCGCCATGTATTTCCGATTGCATCAGCCCAAGAGACACCTAAGTCTGGTTGCCACCCTCAGTGACTATGACATTGATCAGTGGGTTTCGTTTTTCACCCTGATCCACCCATTATCATATCCTCCATTGACTTTTACTTAATGGTTAGCAACCATTAATTATTGCTACCTAATCATTTCACTGGGGATTTGCAAAATGGTGATTTTCTAAACATCTCATTCCCTCTTCATTTATTAGCTTGAACAGATTTCTACAGAGAAAACATTATCTCTTCTCTTTATTTGGTTATCTTGAAATACAGACTGTAGAAAAGAACAGGAACAATGCTCAATTTTTTTCCCTTCCTTTTATAAATTTCCAGAATAATGTATTTGCACCTTATCAATTTCCCAAGATAATGGGTTAATTTTGTTTTATTTTGGATTGTTTAAATAGTATCTATATGAACTCATAGATTTTAATATATTTGGTATGTTTCAAAACACTGCCATCATTATTCAAATGGCCCTGTCTTTGGGCAATGGGAACCCCGTCAGGCTGGTTCTGGGGTCTATTTTGTCGTCACTCTAGTAGACATTAAGAGCTTCTTGTTTTCAGGCATGACAATGTGTCCCAGTCTCATCTTGTATGCTTTCAGCCCCAGGCATGAAATCAGCCACTCTTCTAAGGAACTCTGGTTCCTTTTAGTGGAAGTTGAAACTTTTAAGCCACAATCTGGGTTCTATAGCCCTAAGTCCTTTAAACCCTCTTCTCATGGGCTGGAAGAGCTCATTAAAGTTTAAATATGTGGAAGTTTGAGGCCAAGGCCATTGCGTTGCTTTGAGAGTCCAGTGTACATATCACCTTCAAGGAGCCCATGAGGAGACAGACTTGGGTCTCCCAACCCAATACCAGAAAGTAACACTTGTACCACCCTTAAAACCTCTAACTGGTTTGGATTTGCTTCATTCATTTACTCATTTGTCCATTCAACAAATACTTTGAGCACCTATAATATCTATTGTTTCAAGCCCCAGGCATATGTATATCAATGAACAAAACAGACCTAGTCCCTGCTGTCAGGCAGGGACTAGTGAGGGGAGGACAATGAGCAGGTAAACATGTTTGTGACAGAGTGTGGGGGATGCTTTCTATACGGCGTGGTCTGATGAAGATCTGGAGCAAATACCTGAGGAAATGAGGAAGGATGGCAGGCAGAAATCTAGGGAAAAGTGTCAGGACAGGGGGAACAGTCAGTGCAAGCGCCCTGAGCTCACTGTGCTCACTGTGATTTCTAACCCTAGAGATACTAACAAATTCTTTACTCTCCAACACTTCCTATCAATTTCAAAATATTTTCTCACAGGAACGTTTTATGAGTTCACAGCTTGCCTCTCAGCAGTGACCTTTCATATGGTGATTTTTATGCCATCACTTCATGATGTCTTGAAAGATACGCCATCTTCCCCCACACCCCAACACTCATATTCTTAGAAATAACTTTTCTAATTCCAGAAGTTTGGGGTGTTCATTGCAGAACACATGGAAAACACACACACACAACACACACACACACACAAAACACACACAAAACACACACACACAACACACACAACACACACACACAACACACACAACACACACACACACAAAACACACACAACACACACACACACAAAACACACAACACACACACAACACACACACAAAACACAACACACACACACCACACACAACACACACACAACACACACACAACACACACACACAACACACACACAACACACACACACAACACACACAACACACACACACACACACGCACACACACAACACAGAGCAAAAGTAAATGAAAACAAAACAGAAGTCATCTGTTCCTCCTACCCCACCGCCCCCGCTACTCAGAATTCACCTCTACATGACACTGCAGTTTGTGTCCTTCCAGTTTTTTTTTACAAAAATGCAGCGAGTCCAGGACCCTGCCTTCTCATTTATGGACATGGCTTTCCGTACCTGTAGAGACTGCTGGCTTATAACTGCCCAGCAATAATTTCTCAAAGCAGGAGCTTCTTGCTGAACTATGGCTTGCACATGCTAAATTGCCCTTTTATACCTAGAGGGCACCCCCGGTGTATCGCAAACCCTGTCCTTCCCTCTCTTCAGAGGACATGCCACTGAGTTCCGCTGTTTCCAAATTGTCAGGCAGTCCTTGCTTCTCAGATAGACGTGACAAAAACAATCTGTCCCCACTCTCACCCTTTCCCCTTCCTGCCAAGAGAGACCCTTTGGGGTGGGTGGGATAATGAGGCAGGCAATATTTAAAATGTAATATTGAAGTGGTGGAGATAGAATTTAAAGAATTTTATTTTAGTGTAAAACAGAATTTTAATTTCTCTAGTTTGCTTTCCTCACCCGAGGCCGTGCGTGATATTATCACCAAGGTCCTGTTTATTTGGTAAGTTTCATCACCAGTTATCTGAGCACTTGTACATGCAGAATATTCTTTTTTTAAATTATACTTTATGTTCTAGGGTACATGTGCACAACGTGCAGGTTTATTACATATGTATACATGTGCCATGTTGGTGTGCTGCACCCATTAACTCGTCATTTACATTAGGTATATCTCCTAATGCTATCCCTCCGCCCCCATTCCCCACAATAGGACCCGGTTTGTGATATTCCCCTTCCTGTGTCCAAGTGATCTCATTGTTCAGTTCCCACCTATGAGTGAGAACATGCGGTATTTGGTTTTCTGTTCTTGCAATAGTTTGCTGAGAATGATGGTTTCCAGCTGCATCCATGTCCCTACAAAGCACACAAACGCATCCTTTTTTATGGCTGCATAGTATTCCATGGTGTATATGTGCCACATTTTCTTAATCCAGTCTGTCACTGATGGACATTTGGGTTGATTCCAAGTCTTTGCTATTGTGAATAGTGCCGCAACAAACATACGTGTGCATGTGTCTTTATAGCAGCATGACTTATAATCCTTTGGGTATATCCCCAGTAATGGGATGGCTGGGTCAAATGGTATTTCTAGTTCTAGATCCTTGAGGAATCGCCACACTGTTTTCCACAATGGTTGAACTAGTTTACAGTCCCACCAAGAGTGTAAAAGTGTTCCTATTTCTCCATATCCTCTCCAGCACCTGCTGTTTTCTGATTTTTTAATGATTGCCATTCTAGCTAGTGTGAGATAGTATCTCATTGTGGTTTTGATTTGCATTTCTCTGATGGTGAGTGATGATGAGCATTTTTTCATGTGTCTGTTGGTTGTATGCATGTCTTCTTTTGAGAACTGTCTGTTCATATCCTTTGCCCACTTTTTGATGGGGTTGTTTGTTTTTTTTCTTGTAAATTTGATTGAGTTCTTTATAGGTTCTGGATATTAGCCCTTTGTCAGATGAGTAGATTGCAAAAATTTTCTCCCATTCTGTAGGTTGCCTGTTTACTCTGATGGTAGTTTCTTTTACATGCAGAATATTCTTAACAAACGTAGGTGAAAACAACAAAGACCATCCAGATGAGAGCAAGCGGAAGCCATTCATTCAGAGCTCTAGCAAGGGAGTCAGCCACAGCCAGCACCATGGTGTTGGGCAGAGGCTCCAAGGCAGGCAGGGAGTGGGGATGCTTCCTAGGGGAAAAGGGGAGGCTTCAGGTGTGCTCTGACTGGAGGCTGTTGGCATGGGGGAGCTGGGAGCAGACTAACTAGAAGTGGGGCATCCTATATGATTGCTTTGGTGCACATATTGGGCTTTCTCTGGTTTGTCCTGTGTTGGGGAGGGGACAAGGATAAAACAAAGGGAAGCTGCAGTCGCCGCCGGGTGCTGACCCTTCTGGGCTGGTCACCACAGTGGTTGTGGTTTAGCTTCCCAGTTTTGTGCGTATACAGATTGCAAGTCAGAATCTCATCATCATATGTAGTCAGTCATTCAGTCTCTCACATATGTTTCAAAATGTCACGTTGACAATTTGAGTGTCATGATGGAAAGATACTTTCCTTTGGAACTGAAGTCCGTGGGGTATGGAGGTGTGAGAGAAATGCTCAGACATCAGAATGAATGTTTGAGTCCCAGCAGGTGACCCTAGACAGGCCGTTTCCTCATTAGTAAAATAGAAAAATATTATACCCATCTCATATGGTTGTTGAGAGAATAAGAAACATATGTTTACGCAAGGCCCAGCATAAACAAGGCTCGGTTAGGGCTGCGTCTTGGAGAGAAGCAGCTGATGCTGTCTTCTGGGGGTCACTCAGGGGCCTTGGCAGAGCTGTGACTTTGGACACCAACTTTGTCTTTGGTTTAGAAAAAGACTCAATAAATGCAACTTTCCTCCAGCCACTTGGCAATGGGAATGGAAGGTTCTTGCTATGTGGAACCCTGTGGTCTCTGGGTCCCTCATGCTCTGTCCAGTGGCATTTGCTATCATTCTGAAAGTTTGCAAGGCCATCCCTGACAGGCTGATCATTTCCTCAACTACTGGTCTGCATTTGTGTTGAAGTCTATAGTATAGCAGAAAAACAGACTGAAGCTCCCAACAGTACGTGTTCTCATCATTCATGCAGACAGCCCTGCCATCTTCAGCAAGTGCAAACTAGAACTACATGTTAAGCAATAAAACCACATGCCACGCTGTCCAGACAGGACCCACTGACTTTATACAGCTTAGCTGGGGTTGAATTTTCTATACAAGCTCTCACACTCTCCTCCAAGGATGACTGGATCTAGCAAGTATCTGCTGCATCCAATGTTTCTGTTTTCCTTCCCACATGCTGAGCCTGGAACTTACTCTGCACAGGCTCTGTGGGTGATCGACACCCTAGGACTTGAACTGGGGACCTCGTACATTTAACTTAGGACCTAAGTATCAATATGTATCACTCTGTTCTTCTCTTTGTCCACCAGACTGATGACTGTGATTCAGAGAGGATGTGAGCTCCAACCTGAATTCCGTCAGCCTATGAACAACCTCATTCCTCAAAGGTTCCTATTCAGACAGACCTTATCTGTAGTTATTAATAAAATATGTTAGCAACCAAGTCAGCTTTGGCTGGCAATCATACATAAGCCTACCTACCTAACCATACACCACATTGTAGGAAGAAGTTCATACTCTCAAAGAGCAAGTTTCTATGGAAATATACATCTAAATACATTTAGACTATACATGTATACATCTATACATCTATATACATTTATATTAGACTCCTAGGCCTGCTGTAACAAAGCATCCCAAATCTGGTGGCTTAAAACACAAGAAATGTGTGCTGTCACACTTCTGCATGATAGAAGCCTGGAATCAAGGGGCAGGCAGGGCCATGCCCTCCCTGAAGCCTCTAGCAGAGATCCTTCTTTGCCTCTTCCAGGCCTCTGTCTGTTGCTGACACCCTTTGCATACCTTGGCTTGTAGATGCATTATTCTAATCTCTGGTGTCACATGGTGTTCTCTCTGTGTGTCTGTCCAAATCTCCCTCTTCTTTTAAGGACACCAGTCATTGTATTAGCACCCACCTTAATCCAGTGTGAGCTCATCTTACCTTGATTACATTTGCAAAGACCCTATTTCCAAATAAGGTCACATTCACAGGCATGGGGGGGTTAGGACTTCAAAAGATCTTTTGGAGGGACACAATTCTACCCCCAACCGGTACCTCTACCCTAATAAGAAGAGCGCTTTTGAGAGACAGCATAGCCCAGTGGTTAGGAGAGGGATTCTCACCAGATTCCACTCCTGGCTTTGCTGCTGCTTAGCTGTGTGATCTTGGGAAATACAGGTAGGCAATCTGTGCCTTCGTTTCTTTACCTGTAAAATGGGAGGTGCTAATCAAAATGCCAGCCTCAGAGGAGTATGAGAGGCTCCTGTGATTCACCCCCCATAAAGTGCTGGGCACGGAGCTGGCATATGGCAGCTGTCAGTCCACAGGGGCTCTGCTGATTGACCAGGTACTCTTCTGAGCTCTTCATAGTATTAACTTACTTAATCCTCAAAACGAAATCGATACTATTGTCACTCCCATTTTATAGAAGGTTAACTGCGGCACAGATAGCTTAACAATTAGCCCAAGGTCCCATACCGGAAAGTGGCACAGCTGGGACCGAAACCCAGGCAGTCCCGCTTAGAGCCTGTCCTCCACCGTAATGTCGGAAATCATTACCCACAGCATAATCTACCGTGTTCTCCGTCACACCCAAGGAGGCTGTTTCTTTTGAATGTCTTCTCTTCCTCATGTCTTAGACTCAAATAGGATGTGGTTCTAAGTTTAAAACATAAGGCTTTTTCTGCCTTCTCAGTCCTTTGGGGCTATGGCCTT
Source organism: Theropithecus gelada (assembly GCF_003255815.1). Lineage (NCBI taxonomy): Eukaryota > Metazoa > Chordata > Mammalia > Primates > Cercopithecidae > Theropithecus > Theropithecus gelada. The sequence continues at coordinate 27,801,219 of NC_037686.1, read as the reverse complement.
CATCACGTGCTGGCTTTACTCTCCTAGCTGCACAGACTTTGGCCTTTGTCACCAACTCCCCAGTCTATTCCTGCCTTTGCTTACTGCAGGGAGCTGCCCATAAGAGATCAGCTGCAAAATGCATGTCTATATGGAGGGCTGCCTTGCAGCTGGACTGGCCGTTTCTCATCCTTTGCTCCTTCTTTGTTTATTAGTCTTGCTCCTTTTGTAGAAAAACCTCAGCCCCAGTGCTGGTGACTTCATGTTTTGCTTGTATTATAAGAAATGGCCCTTTTCAGAGTTCTCATCCCAGGTCCCCATGAGCATAAGCCAGAGACAGACAGGTGGCAACACCTGACCACAGAGGAGGGAGGGACGCAGTTTGGCACTGGGAGGAAGTTATCTAGAGGATACTGTTATGCCCAGACCGTTTGTTCCCCAAAGAAGACCACCAGAGTCCAGAGTCAAAGCCAAGCGGCAAGGATCTTTACTACAAGTTCGAACTTGGTCCCTCCATTCCACAGCATACAGGAGGGCCTCGAACAATGCGAGTGCTTGCTTTTTATAGCCCGATGTAAACAGGATATGTAAAGTTACAGGGAACAAGGTAATTCTCTCAGTTACAGCATTACAATTGGTTAACATTATACATTTAGCGTTCCTTATCAGAGATCTCCCAGGTGATGTTTTTCTGAAGTTTGAAAGAAATATGGAGGAATGTGTTTGTGCTGGACTCAGGAAGTTGGGAGATATATGGGGGATGTGCCTCATTCCTTTCAATACCTTGGATCAGGACTGGGAATAAGTGAGGAAGAAGTTCTCAGCCTGCTCTTGTGGTCTAACAAGCGGGGAAGACACAGTAGTTCCTGGGGTGCGAGGCAAGTGCCACAGTGGAGGGCTTACAGAAGTCAAGGAAGGCTTCCTGGAGGAGGGGACCCTGAGCTGAGTTAGACTTGGGTTTGAAGGGAGGTTTCATCACTCCCTAACTGTAACATGTTATCAGCCTCTCTGGCCTTTTGTCCTCACTGGCAAACTTGGGCTGTTGTGAAACAAAATATGCCCCACCTGTGGCACACAGAGTTGCCGTATAAATCACAGTGGGTAGTGCTATTATATTGTCAGTATTGTACCTCCTACTAATAAGAGTGGTTGCTTAATAATAACATACCCTCCTCTTTCAGAAAGTTTATTCACTTCCAGTAACAAATCTCAGTCTACATGCAAATACAGCTCTTCAAAAATGTGATTTTATATATATATATATATGAACAAGATTTGTGAAAGGTATCATAAGTGGATTTCACTCCAGGCCACTCTGTGCAGCTCCTGCACCTGCAGTCTCCCACCCCTGACGAGTCTGCCACAAAAAAGCGAACACCTGGGGATCTTCAGAACTGGAATCTGTCTTCCCATCCCCAGGACTGACTTCCTTCCTGAGGGATATCTACAATGATATTTTCTCCACGTTTGACACATTACCAGGGATGTGCAATTATGATGATGGTGGAAGAGTCTCGGCTCCCTGCGATGGCATCTTAGTGATGATTCTTTTGTAATATTGTCATTATGTCTCCACAGAGTACAACTGAGTGAAGCCGAGTTGCTGAGACAGATGGTATGAGCATGTCATTGCATTAAATGGACATTTTCCCCTTGTGGCCTTTAATAATTTATACCTTAAAAAAGGAGACAAGGATCTGTCCACCTAGTTAATTAAAAATACTGAATCTCACAGATGAGAAGTATGGTCCTTATTAAAGTGTCCGTTTGCTACCTTGACAGTTTGCAAGAAGCAAATATTTCTCCTGCTCCATACATAAAGGAACTAAGTAACTCAGCCAAGGGAAATCCACTTTGGAAAACAAACGAATCCATGAGATTCCCGTGATGCCATAGCACCAGTGTGGGGTCAGATGACACAGTGAAATGCCTGCGGAAAAATACAGTTCTCATTAAATAAGGGAACTGGAACTTTCTTCATCCCAATATTGGCCTATAGTCCACACAGCTTCTCCCTATTTTATCAAGGAGGAGATTTATTGAGCAGAAGTATCAGGCATCTCCCCACAAAAGACAGAAAGGCCTCACTGAGGAGCAGTTTTCTGAGAAGCTGGGCTGAACTGAAATCATGATAGGACTTCCAATAAAATATGTGGTGGAGATGCCGTCACCTACCTCTGCCTTTCCCCAAAGTCCTCTAAAATGACAGCAAAGAAACGTCCAGACAAACAAAAAGGCATAAGCCCAATAAGGTAAAGAGACAGGCGAAGAGACCATAGAAGAGAGGAAGGCAATAAAAATGTGGAAACCAGCTGTCTGAGTGGCTGCTGACCTCACAAACCAGAGGAAGCTGGGGGCTGAGAGCTGAGAGCTGGCAGGGAGGAGAGCTGGTCAGCTAGCTGTGTGAGCCAAGAGCAGGGAGGATTCAGCACGAGAGGTGTCAGGGGACTGAGCACACAGGTGCAGTTCAGACCAGAGAGAGGAAAGACCAGCCCCTGGGAGCTGGCTGGCACAGATAGCTAGCCCTTGACAGTCTCCTGCTGAACAAAAACAATTTCACAGAACACTTACATCAGACAAGGCCACTCTGTGACTGTGATGGATAAGGATAAAAACAAAGCCACTCCATAACCACACCTGGGCATCTATAAAAACAGCAACCCTGTCCAAACCTGAAAAATGACCAAGGCACCTCTCTTTCTGGCAAATACAAGTGGCTGTGGCTTCTTCATTGATTACAGCTTTTGCCCTGCTTCACTCCTCCCAACTCCCAGACAAGATTCATGAAGTCATCACAGGATTACTCTGAATTTGCCAGCACCCAATCCAGAGAACTCAAATCCAATTCCAAGTCTTTCCTAATTATCTCTTCCAGAGGCACCCATAGTTCTCCATGATGGCAGTTTCCCTCATTAATAAGTCAATAAACCCCTAATGTGTCTGGCTACAGGTGTGCTCTTGGTGCTCTTTGACTGATGAACATCAACAGGCCCCAGATTCCCATTCCCCATCTCCCATTCTTCAGGAGGTAACTCTGGAAAGACTGAGCCTGGGAGCGCTGGCACTGCTGAAGAAGGAGTGTATCTCCAGAACAGGGGATTAAATTAATGATGACATAGCAGCCAGGCCCCAAATCCCCTCCCCTACCTTGCCCAAGGAAAAGCTGGTGGGCAGACGTACATCCCCTTTGGGAGAGACTAAACAGTCCCCAGCTGTGGAAACAAACAGCCCAAGAGAAAGACTTCCCATCCTCCTTCTAAATGAAATGAGTGGGCAGCCAAGCCCCACCAGATATTTGAAGAAAGACAGAGGTGGAGCAAGAAAAAAACAAGAATCTCAGAGAAGGCAGAAGCAATGACAAAAAAATGAAGAGAATGTCTAACGGTGAAGTATATTCTCCAACAAACACTTTATAAGGAGGAAAAAAGAGTTGGAAGGGTAACTCCAACTGAAAGAGACTTGTGAACTATAACAACCCATTGCAAAGTGTAGACCTTACTTGGATCCTGATTTAAACAAAGCATCAAAATAAAACCACTTATGAAACAGTGAGGGAAAGGTAAATATTGACTGCATATTTGATGATATGAGGGAATTATCATCAAAGTTTTTAGATGTGATCATTGTACTATGGTCATGTTTACATAAAATATTCTTTCTCTTTTGGAGATTCATATGGGAATATTTACATGCTATGAATTCTGGAATTTTCTTCAAAATAATTCACTGGGCAGATGGGGTGGGGGACAAAGATGAACCAAGATTGGTGCAAATGAAACTGTCAAAAGCTGGCTGGGGGATACATAGAGGTGTATCATTCTATTAACTTTACTGTTGCACGTGTTTGCAATTTTCCATAATAGAAAATGAACCCCAAAAAAGCAAAACAAACCAAAATCTCCTGAAATGTAACTTTCTTTAACCTTGAAGACTATGCAAAAATGCATCAGCTTATCCAGACCAGTCCCAGACCTGGAAGCCACTATGTCAAGGCAGTACATCCTCAAAGCCTGCAGACATGGAAGAAAGCTTTAGAAACTCTTTGAAAATGTTATAAACCTTATCAAGGATCATAAAGCAGGGAGGTAACAGGACAGCCCTAAGCACTATTGTAAATTGTTCTCCCCTCCTTCCTGCTTCTTTTTCCTGACCCTTTGGTAACTCTGTGGCATCTGTGGGTGACTTTCCCTCTATACCCCAGGAATCCTCCCATAGGCCAACTTGGTTGGGGTATTCTGGGAGGCAAAACACAGGTGGGGGCCGTAGGGTCAGATTTGGCTCTCAGAGGGGGAAAAGAGGTGACTTGACCTGACTCAGCATAGGGTTCCAGGCTGCTCCCACCCACCGTGCTCCCTGCCCCTACCTTGGAAGCTGGGATGTGGAATGAGGTGGCCAGAAGGGTGGTGGGTGGACAGATGGGTCCACAAATGAAAGAGCACCATGGGGAAAGTCCCAGGAGGGCCACACAGGGCAATGGACAATCAGGAGAGGAAGTGACAGACACTTGCCCTCCTGGAAGACTCCTTGGGGCAGAGTCTGGAGCAGATTCCTGGGCAGAGTGCTGGCTAGGGAAGGGACTAGGTGAAGTGGTACCACTGGCCACAAGGGGGTGCAGGGTATGGCCAGAGTTGGCCTTGGATTTGATGGAGGGGACATAAATGGAGGCTGGCTCCCTAAGGGACAGGGGAATTGGCAGAACGGGGAATGGGGAGTGGATGGGATTTCACTCTTAGATTCAAGGAGCTGGAGCTCAGGTTTTTTCCTAAGGGATGCTGCTCAAGGGACTGTGACTTCTAAAAATTCCTCTGCAATGTTAATCTTGGGAGAAGAAATCCTTCATCTCAGAATGAGTGAAGTTCACTGTGAGACTCAGTAGCAGCTTGAAACTGAGAATGTCCTTTCTTTAAATTTTTTTTGCCTTAACAAGAAATTTCCAAGGGCTCTTCTGCTTTTGAGCAACATATCTTGCTTTTCATATTTTTAAAGACTTGTTGCCTTCAGCCTCTTTGAAATACAGTGAAAAGATATTTTTCCATCTCAGTATTAGAAAGCACTGTTATGCTTTATATACAAGGGTTTTCACTGAGTGCATGGACCTGGCGATTCATTTACTGATGGCTAGATGGAGGTTTGTAGCTAATAAAGAGCTGTTTTCTAAAAATAGACAATTACCAGTGTACTTGACTCACTAGGAAAGGGCACCATCAAAACAGTACTGAAAAAATGCACAGGCCAGAGCCACGTCTCCTGACCTTTTCAGAGTAATGGGAATCTAAGAGTCTAATGGAAGATATGAGCACCTCAAAGAAGTGTCGAAGATGTGTGCATGTGCACATTTTGCATATCATTTTAGAGGGTTCATGAACCCAGGAAAAAGCTTCAGAGCAAGAACAACAAAGAATTGAGAGGAAGCAACGGATTATTTCCATTACAAAAGGATTCTTTGTTCTAAAAAATGATTTGCTATGGGCTCCGAAATGCCTTCTGGTATATTCCAGCTGGTTTATTGGATTTGCAACTATCCCATGTCTATGAGACTTTACAGCTAAGACACTGTTTTCATCAGTTCAAGCCTATTTCCTACACAAACCCATGAAGGAAACAAATTCATTTAACAAATATTTATTGCACCCCCTTTCTGTGCTAGGCCTGTAGGCCACAGAACAGGCACAGGGGAACTAACAGTCAGCTGGGTAAGAGATGAGGTCTGTGTGGTTCTTGCTGTGTCTCCAGCACCTTGGACAGCTCTCTATGCTATCTATGGGATCAATGCGTGAATGAACAAGAAGGAAGCAAAATACAAAGTGCTATGAAGAAAATCAAGTGCTATAATTGTAACTGCCCATTGGATTCTTCTTGCTTCCTTCCCAGATGTCAAGACAGGCAAATTGCAACAGAGAAAGAGTTTAATCCACTACAGTGAGCCAAACAGGAGACCAGAGTTTTATTATTACTTAAAGCAGCTTCCCCCAAAATTGGGAGGCTAGGGGTTTTTTTGTTTTTTGTTTTGTTTTGTTTTTGTTTTTTGAAACAGAGTATTGCTCTGTTACCCAGGCTGGAGTGTAATGGCATGATCTTGTTTCACTGCAACCCACCCGCACCCCCCCCCCCCCCCCCCGCCCCCCCCCCCTGCCCTCCGCCGAGTTCAAGTGATTCTCCTGCCTCAATCTCTGGAGTAGTTGGGATTACAGGTGCCTGCCATCATGCCCAGCTAGTTTTTGTATCTTTAATAGAGACAGGGTTTCACCATGTTGGTCAGGTTGGTCTCGAACATCTGACCTCAGGTGATCCACCCGCCTCGGCCTCCCAAAGTGCTGGGATTACAGGAGTGACTGTGCCTGGCCAAGGCTAGGGTCTTTTAAAGATAGCTTGGCCAGCAGGGAGCTAGGGAATGGATGCTGCTGAATGGTTGGGGATGGAATCATAAGAGTTTGAAAAATGGAGAATGGTCCTTGTGCACTGAGTCTTGATGGAGGGAAGCCACAGGGCTGTTGAGTCATGAATCTTGGGTTCAGGTGGAGCCACCTGGTTGTTAGAAATGCAAAAGTCTGAAAAGACATCTCAAAAGGTTAATCTTAGGTTCCACAACAGTGATGTTATTTATAGGAGTAATTGGGAAGTTGCAAATCTTGTGACCTCCAGAATAATGGCTGGTAAAAGTTTATGCCTATGTCTTAGCAGATTCAGGCCCCATCTAATCTTCCTAACCTTAAGGTTTTTCATGAACTTTACAAAGTTGGTTTAGTTTTAGGAAGGGCTATTATATCATTTAAACTATACAGTAAATTTCTCCCAAATTCAGCTTGGCCCATGACTAGTAATGACCAAAAACAGTTTGGATATTAAAGACAAGATAGAATTGGTTAGATCAGATCTCTTTCACTGTTATAATTTTCTCACTGTTATAATTTTTGCAGAGGTGGTTTCATAATGGTGACTAAAGGATGGGGAGGAGGGAAAAATCTCTGTGGAAGCAGAGAGTTGGGGAGAGGTGTTAGGGAAGGTGTCTGCAGGGAGCAGAAATTAGGCCGAGCTCTGAAAGAGGAGTCCTGTGGGAAGAGCATTTCAGATGGAAAGACCAGCATGTGTAGAAATCCCTTGGTCAGGAGAGGTGTGCCCTGGCAGGGACAGGGGAGGTCAGAGTCACTGGGGCTCCTGGGGAGTGTAGGAAGTGCGGAGGACACAATGACCCGTGGTGTGGGAAGAAAGCAGATGACACAGGGCCTTCTAGGCCAAGGTGAAGGGCCACTGCTTTAAATCTGGATGCTGTGGGAAGCAACTGGAGGGCTTAAGCCATGGAGTGATATGATTTGATATGTGTTTTCAGGAAAACCACTCTGGCTGCTGTGTAAAGAATACATCACTGGGAGTAGAGGACGCAGCGGACAGCTGGAGGCCAGGCAGCTGGACAAGTGTTGGTGGCTGTTTGCATATGGGTGTGGGTTCGGAGTGGCAAGAAATGACTGGATTTCAGTGACCATCAGAGAGAGAGAGATTTGACCAGGTGTAGTACTAGATTGGATGTGGACAGAGGAGGCTCAAGGCAGCTCTCTGACTTCTGACTGGGAGGATGGTGATGTTACTCACAGAGCTGAGGAAAATTGAGAAACAGGTTTTGAGGGAGCAATGACAAGTTCAGAGTGGGATATGCTGGGACTGAGAAGTTGACTGGACATCCAAGGGGAGATGTAAAGGAGGCAGTGCTGTAGGAAGAGGAGTGCAGGTGTGGAGGATGAACCAGGAGCTGCTGCAGCAGAGGAAGCATGAAAACCTGGAGAGGTAAGGCAACACAGAGACACGGAAGAGGCCCTGGAGATCTCATACCAGGCACCAGAATCGAGAGGAAGCTGGTACAGGAGATGGAGAGGTAGGGAGAGTGGTTAGGGAAGCTGGGCTCTCACTTCCAACTGCCCCAACTGCCTTCTCCAAGGCCCTCACAATTTCTCGCAAGACCTCTCTGCACTTCAGCCAGGCTGCTGGGGCCCCTGAGGCTGGAAGGTGCCATCTCAACCACAGCCTCTGTGCTGTTCTTCTTGCCTAGAATGCCTTCCTTGATCTTCTAGACTCTTCTTAATTATCCTGCCCTGCCTGTATGAGAAGCCATGGGCCAGGCAGCCCCTTGCCCTGCATGTTTTCCAGACAGACATCACACGCTATCCATGCCACCACCAAACCACAGAGAACATGAATCCAGCTCTCCATGTGTCCTGCTGAAGCCCCTCTCAGTACCAAAGTTGAAGGCGAAACCCCCGCATCCCAACTCAGCCCATTATGCCCTGGATGAGGGCTAGAGGTAGAAAAGTCACAGAATTTCCAACAAGTCCTCCTTCGTAGGCTCACACCTCCCTGGAACATGGCAGCTTGTGCAATTTGCTGTCTGCCCAAACTGCCTTTCACATGCCCCATTACATGTGTGGGTCTGGCCCTTTGTTCTTAAAGGGACAAATGATTAGAGGTGGTGATGGCCTTTATGTGGACCCCAAAACAGGGACAGGCTTTACAAAGGGGACAAGGAGCCAGAGAGCAAGCACAGGAGCAGGGGCCCTGCAGGGCAACAGGGGCTGGGGACACCTGGAGGATGGGGGCCAAGGGCAGAAACCTCAGGTACTTGGCACCTGGGCCATTTCAATGACTCTCTTTGGCCAAAAGGATGCCGGACCTAGGCCATGATAGAATGGGGCTGGTTCACCAACATAAGCTAACTCCCTCCCAGAGCCTCGTTCTAAAGAGTACCTGGACTGCAGGGCTAGGGTCACTGACAGCCAGAGTGGGGAGTTGGTGTTGGTTGTGGCAGCAGTAGGGGGGCAGTATAGATCCTAGAGGAGGGAAGAGACATCACAAGAGCCTTGTAAGGTGAAGCTAGACGCAGCCTGGGAGTGGGCTGGGGGCTGAGAAATCAATGGGAGGCTGCTCCCATCATCCAGGCACAAGGCGGGAACCTTGGACGTCCTGAGGATGAGAAAACCTGCGGGGCCTCAGGCATTGGATGTCTTCCAGGAGAGGTGGGTCCAGGGCTGAAGAAGAGTATGGGAGACAGATCCCTCTGGGGATTATCTAAGAGCCAAGAGGGAGGGATGCGCAGTCCAGCAGACCCTCTAGAGGTGCTTTTCATGCAGCTGCTTTTACTTGCTACTTTGTGCTGCATCCACAGAGGAACCGTGCTGGCCTTTGGCCCCAGCCAAACATCTACAATGCCCAGAGCTGCCCTTCTAGGCATCCACCAGATGCTGTTGAAGTTCAGAATGTGTCACCCCAAAATGTACCACTTTGTTATCTTGATTATTTTGAGCTAAAAGAAATAGACAACCAGCCAATGCAGGAAAAGCTCTTTACCTTCCCTTCAACGGCCTAAAATAAGGTAAAAATTTTACATTTTGTAAAGAAAATGTACATTTATAAAAGACACTGTTATTAGTAAAGGTGTCTGTACCGGGAAGGGCGTTACTCTGAGACAACTTTTATCACCTGAGAATCTTTTATCTGCATAACGAGCTGATCTTTATTCACAAGACATTTCCTCCACTTCCTGTCCCGTAATTTGTCTTCACCACCCCCCAGAAGCCCGAAACCCCTATTCCTTTCTGTACCTCAGAGTGCTTAAAATCCTCAGCCAGGCACGGTGGCTCATGCCTGTATTCCCAGCACTTTGGGAGGCCAAGGTGAGTGGATCACATGAGGCCAGGAGTTCAAGACCAGCCTGGCTAACTTGGTGAAACTCCACCTTTACTAAAAATACAAAAATTAGCCAGGTGTAGTGGTGTGCGCCTGTAGTCCCAGCTACTTTGGAAGCTGAGGCCTGGGAGGTGGAGGTTACTGCGAGCCGAGATCGTACCACAGCACTCCAGCTTGGGCGATAGAGTGAGACTTTGTCTCAAAAAACAAAAACAAAAACAAAAAGAATGCTTAAAAGCCTCCATCATCTGGCCTTTCTCTGAGTCTCATGTTTTTGTGGGACTCCCATGCCTATGTACATAGTTAAAATGTTTTTTCTCCTATTAATGTGTCTTGTATCATCTTAATTAATAGACCAGCCAAAGAACTAGAAGGGTAGAGGGAAGCAACTTTCCTTCCCTACACTGTCCTGCCCGGAGCTGACAACCCCCTGAGAGGTTGGTGGGCACCTTGTGAGGGCGCCCCCAGAGAGATGGAGGGTGAATGAAGGCCCATAGCACCTCCAGGTCATGCCAGTTGTTACCAGTGGTTACATGCTGGTTAACAATCAGTTTATTGAAAGAAAATGTGGGGTGCTGGTTTGTAAATGCTCCCACTATGGTGCATTTCAAGCCACCAGCCTCACCTCACTGAACACCAGCATGTAATCCTTCCACCAGAAAAACACAACAGATATGAATGACCTCAACAGCATACATTGCAGGCACGTAATGAAACAATGAGTTTCAAGTATCTATTACCTTGATTTTAAATGTAATTTACTCGTAAGTTTACATCATTTAATTTTTAATAATGACTGTTGAAGAAGCAGCATGTAAAATTCCTGATAATTTAATAATCAACCCTTGAGAGGTGGCACAAGCCAGCCCCAGCACAGCACTTGCTGACCCCAGGAGAGGACCTGACAGGGTCCCGGGAGCCCCTACCAGAGCTTGCCTGAGAGGCAGTGGGTTCCCCGGCTGTTGGGAAGCCTTGTTCCCACTGAGAGAAACGACTTCCAACAAGAGCTCGGAACTGGGGCCAGCTGGGCCAACTGTGAGAGGAGCACCTTCCATGTCTGCAGGCCTAGGGGCTGTCTGTTTTAACCAAAAATAACAAAAAAACTAATTTAAATCTTGCCTTTGCAAGTGTCATTTGGACAGGAATGGCGACGATAAGACGATGTATCAGCGTTAAGATCAAAGTGAAAATTAAGCACATGCTGCCCTATTAGTCAGCACTTCTAAGGCTATATTACTGTGAAGTTCAGCAAAAGAGTTAAAGAATCTATTTAAATGCAAATGTGCCATAAAACCAACTAAGAGCAATGCATCTCCAAAATGCTGCCAGTCCTTCTTTCAGCAGGCTCTGCTCACGATGGTGTTGCTATTTTTTCTATGTGGAGAATAATATATCTGAGTCATCCTGTGTTATTGGATGGGATGGGATGTCTCAGGCTCCTTCTGGGGCTGAGTTGGCACATGTGTACCGGTGCCCTCTGGGACTGGCCGGGGCTTAGCATCACCAGGCAGCCTTCAGGTTGGAGGGGGTTCTTCTGCCTGGAGGCTTCCGGACTCCTCGTATTACCTCTCTAGTTACAACGCTCCAGAGGAGCCCAATCATTTCCATAAGCTCCAGTGAGCAGGAGGGTGTGGCTCCCTGACTCAATTGCTGAATGAGACACTCCCTATGAGATCACTTGGACTCGGGAAGGGGAACATCATACACCAGGGCCTATCATGGGGAGGGGGGAGGGGGGAGGGATTGCACTGGGAGTTATACCTGATATAAATGATGAGTTGTGTGTGCTGACAAGTTGATGGGTGCAGCACGCCAACATGGCACAAGTATACAGATGTAACAAACCTGCACATTATGCACATGTACCCTAGAACTTAAAGTATAAAAAAAAAAAAGCCACGCACAGCACTTGACTCAGAGGTAAGTGACCTGTTAGCACTAACCATTGAACCTCCCACCCCTGTGGGCAGGAGGAAACAGATGCTCTCAGAGCCTGTGCTATGTGTCAGGTGACAACCTTACCCTCACAATGATCACACAGAGGAAGCATTATTGCCCTGTCTTGACAGAGGGGCTGGGAAGATGCAGCATGGGGCAGTGAGTGATCATGGACATGAGGGCTCTGTCAGAAGAGGACTGGCCCATCCCCTGGCCTACCTGTGAAGGAAATGGGACACCAAGAATCTGGGGCAGAGTTTGGTGGTGAGCCTGGCCTGAGACTCAGTGAAACCATCTGCTTTTCAGAGGCAGCAGGACTTCTGTACCCACCAAGGCCTGCGCCCACGCTGGGAGCAGCCAGAGGATACCCTTGGGCTTGTGCCCTGGACTAAGAGGAGACTGCATACTTCAAAGCCCCCAGAATCCACAGAACAATCTAAGAACCACCTGATTGAAGGTGGACTCTGCCAAGGAGTGATCAAGGCCTGCCCAGCACAGCTCAGCCCCATCTCAGTCACTGAACTGGGGGCGGGATCTGGTCCACAAGGGTGAGCAATAAAAATGTGTTGAGCTTTTAGAAACTGTGATACAGGTATGTAACAACAGTAGGAGCAGAATTTCCAGATATTAAATGTTTGGTGTACAATTAGCATGTATGCAGCTCTTTTCACTCCTCTTTATTTGGAGTCATTCAGAACGTGGCTTGAATGGCGCTGTGCTAGGGCTGACTGCTCTCCCCTGTCCCCTCTTCAAAGAGCCTCCTGGCCCCAGGACGCACAGTGGGGGCCTCACCTTGAGAAAAAGAAATGTTGGATCGTGAAAACCTCCACTTCCCTCTTTCTTTCTCTGTATTAGGGGACTCCATGTGGAGGGAGCCCATTTTAGGCCTGGGATTGCTTTCTGCCTGGGAGAAGGGGCTGGAGCCATGGGGCAATGATGAGACTGAAGGATGTGTTCAGAGTAAACCTGTTTAGGCAGAGGCAGCATCCAGGCAGCCCATCTCTTAGGATCCCACTCAATATGGAAGGCAGATAGACGATTGACTCTGCAGAGAAGGGGAGCCCCCACTTCCAGGGACATGAGAGGAGGTAGCAACCAACAAGGATGTCATCTAGTGAAAGCTCCCATGTGCTAGACACGTGCACTATCTCATGTGATCTTCCCTTAAACTATCTGTTTGCAGATAACCTGATCTTGAATATAGAAAAATCCTCAAAAATACACTGAAAACTGATAAAACTTCAAGTTCAGCAAGCCTGTAGAATGCAAGATCAATATACCAAAAATCGATTGTGTTTCCATATACTTGCAATGGACAATCAAAAATGTAATTAAAACAATTCCATTTATGATAGCATCAAAAAATAAAATAGTGGGTTGAGTGCAGTGGCTCATGCCTATAATCCCAGCAATTTGGGAAGCCGAGGCAGGTGGATCACTAGAGGTCAGGAGTTCAAGACCAGCTTGGCCAATATGGTGAAACCCCGTCTCTACTAAAAATACAAAAATTGGCTGGGTGTGGTGGTGCATGCTTGTAATCCCAACTACTGGGGAGGCTGAGGCATGAGAATCACTTGAACTCAGGAGGCAGAGGTTGCAATGGGCCGAGATTATGCCACTGCACTCCAGCTTGGGCAAAAGAACAAGACTCTATCTCTAAAATAATAATAATAAAAAAGTATAAATTTAACTGAAGAAGTATAAGACTTGAACACTGAAAACTACAAAACATTTATTGAAAAAAATTAAAGACCAAAATAAATGAACGCAGCCCATGTTCCTGGATTGGAGGTCTTAATATTAAGATGGCAACACTTCCTAACCAAGCTTCAGATCCAATACAATCCCTATAAAATTCCAGGTGCCTTTTTTGCTGAAATTGACAAGCTAATTTTACAATTCATATGGAAATGCAAGAGACCTAGAATAGCCAAAATGATCTTGAGAAAGAAGAGTCAAATTGGAGGACTCACACTTGCCCATTTCAAACTTAAAGCTATAGAATCACGAAAGTGTGGTACTAGGATAAAGATAGACATATAGACTAACGAAATAGAACTAAGAGTCCAGAAATAAACCCTGCTATTTATGGTCAATTGATTTTTTGACAAAGGTGCCAAGACAATTCAATGGAGGAAAGAATAGTGTTTTCAACAAATAGTACTTGGGACAACTGGATACTCACATGTGAAAGACTCCTTTCCCACACCACACACAAAAATGAACTCAAATTGATTCTAGACCTAAATGTTAGAAATAAAACTGCAACACCCTTAGGAAAAAAATATAGAGGTAAAGTTTCATGACCTTAGATTAGAATAAACATAAATAGATATGACAGCAAAAGCATAAGCAACAAAAGAAATAAAGATAAAATGGACTTCATCAAAATTTTAAAAACTTTTATTCTAAGAATATGACCAAGAAAGTGAAAAGACAATTTAGAGAATAGGAGAAAATATTAGCAAATTATAATTGTATCTAAACATATAAATATATATATATGATAATTGTATCTAAATATATATAAATATATATAAACATCTATATCTATATATAAATATAGATATCTGATCATTGTATCTAAATATATAAATATATATATATCTAAATTGTATCTAACATATCTGATAACCTGTATCTAAAATATATAAAGAACACTTACAATTCAATAATAAAAAGGCAAAGGATCAGAATAGACATTTCTCCAAAGAAGACATACAAACGGCCAATAAGCAAATAAAGAGACGCTCAACCTTACTAGCCCTCAAGGAAATGCAAATCAAAGCCACAGTGTGATGCTACTTCACATGCACTAGGATGGCTGGAATTTAAAAAAAAGAGAGAGACAGGTTATAATAAGTGTTGTATGGATGCGGAGGAATTAGAGACTTCATACCCTGTTGGTGAGAATGTAAGCAGTACGGCTACTCTGGAAAAGTCTGGCGGTTTCTCAGAAAAATATATATATAGTTACAATATGACCCAGCAATTCTACTTCAAGCTATATACCCAAGAGAAATGAAAAAGCAACTCCACATAAAAACTTGCAAACAAATGTTTATAGCTATGTTATTAGTAATAGCCAAAAAGTAGAAACAACCCTGGCATCCATCAACTTATGAATGTCTCAATCAAATGTAGTATGTCCATACAATAGAATACTATTTGGCTATAGAAAGAAATGAAGTACAGATACATGCTACATAACACAGATGTACCTTGAAAATATTATGGTAAGTGAAAGGAAACTAGTCACAAAGACTACATATGGTAGTATTCCATTTATATGAAATGTCTGGAATAGGCAAATCCATGCAGAAAGAAAGATTAGTGGTCCTTTAGGGCTGGAGGGTTGGGGGAAAACGGGGGGTGATTGCTAGAGGATACAGGATTTCCCTTTGCTGTGATAAAATGTTCTAAAATTAATTGCGGTGATGGTTTCACAACTCTAGGAATATACCAAAAACTATTAAATTGCCCACTTTAAGTGGGTGAATTGTATGGTATGTGAGCAATCCTCCAATACAGCTGTTGTATTAGGAAAAGAATATTTTGGTGGAAATATCAGGAGTTGGAGATTTTTTCAATGCTGTTTTAAACCACAAAATCAGTTTTTAAAATTGTTAAAGGACTGTTTGAATTATCTGTTTCATCTTGAATGAGATCGATTGTTTGTGATTTCTGGGGATTTAGTCCATTTCATGTAATTTGTCAATTTTACCCACATAGAGATGTTATTATATTTTTAGTATCTGTGAAGTCTGTAGTTACGTTCCCCTTTTCATTCCTGATATGGTCATTTCCTTCTTTCTTTTTCTTTCTTTTTGTTTTTGAAATGAGGTCTTGCTCTTTCACCCAGGCTGGAGTGCAGTGGTGAGAACTCAGCTCACTGCAACCTCCGCCTCCCAGGTTCAAGTGATTCTCCTACTTCAGCCTCCCAAGTAGCTGGGATAACAGGCATGAACCACCACGCCTGGCTAATTTTTGTATTTTTAGTAGAGACAGGGTTTTACCATGTTGGCTAGGCTGGTCTCAAACTCCTGACTTCAGGTGATCTGCTTGCCTTGGCCTCCCAAAATGCTGGGATTACAGGCATGAGCAACTGCACCCAGCCCTGATTTTGGTGATTTCTGTCTACTCTCTTTTTAAGTTTGTCAGTTTGAGTAGTGTTACATCAATTTTATAGATCCTCCAAAGAACCATCTCTTGGTGTCATTGATTCTATTGCTTTTCTATTTTCAATTTCCTTAATACACTGCTCTTTATTCTTTCCTTCCTCCTGTTCACTTTGGGTTTATTTTGCTCTTTTCCTCCCTAGTCTCTTATGGTAGAAGCTTAAACGACGATTGTTTTGACACATTTCTTGTTTTGTAATACAATAATTTAATGCAGCAAATTCCCCTCCCACTTTAGCAACAGACCACAAATTTTGATATGTTACAGTTATTTTCTTTCAATTCAATATATTTTCTAATTTTCCTTTTTTAAGTGTGTAGTTTGCTTTCCTATTGTTTAGAAATTTTCCTGTTATCCTTCTCTTATTGATTTCTAGTTTAATTCCATTATAGTCAGAAAACGTACTTTGTATGATTTCAATCCTTTTAAATTTAAGGTTTGATATGTGATTCACAATATCACCTATCTTGGTAAATGTTCCATGTGCATTTGAAAAGAATGTGGAGTCTGCTGTTGTAGTGTGTAGTGTTCTATAAATATGACTTAATTCAAGTTAGTTGATAGTGTTCCATTCTATCCTTGCCACTATTTCTATATATTATGTAGAAAGGAGTGTTGCATTCTCCAAGTATTATTGTCAGCATCTCTACTCTTTTTATATTCTGACCATTTTTGTTTTCTATATTTTGAAGCTCTATTCTCAAGTGCTTATACATTTAGAATTGTTATGCTTTCCTGGTTAATTGATTTTTCTTTTTTAAAAAAAGTGTGTTGAGGTAAAATATACATGTATAATTCACCATCTTTACCATTTTAAGTGTAAAATTCAGTAGTGATAAATACATTTACATTATTTTCCCCCTTCATTCCCCTTTCCCCTTTCCCCTCCCCAGCCTCTGGTAACCACCCATCTACTCTTCATCTCCGTGAGATCCACTTCTTTAGCTCCCACAAGTGAGAACATGCAGTGTTTGTCTTTATGTGCTTTGCTTATTTTACTTAACATAGTGGCCTCCAGTTCCATCCATGTTGTTGCAAATGGCAAGATTTCACTCTTTTTATGGATGAATAATATTCCATTGTGTATATGTACATATTCTTTATCCATTCATCCATTAGTGGGCGCTTAGGTTGATTCCATACTCTGGATATTGTAAGCAGTGCTACAATAAACATTAGAAGGCAGACATCTCTTTGATACATTGATCTTCTTTATTTTGGATATATACCCTACAGTGGAATTGCTGAATCATGTAATAGTTCTATTTTTGGTTTTTTGAGGAACCTCTATACTGATCTCCATGGTGGCTGTGCTAGTTTACATTCCCACCAACAGTGTACAAGGGTTCCCCTTTCTCCACATCCTTGTCAACATCTGTTATTGCCTGCCTTTTTGGTACAAGCTATTTTAACCAAGGTGAGATGATATCTCCTTGTGGTTTTGATTTGCATTTTCCTGATGATTAGTGATGTTGAACATTTTTTCATGTACTTGTTGGCCATTTGTATATCTTCTTTTGAGAAATGTCTGTTCAGATCTTTTACTGATTTTTATTTATTTTTAAAATTTTTTAAATTTATTTTTTTATTATACTTTAAGTTCTAGGGTACATGTGCACAACATGCAGGTTTGTTATATATGTATACATGTGCCATGTTGGTGTGCTGCACCCATTAACTCATCATTTACATTAGGTATATCTCCTAATGCTATCCCTCTCCTCTCTCCCCTCCCCACAATAGGACCCAGTGTGTGATGTTCCCCTTCCTGTGTCCAAGTGATCTCATTGTTCAGTTCCCACCTATGAGTGAGAACATGCGGTGTTTGGTTTTCTGTTCTTGCAAAGTTTGCTGAGAATGATGATTTCCAGCTGCATCCATGTCCCTACAAAGGACACGAACTCATCATTTTTTATGGCTGCATAGTATTCCATGGTGTATATGTGCCACATTTTCTTAATCCAGTCTGTCACTGATGGACATTTGGGTTGATTCCAAGTCTTTGCTATTGTGAATAGTGCCGCAATAAACATATGTGTGCATGTGTCTTTATAGCAGCATGACTTATAATCCTTTGGGTATATCCCCAGTAATGGGATGGCTGGGTCAAATGGTATTTCTAGTTCTAGATCCTTGAGGAATCGCCACACTGTTTTCCACAATGGTTGAACTAGTTTACAGTCCCACCAACAGTGTAAAAGTGTTCCTATTTCTCCACATCCTCTCCATATTTTAAAAGTTTTAATAGTTTTTACACTTTTAAAACTTTCTTTTGAAACTGACACAGGGTCTTGTTCTTTTCACCCAGGCTGGAGTGCAGTGGCATCATCACTACTCACTGCAGCCTCAACCTCCTGGGCTCAAATGATCCACTACAGCTTCCCGAGTAGCTGGGAATACAGGTGACTGCCACCACGCCCAGCTTTTTTGTTTGTTTGTTTGTTTGTTTGTTTGTTTTTAGAGATAGGGTCTTACTATGTTACCCAAGTTGATCTTAAACTCCTGGGCTTAAGCTATCCTCTCACCTTGGCCTCCCAAAATGCTGGGATTATATAGGTGTAAGCCACAGTGCCCAGCCACCCATTTTAAAATCAGATTATTTGTTTTCTGCTCTTGGGTTGTTTGAACTCTTTATATATTTTGGTTATTACTCCCTTTGCAGATGGACAGTTTGCAAATTTTTTTCCCATTTTGTAGGTTGTCTGTTCACCTTGTTTCATTTGCTGTGCAGAAGCTTTTTAACTTGATGTAATCCCCATTGTCTATTTTTGCTTTGGTTGCCTGGAGCTTTTCCTCAATGTTTTCTTCTAGTAGTTTCATAGTTTCAGGTTTTAGTCCTTTTAAATCTTTAATCCTTTTTGACTTTATTTTTGTGTATAGTGAGAAATAGGGATCTGGTTTCGTTCTTCTGCATTTAGTTATTCAATTTTCTCAGCACCATTTATTGAAAAGACTGTCCTCTCCCTATTGCATATTCTTGGCTCTTTTGTGGAAGATGAGTTGGTTATAAAGGTGTGGATTTATACTTGGGTTCTCTATTATGTTCTATTGTTCTACATGTCTGTTTTTATGCCAGTATCGGTGAATTAACTTTTCTACAAATATGTAATATCCCTTTTTAACCCTGGTAGTTTTCTTTGCTCTGAAGTCTACTTTGATATTAACATAGTAGTTTTGTTTCCATTGGGGTCTTCAATGTATAGTGTTTTTTTTTCATAGTTTTTCTTTTTAATCTACCTATACTATAATACTTGAAGAGAGTTTCTTGTAGAGATCATGTACTTGAGTCATTTTTACAAAATTCATTCTGTCAATCTCTTTTAATTGGTGTGTTTATGTCATTTACATGTAATGTAATTATTGATATGTTTGAATTCGGGCCTTCTAATTATTATTTGTTTTCTGCTTTTTCCTGCAATTTTAATTTCCCCTTTTTTTCTTTCCTTTGTTTAGTTTACTTAAACTTCTTTTTTAGTATTCTAGTTTAAGTTGTCTAGTGTGTGTGTGTGTGTGTGTGTGTGTTTGCGTTTTTCTTTTTTTGAGATGGAGTCTCTCTCTGTCACCCAGGCTGGAGTGCAGCGGTACAATCTCAGCTCACTGCAACCTCTGCCTCCCAGGTTCAAGCAATTCTCCCACCTCAGCCTCCCAAGTAGCTGGGACTACAGGCATGCACCACCATGCCTGGCTAATTTTTGTATTTTTAGTTGAAACGGGGTTTCACCATGTTGGCCCAGCTGGTCTCGAACTCCTGACCTCAAGTGATCCACCCTCCTCAGCCTCCCAAAGTGTTGGGATTACAGGTGTGAGCCACCACTCCCAGCCTCTAGTGGGTTTTTGACATTAACTCTTGGTATAATTTTTCAGTGTTCTAAGGATTACAATATACATATTTGACTTTTTGTAGTCTATTTAGAATCAATATTTCACCATTTCAAGCAGAATATCGGAATCTTACCACCGTATGGATCACCTTACCTTCCTCCTCTTTTTGTTGTAATTGTCTTATGTATTACAGCTACATATTTTGAAACTTCTTTAAATGGTGGAAAAATTTTTGCTTTTAATTGTCTTACATATTTTAAAGAACTCAAGAAGAGAATAACCTATTATACTTATCCAGATATTTGCCATTTCTGTTCTTGTTCATTTCTAATGTTCCACATTTTCTTCTGGTATCATTTTTTTCTTCCCCTCTTACCTACCTAAACAATACCTGGTGGTCTAGCAGAGACAAAGAATCACAGCAAGAGAAAGAGAAATCAATTTGATTAAAGATTTAATGGCTGCAAGACTACTCAGAGGTAGTTCCTAATATAACAGCGCCACCTTCTGGAAGAGAAGCCAAATACACTTTTTTTGTTCTGAGGCAGCTGCGACCAAGCTCTTGCTGGAACTGAGTGCCTGACGCGAGGATGCTTTGTGACTCTTTGGTCTGCCATCCCCATTTTAGGGTGCATCAACTCACTCAATGACTAAAAAGGTGAGAAGAACCTAAGGGATCTCTCCGTTTAAAAGGAAATGGAGTATTCAAGAGCCAGTTGGCCTCTCCTTAGCAGCATCTTGGCAGCAATCCCTTTAGGGGAAACATTATCACCCACCATGTCCCCTAAAGCAAAGCTGCTGTAGGTGTTCAGCCTCAGCACCATCTCCATAAAACAGTAAGTGAACATGATCACTCTGCTCAGGGGGCAGAACTCACTGCAGTCCTAATGCCCTCATCAATGCTCCCCGCAAAGAAACTTGCTACATGTCAACTAACTCTTAGCTGGCACCAATGGCCTGGCTGTCTGCCCTGCTGCTGGAAAGACTCTAGACTGGAAAGTTACAGACATCCCTCTTTGGAGTAGCAAACTGTGGAAAGAAATCGAGGCTGCTGATGGGCAGCTGGTGTCACAGATGCAGAAGCCCTCGGTAAGGATTCTCTGATGAGACTGGCTGGAATCAAACTGCTTGATAGATCCCTACCTGAATCCACACCCAGGTTTTGGGGTGCCTTAAGCCCAGGCAGGGGAATCCCAGAGGAACAAGAGTGGTAAAGTCACTGCTAGTGCTGAGATACTTAAGGCTTTTGGTTTTCTTTCAAATGCATCTGCTGCTATTTACTTTTCCGAATCTTCAGATGGCTGCTCCACGCATGCCATCCAGGGTGACAGCTGCCTTTGGTGGGATAGACAAGTCAGGATGTGCTTGTTCCAACTCATCCAGAACTGGAACCAAGGGGAGGATTTTAGCAGGTGGAGAGGAGGCAAAAGGGCATTTCCAGGAGAACTGCAGCACCAGGCAGACCACAAAGCTGAGAACACAGGACAGGCTCTGGGGGCAAGAAGAGTTCATCTGGTTGGGTCCTGAGTGCTCAAGGAGAGCAGCAGGCGAGAAATCTGACAGAAGGGCTTGGCCTTAGCGTGGGCCCCCAGGAGACGAGTGTGGGCTTTGCTGGGCAGCATCCCCGGGAGTCCCAGAGGGGATCCAAGCTGAGCAGTAGCTATGGCGGAGCTGTACTGCAGGGCTCTGCATGTTGTCCCTCCATCTGGAACACTCTTTCTTCCGCTCTTCCCCCAGCCAACTCTTTCTCATCCTTCAGGTTTCAGTGTAAGTCTCTTTCCTCAGGGAAGCCTACCTGACCACCCACCACCTGCTCAGCTCAGACCATGGCTCCCATAGAATACTAGATTTTTCCTTCCTGGTCCTTATCACGTTGTCAATTGTTTACTTAGTCATTTGCAATGATCTATTTCACATCCATTTTCCCTGCCAGCCTGTGAGCATGTTTCTTGTTTATTGCTAAGGGCATTTGATCAGCAAACTTGCAGGGAGAATGTGCTCGCTGTTCACCAGGGCATTAGGTGCCAACATTCCCAAGGACGAAGTATGTGACCTTCCCCCATGTTGTTAGCTTGTTGCCTGCGCAGACCCGGTAGCCCAGTGTTACTGGTCTAGCTGACAGGGGTTGTGTGTGGAGTGGAAGGAGAAGGGGCAGGTGGCAGAAAGACTGGGTCAGAATCCACTCTAATAGGCAAAGGAGTTCCCGGCCATGCTGTAACCCGTGCCTGAGGGGTGAGGCTCCACTCAAGAGTGAAGCAAACACCACCCAGACCTTTCTGAGATCCTGGATATTGGGGAGCCCCAACACAGGACCTTCTGACATTCGCCCACCTCCTGCAGGCTGCAGTGAGCCAGGCTGCCCAGTGCTCCTCTGGCAACTCAGAGGTACCATCACACTGGTGGGAGGAAGCGAACTGAGTGCCTCTTGAGCCAGGACAGAGCTGGGGCTTCAAGTCACTATTTCCAACACTATTAGCATGTGTGGTGAGGGCCTCGGGGGTGCAAGGCTCACTCTGGGGTCACTGACTTGGGGACATGGCAGGGCCAGGACAGGGACTCCAGGTCTGTCTGCTTTGAAGCCCTGTGGAGCTCCAGCAGGCCCCGTGCCCCTCAGGAACCACCTTGGGGAGGGGGAATCTGAATTCAGGGGCCACCTCAGGCAGCTTCTTCATCATCCTCTGTCTTCCACACCTGGAGCTCGTTTATGCCAAGGCCTTGGAAGAAGATAATCCAGGATGAGGACACAGCGTGCAAACCAACCGACTGCGTCCCACGCAGCCCTCTCCTGCCGCTTCACCTGTGTTGCACCCGCCTGCAATTCTAGTCGGTTCTGTTTGGTTTTTGCTTGATAGACCTTCAATGTCTGGCAATGTCTGTCAGTAATTACAGCCCACAATTCCCTAGCAAATTTATTTTTCGTCCCTAGGAACGAATTATTTCACAGACTTCAATAACAGTAAATTGCTTATTCCTAGTGGGTTCTAAGGCATTCAGAGATGGGTTACACAAAGCCATGCTGATCCTCACTGTGGGAACCCTAGGTTCTTTCCAAGCATCCCTGTCCTCTCCCACTCATCAGGAGCTATGGGCCTCCGTCAGAGTGTGGCCCCCAGCTGGCCAGGCCACAGACTGACCAAATCCTGTTGGATCATTTCAGCTGGAGATTCTTAAATGGAGGGGAAAATGTGTGATTTAATGGAAAACTATGAATTGCTTAGATCACACCCTTTGGGGGTATCTCACTGTGTGCTGTTTTACAACTCTGTAAGTTGTAAATGACTGACAGCAAACAAAATAAGTCTTGCCTATGGACACGCACATAAATTCTCTCTGGTGAAGGGATGACCCTGCCAATGTGGAGAAACCAGTTTGGGATCCACTTGTAAGTTCATTTTAATATTCCTGATGTATAACTGTGCCTATTCTTTGGATTCGCCTTTGAACATGTTGAAACGTCCCGTAGGTTTCTGCCAGACAAGGTGTCAGAGCCCTGGCAGCGGAGAGAGATTGGCGCACACGTGGTAAAAGAATGTACTGACAGCAGAATAGGTTTGAAGAGGAAAGTTTTATTAAACAGAAAGAACACTGCAGCAGAGTACAGCGGGGTACTCCAGCAAAACAGGACTGAGCGTGCCGAGGTGGATTTTCCTTAGGGATATTTATGGACCTTAAAGCAGGAACTTAAGGGTAATTTGGACCATATTAGCCACGTAGGTAATTTGGTGCCTTGATGTCGGCAAGGGTTGCACAATGAGTTTCGACATACATACGTTCCGGAGATGCATTAGAAATCCTAGTTACTTACACATTTTTTAGAAAGAAGCCTGGTGTCAGATGCTGGCTTTAGAAAATAGGAAAGTCTAATTACTTGTGAGTTCCTTAAAGAGTTTTGCCTCCCGATGGTCTGCTTTATGGCCACCAGGTGACCTTTGCTATTCTCACTTTCCTCACTAATAATAAGCTGAATAAAGTCTTTAACAATGTTGGTTTTATAACTGCCTTAGAATCGTAATTATACTTTTTGTTGAAAAGTATCATTTTAACACAAACTTAAGCAACCCCAGAGTTTCTGATGCATTGAGTCCGGGGTGGAGCCCAATAACATGATGTTTAACAAGCCCATGCCTCAGGCTTTGAGGACTCTGCGTCATCTGAGGGTGTTCTTGAGGGTGGCAAGGGCTCTGCTGTGAGAGGACATTGTTCTGGGTTAATGGGGTGTCTAAGCCCCTGGAACCCACAGAGTGTCTCCCAGATGCTGAAAGAAACTCTGTTCTGCAGCCAGTTGAGGGGGTGGGGATGGGAGAATTGGGATCACAGAGCCAATGTCCCTTCCCCAATGCCCAGTGTACAAGTTGGTCCAGGCTGTGTGCTTTCAACCCATGCAACTACTGCTGATGCCCTTAAAGCTGGGCCTTTCTGAGGTGGACATGAAGCCCAGGAAGGGTAGGTGAGCTAGGGCTGCAGCCTCATCACTTCCCCTGGACACCCTTGCTCTTAGCACAGTGTGCAGCTCCAGGCAGTCCTCCCTTGAGCAAAGGGACGTGTCACGTCACAGACTGGTTTTCGTGACTCTGCAGGACCTGGGACCCTGGGAATGACAGAGAGGTGTCGCTGGGGGACTCTCATCCTGAAATTGCCTTTGCAAAAAATTTAACAGTGAGAAAATTATGACAGTGAAAGAGATGTGATCTAACCAACTTCCATCTTGCCTTTAACCTTCAAACAGCCCTGAGCCATTTCTAGGCATAGGCCAAGCTAACTTTGGGAGACATTTATAGTTTAAATGATAATAGCCCTTCCCCAGAAATAAACCTAAAGCTAATGAAAGGCCACCAGGTTAGGAGGATGTGAGGAGCCTGAATTCTTCTAAGGTGTAAGCCACTGCAGCTATTATTCCAGAGGTCACAAGATTTGCAACTCCCCCAATTACTCCCGCAGATAACATTACTATTGTAGAACCTAAGACTGGCTTTTTGATGTCTTTTCAGGTTTTTGCATCTCTGACCCCCACTGACTCCCACCAGCTGGTCCTGTGGCCCCACCCAGAAATGGTCTTCGGGGCCCACCAAACTATTTTTTAAAAACCCTAGCCTCGGAGTTTTCAGGGAGATCTATTTGATTAATAACTCCATGTCCCATGTGGTGTGGACAACCTTGTGTCTATTAAACTCTTTCTTTATTGCAATGTCGTGGTCTCAGTGAATGGGTTTTTTTCTGTGCAGTGGTCAGGAAGAACCCATTGGGTGGTTCCAATTCCACCAGCGGCCTTCGCCACCGGACCCAGAGGCCAGGGTGGCCGTAGCAATGCCCTGTCTTAGGTAGGGCTAAACCAGCCCTTGCATGCTGCCAGAAGGCTGGGGTCTTTTTGATTTTTCATAGCCAGACTGTCCATTATCTTGGGCCCCTGTGAGGAAACTCCTAGGCCCAGGAACTGAGATTTTGATACAGGAGCTAGAAAGAAATGATTTAGGCAGATAGTAAGGGCAACAGAGTCCTCAGCAAGGCTTCCCTTTTAACAAAAAGCAGCCCTAAAATAATTTCTTTTCTTTTTTCTTTTCTTTTTTTAAGACGGAGTCTCACTCTGTTGCGTAGGCTGGAGTGCAGTGGTACAATGTTGGCTCACTGCAACCTCCGCCTCTGCCTCCCAGGTTCAAGTGATTCTCTTGCCTCAGCCTCCTGAGTAGCTGAGATTACAGGCGTGCACCACCACGCCCAGTGATTTTTGTATTTTTAGTAGAGACAGGGTTTTGCCATGTTGACTAGGCTGGTTTCGAACTCCTGACCTCAAACGATCCACCCACCTCAGCCTCCCAAAGTGCTGGGATTACAGGAGTGAGCCACTACGCCTGGCCAATAATTTCTTTCCTAACAAAAAGCAGCTGGAAAAATTGAACTGCAGACAGTTAAGTATGCAGGAGTGAATGCCGGCAGCTGTGCTAATAGAAAAGGGCTACCTGGAAGTCAGCTATGTTCAGCATAGAGGCTCCATCTTCCCTTTTGTTTGTCACCACCTGTACAGTAAAGAAGCAGGCAACATGGCACCAGATGGAGAGACCCATCTGCATAACAAAAGATTGGGGAAGGGTGACCAGATTTTTGCATGCTATGCAAATAGAACACTTGGTCTGATCAATCTTTCATGACCTATGTAAATCAGACACCACCTCCTCAAGCTTATCTATAAAACCTGCTGCATTCCACCATGGAACCAGCAGCCCATTTCTCCAGGACCCCTCTGTCTGCAGCAGAGAGAGCTCTCCTCTCTTTTTCACCTGTTACACTTCCACTCTGAACTTCACTCTTTGTGTGTCCGCTTCACACTGCCCGTTTGTCTTTATTTCTGCTGGGATTTAGGGGCAGAAGCCTTATGTGACCCGTCATAACGTTACAATAGGTAGACAGGAATGAGTAGGGCAGGAGAGGGCTCTTCCCCCACCCACTAGGAATGTCAGGTGATAATTCAGCAATTATCACATTGCCTCGCTAAAAGTGATAAATCGGCAGCTGGCGCCAGGGAGAGGCCATTTCCTGATGGTCCACACCTGTTGCACTAAAATATTCATTGAATGCAGACGCCAGGGAGAAGCAACTTCCTGGGCATGCGCATTAAGAGACAAAATGGCAGCGTATGACTTTCCAGGGGTGCTCCACCAGAAAAGGGAAGAAAGCCTCAGACAGGTAGGTGTACAACTTCCTAAACAGACTATGTATGCTCACCTCTCAAGCATAAGGGGGATACTGCACATGCGGGCAACCCCTGCTAAGGGAAGAATCATGGGAAAGGGGCCAGCCTATAAAGTCCTAGGAGTAAAGTTAAACACCATACTTGTTCTTAGAGTCGCCAGCTTAGGACTCTTCCAAGCATACTTTCCTTTCTTTCCTGCTGTAAAGCTCTTTAGTTAACTTCCACTTCTGCTCCGAAACTTGCCTGTCTTTCTGCCTTATACCCCTTAGTCAAATTCTTTCTTCTAAGGAGGCAAGAATTGAAGTTGCTGCAGACGTGTGTGGATTCACTGACGGTAACAGATGCTTTCCACCACTAACGATACGGGTCACTGCCAACCCTCCTATAGCAAAAACTAGGTTAACAAGAAGAAAAAAAGTAACAAATTTATGTAATCAAATTCTTATGTGACATGGGAGCTTTCGGAAATGAAGACCCAAAAACCCAGGGAAAACTGTCTGTTTTTATGCTTAGGTTTGATGAAGAGTGGACAGCTGTGTGAAATGTGGTTGGACAAAGGGTATGATCTAATGGTAATGTCAGAGGCGTTGGAACCAGAGTGACTCCATCTTAAATAGGGGCTAGGTAAAATAAGGCTGAGACCTGCTGGGCCACATTCCCAGGAGGTCAGGCCTTCTTAGTCACAGGATGAGAATAACCCACCCCTTGTTTCGCATATAATCAAGAAATAACTATAAAAATAGTCAAACAGCCCATGCCACTGCTCTGCCTATGGAGTAGCCATTCTTTTGTCTCTTTACTTCTCTAATAAACTTGCTTTCACTTTATGGATTTGCCCCAAACTCTGTCTTGCCTGAGATCCAAGAACCTTCTTTTGGGGTCTGGATTGGGACCCCTTTCTGGTAACAGTAATAGGCAGAGTGGGGAAACCCATAGGCCTGTGGGTTCAGATTATTAGCCTCTCTGTGCAGCCTTTTTTTGAGAAATAAAAATAAAACTCTAAGCCTCCAAATGACTGAACAGGCCCTCTCTGGGCCAACGGGACTCAAGAGAATCCATGAAAGCTGATTTCATGATGATGACAGGATGGGAAGTCAGACTCGCCTCAATTTTTTACCCCCTTCCTTGCTAACTACCATTAAGCTTTCTTTTCTAAGGAGTAAACAGAAACCAGCCCTTTCAAAAGGCTCCACATCGATAATGTTGATTACTAGCTTATCTTCCCAGGTACAGAACAAAGGTAAAATGAGACTGATCATCCCTTCATCCCTCCCTGAGACATAGGCTTCCTGTATTCCCATTTTCTTCCAATGTTCACTTCATCTTACATAAAATGTAGATTTACTGGGCACATACACAAGTATGTGATCATTCAGCACACTGCCACCCGCCCCCACACCTTTTAAGGAAAATGTATAAATACAAAACCTCCTGAGAACGTCTTTGGAAGAAAGAGCCACAGAGGCATCCGTGACTCGAGTTTTTCACAGGTGCATGCCTCAAGCTGGCTCCATAAACTTCAATGATCTGAGACCTATGCTTCAATCACTCATTTTGTCTCCCAGGTATAGGGCAGGACTATTTTGGAATGAGGGGACAGGAGAAGGGAGAGAATGACCTTTCTAGGTTTTATGGCTTGCTTTGGGGGAAAGGGGTTGTAGTTTCTAGGATCCATCCTGGGGAAGCTGAATTCTGGTTCCTATGACTTGCTTTAGGGAAGAAGAAGAGAAGGAGATGGGAGGGCAGGAGAAGATCAGAAAGAATTTGCTACTGTGACCGTCCAGTTTCCTTTAGTTCAAAGTCCTCAGCATGCCAAAGCCCCATGCTTCAGAGTATTGTTTTCTGAGCCCCAACAGGGTCAAGGGCGTCTTCCTGGCCCATCCATTCTGTTATCTGTGGTCAGCTTGGCTTTGGCCACCTGAATCTGCGGATTCCAACGTCCTGCAGGTCTTCCTGGATCTGCCCATATCCTGTTGACTGCTAGGGCTAGGTGGGCAAAGCCAGGTTGCCCCCAGCCACAGGAGCCCTGCCCAGGCTGGCACATCCCCCCTGGGACTGGTGGTGAGCCTCAGTGCTGGGCTGGCTTTTAAAATGTGTGGTCGGTGTGAGCAGTGGCTTGTTTCACCTCTGTGCATGTCAGACTCTGAGGAAATCACAGCCTAATATGCTCCACTCACCCCTGCACCTGCAGTCTCCTCGGTACAAGCAGAGGTAGAAAGCCCAGCCTCACCCTGCTGCCTGGCACACGGAAGGTGCTTGGTAAATATTTGCTGAACAAACGAATGAGGAAGTCCCCAACCTGCCATCTGACAGAGGCCACCCAGAGCCCTCTGCCTGTCAGGGCAGGGGACTGCTGTCGGGATCTTTTATGGCCCACCTCCTTTATTTAACTGAGGAGCAGACTGAAGCCTTGGCGGCAGGTGATTGACAGAAGGTGTCATAGCACGTTAAGGACAGTGCCTGGCCAGATGGGGCCTCTGATCCCCTCTACCGATGCAAGTGAGGCCCCCAAAGGCCGAGGCTCATTCTTTACCCCAGGCTTGAGCTGGGCGTGGGGACTGGGGGGTCGTGGATGGTCACCCCACCCTGTCCTCCATCCCTTTCCTGTTCCCTGCTCCCTCCCCTCATTTCTTTCCTGCTTCATTCTCCACTTCAAACCAAGCACCACACCCCCACCACCACCCCCACATCCCATGGCCTTCCTTGTTTACCACAAAGGGAGGGGCTGGCCCACCCACTAGCTGTAACAACCTGTGGGCACAGCTTTGCAGGGCCCCACTCGGTTCTCCCAAAGCCCAAATTTTAGCAAAATGTTGTTTATAACCCCCGAGGCTCAGATTCTAGCTCTGCCTCCACATGTGAGCTGTGTGACCTTGGCCAAGTCCCTCTGTGAATCTGTCATCTCCATCCCTGCATTAGGGCTGGGGAGGCCCAGGGGAGACCCCTGTATGAAGGCTGGAGGAACCTCAGGTTCTTTATAAGTTATTGTAAGGATCGTTAGCAACAGCAGAATCACGTGCAGATCCCCATGCCTCCACAGCGGCAGACTGGACTTCTCAGAGGCACCTTGTGACTTGCAGCCTTTTTGGTTCCCCCAGGATAGCCCAGCTGGGAATCTCCCAGTGCATTTCTCAGCCCATTTTTTTCTCTTGAAGCTGGGGCTGAGACTTTGGGGGCCTGGACTCCCAAGGGAAGGGTGTTATACTCTGGTGCAGATGGCAAGGGAGCCCAGTGCTGGCCCTTCTCACCTTATGGGGTCTGCTGCATACTTCACAGATGCTTTGGGTCAGGGACTACCCAGTCCACCAGCCCTGCTGACACACGGCACAGGGTCCTGAAGTTGTGGGCACATCCTCCCTCCAGGGCAGGGCAGGGTAAGGCAGGTGTGGACCTGGTAGCTAAGGAGCCAGGACACTGGCACAGACACGGGACATGTCCCCGCCTGTGTCTTCTCCACATATAGTTTCTTAGGCCCTGGCATGTCCTCTCCTGAACAGAGGAGGAGGAGGAAACTGGAGCATGGCAAGTTCAAATAATTTGCCCAGGCTGTGGTGCAGTGAGCAGGGAGATGAAGATTTGAACCAGGCCTGTTGCTCCAAGGACTGGGCCTTTTCTGGCACAGAAGGGGCTGCCTTTACACAGGCAGCTCCTCTGGCTGGAAAGATGTTTGTTTTAGACATCTGGTCCTGTTGCCCCAACCCTGCTCTGGGACACCTCATAGCAACAGTCTTGTGACTTGGGACAAAATACTAAATCTTCTGGGACCTCAATTTTCCTTGTAAAGGGAGGTGATGGAAATAATAACTGCTTCTCGGAGTTTTTATGATAATAATTCCTTGTTATTCTTATTAGTAACAGTAGTATTGACGTCAAAGCTGACATCCACCAAGTGTGTTTACTTATATTAAAGCAGGCAATGTAGGAGGCAGAATAATGACCTCTCAAAGGCGTCCACATCATAACTTATGAATATGTTAGGTTACATAGCAAAGGGATTACATTTGTTGCAGGTGAAAGTGAGGTTACTAATCAGCTAGCATTACGAATGGAGAGATTATCCAGCTGGGGCCATTATACTCACAAGGGTCCTTAAAGTGGAAGAGAGAGAGGCAGAAGAGGAGATCAGAGTGATGCAAGGTGAGACCTCAACCCGCTCTTGCTGGCTTTGAAGACAATGAAGAAGGTCATGAGCCAAGGAATGCAGGCAACCTCCAGAAGCTGGAAAGGGAAAGGACAGGTTTTCCCCTTGAACCTACAGAGAGGAATGGCGCCCTCTTACTTTTAGCCCATGTCGGACTCCTAGCCTCAAGAACTGCAGGATAATACATTTGTGTTGTTTTAAGCCACCAAGCTTTTGGTAACCTGTTACAGCAGCCATAGAAAACCACATGGAAGGCAATGGTGAAGGCCCTTTGTAAACAATCATGATGATAAGGTGTGCTACAGAGCTCATAAAACGAGACTCTGCGTTGTATGTACACAGCAACTCTAAGATATGTCCCAACCTCGAGAACATTAAAATACTTAAAAATGTTGAAAGGGAGACTCATGATTCCAGACAAGATGGAATGAACACACCTCTCCCTATTTGTCCTGCTAAGTACAACTAAAAACCATGGGCATTATATATGAAACAAAATAAAAAGATGTTAAAAGGTGAGAAGAAAGCAGACCAGGGAGGGACTCAGGACCTTATGAGCAATAGGATCGTGAATTCCCTGAGGGGGTTTGTGTGTGTGTGTGTGTGTGTGTGTGTGTGTGTTGTTTTGTTTTGTCTTATGTACCTGGAGTGGATGCTAGAGAAGCCTGCAGCCTGGAGACACTAATGAATACAGACAGAAGAAGCTCCAAGAGCAGCTCACTCCCAGTATTAGTTCATTCTCATTCTGCTATAAGGACATACTCAAGACTTGGTAATTTATAAAGGAAAGAGGTTTAATTGACTCACAGTTCTGCAGGGCTGGGGAGGCCTCAGGAAACTTACAATCATGGCAGAAGGGAAAGCAAACATGTCCTCCTTCACATGGTAGCAGGAAGAAGAAGAATGAGAGCTGAGCAAAGGGGGAGACCCCTTATAAAACCATCAGATCTCGTGAGAACTTACTCGTCATACTGCCAATAGCATGGGGGAAACCACACTCATGATTCAATTACCTCCCACTGGGTACCTCCCACAACATGTGGGGATTATGGGAACTACAAATCAACATGAGATTTGGGTGGAGACACAGCCAAACCATGCCACTCCCTCTAGCTTAAGGACCAGGAAGGAGGCAGTCTAGAACTTATCAAATAAAAAACCAGTAAAATCTTAACTTAAATGTTAAAAGATAGGTAACAGATACTGATACTGATACGGCACACATTTTAGAATTATCTGACAGGAATTTTAGAGGAGCCATCATAAAAATACTTCAGTGGGCAATTATGAACACACTTAGAACACATGAAAAAAATGAGTCTCCACAAATAAATAGAAATTTCCAGCAAAGAAACTGAAGATATAAATAAGGACAAAATGGAAATTTTAGAACTGAAAACTTATAACTGAAATAAAAAATCTCAACAAATAGGCTCAATGGAACAATGGAGAGGGGAGGGGAAAATATTGAATTTCAAATAGATCAATAGCAATTACCCAATTTGAACAATAAAGATAAAAACAGGCTTATAAAAGAAAAAGAACAGTGCCTCAGGGACCTGCAGGACTATAACAAAAGAGCAAACATTTGTGTCACTGGAGTCACAGAAGGAGATGAGGAAAAGCATGGGGCTGAAAAGGTGTTCAAAGAAATAATAGCTAGAAATATCCCAAATTTAGCAAAAGATATAAATCTACAGATTCAAGAAGCTGAGCATTTGAGGTCTGGAGTTCAAGACCAGCCTGGCCAACATGGTGAAACCCCCGTCTCCACAAAAATACAAAAATTAGCTTGGTGTGATGGCATGTGCCTGTAATCCCAGCTACTCAGGAGACTGAGGCAGGAGAATCACCTGAACTTGGGAGGCAGAGGTTGCAGTGAGCCAAGATCATGCCACCGTACTCCAGCCTGGGGGACAGAATGAGATTCCTTCTCAAAGAAAACAAAACAAAACAACAGAAAAAAACAAAAGAAACTGAGCAAACCTCAAACAGGATAAGCCCAAAAAAAGCTACATCAAGAACATCATAATCAAAATTTTGAACATGAAAGACAAATTTTTAAAACCATGATATCAGTGAGAGAATAATGACACCTTGCCTATACAGAAAAAATAATTCAAACGACACATAATTTCTTATTGAGAACCACAGAGGCCAGAGAAAGTGGCAAAACATTTTTCAAATGCTAAAAGTAAAGAACTGTTAACCCAGAATTCTGTGAACGTATCCTTTAGGAATGCTGGGTAAGTCAACACAATCTCAGATGTAGAAAAACTAAGATAATTTGTTGCTCACAGAAGTATCCCAAAAGAATGGCTAAAAGAAGTTCTTGAAACCAAAAGGAAATGATATAAGAAGGAATCTTGACCCCTACCTTATTTCAAGTACAAAAATTAACTCAAAAAGGATCAAAGACCTACATTTAAGAGATAAAACTATAAAACTCTTTTTAAAAACAGTATCAACTTTTATTTTCAATTCAGGGGGTACATGTACAGGTCTGTTGCATGGGTATATTGCATGATGCTGAGGTTTGGGGTATGACTGATTCCATCACCCAGGTAGTGAGTACAGTACCCAATAACTAGTTTTTCAACTCTTGCTCCTCTCCCTTCCTCTGCCTTCAAGTAGTCCCCAGTGTCTATTTTTGTCATCTCTATGTCCATGAGTACCCAATTTTTAGCTCCCACTTATAGGTAAGAACATGTGGTATTTGATTTTCTGTTCCTGTGTTAATTCGCTTAGGAAAATGGCCACTAGCTGCATCCATGTTTCTGCAAAGGACATGCTTTCATTCTTTTTTATGACTGCACAGTATTCCATAGTGTATATGTACCACATTTTCCTGATCCAATCCACCATTGATGGGCATGAGGTTGATTCCATGTCTTTGCTATTGTGAATAGTGCTGTGATGAACAAGAGTACATGAGTCTTTTGGTAGAACAATTTATTTTTTTTGAGTATATACACAGTAATGGGATTGCTGGGTCAAATGGTAGTTATGTTTTAAGTTCTTTGAGAAATCAAACTATTTTCCATAGTGGCTGAACTAATTTACATTCCCACCAATAGTGTATAAGTGTTCTCTTTTGTCTGCAGCCTGCCAGCATCTATTGTTTTTTGACTTTTTAATAATAGCCATTCTAACTGGTATGAGATGGTATCTACTTGTGGTTTTGATTTGCATTTCTCTGATGATTTGTGATGTTGAGCATTTTTCAACATGTTTTTGACCACTTACACATCTTCTTTTGACAAGTATTGTTCATGTGTTTAGTCCACTTTTTAATGGGGTTATAATTATTATTATTTGCTTGTTGAATTGAGTTCCTTATAGATTCTGGTTGTTAGACTTTTGTCAGATGCATACTTTGTCAATATTTTCTTCCATTCTGTAGTTTGTCTGTTTACTCTGTTGCTAGTTTCTTTTGCTGTGCAGAAGCTCCTTACTTTAATTTGGTCTCACTTGTCAATTTTTTTGTTTTTGTTGCAATTGCTTTTGAAGAGTTAGTCACAATTTTTTTCCCCAAGGTTGATGTCCAGAATGGTGTATTCTTGCTTTTCTTCTAGGATTCTTATAGTTTAAGGTCTTAAGTTTAAATCTTTAATCCATCTTGAGTTAATTTTTGTACATGGTGAAAGGTGGAGGTCTAGTTTCATTCTTCTGCATTTGACTAGCCAGCTATCCCAACACCATTTATTAAATAGGGAGTCATTTCTCAATTGCTTATTTTTGTTGACTAAAACTCTTAGAAAAAAACATAGCTGAGTAAATCCTTGTTACCTTGGGTTTGGCAATAGTTTCTTAAATACAACATCAAAAGCACAGCAATCAAAGAAAAAAATAGATAAATTGTATTTCATCAAAATGTAAAACTTTTGTACTTCAAAGTATACCATGAAGAAAGTGAAAAACCTAGCCCACATAAGGGGAAAATGTTTTCAAATCATATATTTGATAAATGACTTGTGTCTATAATATATTAAAAAAGTCTTACAATACAATCATAATTGTTTTTTTTTGTTTTTTTTTGTTTTTTTTAATTTATTTATTATTATTATACTGTAAGTTGTAGGGTACATGTGCATAACGTGCAGGTTTGTTACATATGTATACTTGTGCCTTGTTGGTGTGCTGCACCCATCAACTCGTCATTTACATCAGGTATAACTCCCAATGCAATCCCTCCCCCCAATCATAATTGTTTTAATGGGCAAAGTATCTGAATAGACATTTCTCCAAAGAACATATGCAAATAGCCAATAAACAGATGAAAAGAGGCTCAACATTATTAACCATTAGGGAAAAGGAATTCAAAATGGCAATGCGATACTGTTCCACACCCACAAGGATGGCTATTATAGAAAAAGACAGACAATAACAAGTGTTGGCAAGGATGTGAAGCAATTATAATCCTTATACAGTGGTGGTGGAAATGTAAGACGATATAGCTGCTTCAAAAAACAGTTTAACAGTTCTTTAAAATGTTAAACATAGAGTTATGATGTGACCCAACAATTTCACTCCTATGTACTCAAGAAAAATGAAAATATATGTCTACACAAAACTTGTACATGAATGTTCATAGCAGCATTATTCGTAATAGCCTAAAAGTAGAAACAACCTAAATGAACAAAACACCACATATTGCCATGTTCCATTTACATAAAATGTTCAGAATAGGCATCCCTACAGAGAAAGTAGATTAATGGTTGCCTAGGATGGGGGGGTGATAGCTAAAGGGTGTGGAGGTTTTTTTTGCAGTGATGAAAATGTTCTAAAATGGATTGTGATGATGGTTGTAAAACTCTGTGAATATATTTAAAAAACACTGAATTGTACACTGTGGGCAAATTGTATGTTATATGAATTATAAAGCTGTCACAAAAAAGCAAAAAAAAAAAAAAAAACACAAAAAAAACAAGGAATCTTGGAACATCTAAAAGGAAGAGAGAGGCCAGGTATGGTGGCTCACACCTGTAATCCTAGCACTTTGGGAGGCTGAGACAGGTGGATAACTTGAACCTAGGAGTTTGAGACCAGCCTGGGCAACATGGTAAAACCCTGTTTCTACAAAAAATACAAAAATTAGCTGGGCACGGTGGTGCATACCTGTAGTCCCAACTACTCGGGAGGCTGAGGTGGGAGTATCACCTGAGCCTGCGAGGTCGAGGCTGCGACGAGCTCTGATTGCCTCACTGCACTCCATCCTAGGCAACAGAGTGAGACTTTGTCTCAAAAAAAAAAAAAAAGAAAAGAAAAAAAAGGAAAGGAAAAGAAAGAAAAAACCCAGAAAGGGTAAGAAGTTCAAGTAAATACAGTAGATTTTCCTTTTGCTCTTGAGTTTGCTAGGTTATGTTTGAAGGTTGAAGCAAAAGTTGCTATTTTCTGATGTGTTTCTCAGTGTATGTAGAAGAAATAGTGAAGACAATTATATTATAAATGGGAGAAGAGTAAAGAGACTTAAAGGGAGGCAAAGTTTTGTGGGAAGAAAAA
This sequence comes from Theropithecus gelada, assembly GCF_003255815.1. Classification (NCBI taxonomy): domain Eukaryota; kingdom Metazoa; phylum Chordata; class Mammalia; order Primates; family Cercopithecidae; genus Theropithecus; species Theropithecus gelada. Next base: position 27,765,301 of record NC_037686.1, on the reverse strand, counting down.
AATCACGCCTGGATTCTCAGCATTCCTGTAAAAACCTCAAACACCGGGGTTTTTGAGTATCAGAAATTAATACTCAACAAAGATAGTAAATGTTGTCTTTCCTTCTCCTAGAAACATGTTACTTTTCACATATCATTAGGATTAAGTCTGCAGTCATTTGTTGCCCTAATGACAGAGTTAATACCTTCCATCCAATAGACCTTATCTTATCTCCCCAAGAGTCAAACAGTTACCATCCAGGATAGGCACCCAGATAATGTTATAACATTATTTTCCTAGGCAATGAAATTTCAAAAGGGATGAAACCTAGGACACAGAGACATTTGTAAACTGGACTAACACATTGAGCTTATTTAACTTCTAGAGATATGTATTTAATTCAAAGTGTTAGAGTAAGACATTTCTAAGAAGAATCTTTCAGAAGGGGAGAGGGAGGTGGTTGTTTCTTTCTCTTGAACATAAATGGCTAAAATGGACTTTTCTGTGTCCCTCACTTACAATACAGATTTTGTACGTATAGGACATTTGACCTGGATCTTATCACATTGTCTCAGGGACACACAAGTATATGCTCATTATTTTCTATAATATAAATAATAAGAAATCTGATTCCGAACCAAAAACCCTATGTGTATACTCACAACACAAACTTTAAAAATGAACGGTAAAAACCTAATAGTGCACTTGAACTGAACATAGACTGTGGTGTTATGTATGAATACTAAAACACCTTGAGCAACTGCTTAAAAAAGATGATACAAAAGATACGTTCCAAAATGCCATAAGAAAATAAAAAACTCTAGAAGGTAAATAAAAATGGAAGCCTTGCACAAAAGCAAGAACAAAAAACAAACCAGGAAATTAAAAGTAGAGAAAACAACCAGAAAACAAAAAAATAAAGTGGCAGACTTAAGTCTAACATATCACCAATTGCATTAAAAGTGAATGATCTAAATATACCAATTAAAAGATGAAGACTGGCAGGCTGAATTTTTTAAATGTTCCAACTATATCCAGGTACAAAAAATTCACTTTTAATAATGATAACATATGTATGTTGAAAGTAAAAGGATGGGAAAAGTTATACCATGCAAACATTAATTGAAATGAAGTAGCTGCAGCGATATTATCAGATAAAGTAGACTTCAGGGCAAAGAACATTGCTGGAGACAGAGGATCATTACACTTGATCTTAGTCAAAAGGCCAAGAAGCGATGGCAGAGGATCATTACAAATGATTAAAGAGTCAATGAACTAAGAACACATAAAAATATTTTATATGTATGCACCAATACAGCAAAACTGATAGAGCTGAAAGGAGAGGCCAGGTATGATGGCTCATGCCTGTAATCCCAGCATGTTGGGAGGCCAAGATGGGTGGATTGCTTGAGCCCAGGAATTCGAGACCAACCTGGGCAACATGGCGAAACCCCGTCTCTACAAAAAAAGAAAAATTAGCTGGGTGTGTTAGCACGTGCCTGTAGTCCCGGCTACTTAGGAGGCTGAGGCAGGAGGATCATTTGACCTGGGAGGTGAAGGCTGCAGTGAGCTGAGATTGTGCTATTGCACTCCAGACTGGGTGACAGACTGAGACTCTGTCAAAAAACAATACAAGACAAAAAAAAAAAAAAAAAAACCCTCAAAGGAGAAATAGACAAATCTACAAATATATTTAGATAATTTACGATTCATAGAACAATTAGAAAATTAACAAGGATATAAGAGAATTCAACATCATCATCAACCAGCAGAATCTAATTGACATTTATAGAACACTTTGCAGATTACACACTCTTTTCAAGTGCCCATGGAATATTTATCAAGATAGATATATCCTGGGCCATAAAACCTCAACACATTTATTTCCTTTTTTTTTTTTTTTTTTAACTTTTATTCTAAGTTCAGGAGTACATGTGAAGGTTTGTTACATAGGTAAACTTGTGTCAGATTATTTCGTCACCCAAGTATTAAGCCTAGTACCCATTAGTTATTTTTCCTGATCCCCTCCCTCCTCCCACCCTTTGTATTCAGATAGGTCCCAGTGTCTATTGTTCCCCTTTATGTATCTATGTGTTCTCATAAGTTAGCTCCCACTTATAAGTGAGAATGTGTGGTATTTAGTTTTCTTTCCCTGTAATAATTTGCTAAAGATAATTGCCTCCAGTTCCATCTGTGTTCCTGCAAAGGACATTGTCTCATTCTTTTTTATGGCTGCATAGTTTTCCATGGTGTATATGTACAACATTTTCTTTATTCAGTCGACCATTGATGGGCATTTAGGTGGGTTGTTGATTCTATGTTTTGTTATTGTGAATAGTGCTGCATATGCGTGCATGTGTCTTCATGATAGAACTATTTATATTCCTTTGGGTATATACACAGTAATGGCATTGCCAGGTCAACTGGTATTTCTGTTTTTAGGTCTTTGAGGAATTGCCACACTTTTTTCCACAATGAACTAATTTACACTCCCACCAGCAGTGTATAAGCATTCCTTTTTCTCCACAACCTTGCCAGCACCTGTTATTTTTCACTTTTTATTAATATCCATTCTAACTGATGTGAGATGTTATCTCATTGTGGTTTTGATTTGCATTTCTCTAATAATCAGTGATGCTGAGCTTTTTTTTCATATGCTTGTTGGTCACATGTATGTCTTTTTTGAAAAGTGTCTGTTCATGTATTTTGCCCACTTTTTAATGGGCTTGTTTATTGTAAATTTAAGTTCCTTATAGATGCTAGATATTAGGCCTTTGTCAGATGCATAGTTGCGAAAATTTTCTTCCATTCTGTAAGTTGTCTGTTTATTTTGCTGATAATTTCCTTTACTGTGCAGAAGCTCTTTAGCTTAATTAGATCCCATTTGCCAATTTTTGCTTTTGTTGCAATTGCTTTCAGCATCTTTGTCATGAAATTTTTGCTCATTCCTATGTTCAGAATGGTATTGCCTAGTTTGTCTTTTGGGTTTTACCTTTAAGTCTTTAATCCATCTTGAGTTAACTTTGTATATGGTGTAAGGAAGGGGACCAGTTTCAATCTTCTGCAAATGGCTAGCCAGTTATCCTGGCACCATTTATTGACTAGGGAGTCCTATTCCTATTGCTTGTTTTGTCAGCTTTTTCAAAGATTATATAGTTGTAGGTTGGTGGTCTATATTTCTGGGCTCTCCGTTCTGTTCCATTGGTCTACATGTCTGTTTTTATACCCGTAACACCCTGTTTTGGTTACTGTAGCCCTGAAGTGTAGTTCCAAGTCAGGTGGCATGATGTCTCCAGCTTTGTTCTTTTTGCTTAAGATTGCTTGACTATTTTGGCTATTTTTTGGTTCCATATGAATATTAAAATAGTTTTCCCTAGTTCTATGAAGAATGTTATCATAGTTTATTAGGAATAGCATTGAATCTATAAATTTCTTTGGGCAGAATGGATATTTTAATGGTATCAATTCTTCCTATCCATGAGCATGGAATATTTCCCCATTTGTTTGTGTCATCTCTGATTTCTTTTAGCAGTGTCTTGTAGTTCTCATTGTAGACATCTTTCACTTCCCTGGTTAGCTGTATTCTTAGGCATTTTATTCTTTTTATGACAATTGTGAATGAGGTTGAGTTCCTGATTTGGCTCTTGGCTTGACTGCTGTTGATATATAGGAAAACTTAGTGATTTTTATACATTGATTTTGTATCCTAAGACTTTGCTAAAGTTGTTTATCAGCTTAAGGAGCTTTTGGGCTGAGACTATGGGGTTTTCTAGATATAGGATCGTGTTGTCTGCAAACAGGGATAGCTTGATTTCTTCTCTTCCTATTTGAATGCCCTTCATTTCTTTCTCTTGCCTGATTGCTCTGGCTAGGACTTCCAATACTATGTTGAATATGAATGGTGAGAGAAGTCATCCTGGTCTTGTGCTGATTTTCAAGGGGAATGCTTCCAGGTTTTGCGCATTCAGTATGATGTTGGCTGTGGGTTTGTTCCAGATGGCTCTTATTATTTTGCAAACCTCAACGCATTTAAAAGAACTGAAACAAAATAGGTTGTGTTCCTTCACCATAATGGGTTTAAATTGCAAATCAATAACAGAAAAAAATAGGAAAATCACGAAGCATTTGGAAACTAAACAACATACTTCTAAATAATCCATGGGCTAAAGAAGAAATCTCGAAGATGGCCGAATAGGAACAGCTCCAGCCTCCAGCTCCCAGCGTTAGCGACACAGAAGATGGGTGATTTCTGCATTTTCAACTGAGGTACCAGGTTCATCTCACTGGGGCGTGTTGGACAGTTGATGCTGGTCTGCGGGTGCAGCCCGACCAGCGAGAGCTGAAGCAGAGCGAGGCATCACCTCACCTGGGAAGTGCAAGGAGGAAGGGAATTCCTTTTCCTAGCCAAGGGAAATTGAGACACACAACACCTGGAAAATCAGGTAACTCCTACCCTAATACTGCCCTTTACCAAGGGTCTTAGCAAACAGCACACCAGGAGATTATATCCCACACCTGGCCCAGAGGATCCTATGCCCATGGAGCCTCCCTCATTGCTAGCACAGCAGTCAGAGATCTAACTGCAAGGTTGCAGCGAGGCTGGGGGAGGGGCACCCGCCATTGCTGAGGCTTAAGTAGGTAAACAAAGTTGCCAGGAAGTTTGAATAGGGTGGAGCCCACCACAGCTCAAGGAGGCTGGCCTGCCTCTGTAGACTCCTCCTTTGGGGACAGGGCATAGCTAAACAAAAAGCAGCAGAAACCTCTGCAGATGTAAAAGTCCCTGTCTGACAGCTTTGAAGAGAGCAGTGGTTCTCCCAGCATGGAGGCTGAGATCTGAGAACGGAAAGAATGCCTGCTCAAGTGGGTCCCTGACCCCTGAGTAGCCTAACTGGGAGACATCACCCACTAGGTGCAGACCGACACCTCACACCTCACATGGCAGGATACACCCCTGACGAAGCTACCAGAGCAAGAATCAGACAGCAACACTCGCTGTTCAGCAATATTCTATCTTCTGCAGCCTCCACTGCTGATACCCAGGCAAACAGGGTCTTGAGTGGACCTCAAGCAAACTCCAACAGACCTACAACTGAGGGTCCTGACTCAAGAATCAGACAGCAACACTCGCTATTCAGCAATATTCTATCTTCTGCAGCCTCTGCTTCTAAATAATCCATGGGCTAAATACCCAGGCAAATAGGGTCTGAAGTGGACCTCAAGCAAACTCCAACAGACCTACAGCTGAGGGTCCTGACTGTTAGAAGGAAAACCTACAAACAGAAAGGACACCCACACCAAAACCCCATCAGTACGTCACCATCATCAAAGACCAAAGGCAGATAAAACCACAAAGATGGGGAAAAAGCAGTGCAGAAAAGCTGGAAATTCAAAAAATCAGAGCACATCTCCC